>NW_022436980.1:873545-1019296 GCF_009761245.1 Sapajus apella | reverse complement strand
TGAGACGGAGTTTCGCTCTTGTTACCCAGGCTGGAGTGCAATGGCGCGATCTCGGCTCACCGCAACCTCGCCTCCTGGGTTCAGGCAATTCTCCTGCCTCAGCCTCCTGAGTAGCTGGGATTACAGGCACGCACCACCATGCCCAGCTCATTTTTTGTATTTTTAGTAGAGACGGGGTTTCACCATGTTGACCAGGATGGTCTCGATCTCTTGACCTCGTGATCCACCCGCCTCGGCCTCCCACAGTGCTGGGATTACAGGCTTGAGCCACCGCGCCCGGCCTACTAATTTCAATTTCAAATACTAGCACTGAATGATGTCATTCTAATATACTAATTTTATGCTTAAGTAGTTTTATCCATAGTTTTGGTCACTAAAATTGTTCAAGTAGAGCAATATCAAAAAATTATAAAAATTAGACTTCACTGACTCTGTCTTTTAAAACCCCCCAATTAAAGTTTATTTACTGTAATTAAACACAAATATATGACTTAGGAACTAAAGAGACAGACTGTTATTTTAAATACATAGTTAGCTACATGACTTGGGAGCTGACAACACGTAGTTAGCTATATGACTTGGGAGCTGATTATCTGGTTTCTAGATTATCAAGTCCCTTATATCTGACTTCAGATTAATTAATCTGGAAAAAAGAAAAGATAGGAAAAAGAAACAGGGAAAATCTTAGAAATCATTAGCTCCTCTTACAAAAGGTTAGGTCAAAGATTTTAAGAAAGATAAAACTGACAGATATAACACAGACTTCACTAAAAATTACCAAAGACAGTTGCACACCGATCATAGATTTTTCAACTATACATAGAACCATAACATTTTGTTGAAATAATACTGTAGTATACATCTATATTCTTATATGTAAAGGCCAGAAACTGTGTCTGGCTGGACCTATTTACATCTGTTAAAGATGAAAGCAGTAGATCTTCTTTCTAGGAAGCTGGAAAGGGTATGTAAGGTTATATATTTACATACTTACCCATTTATTTTATGAAGACTAACTCTTAGAAGACTACTCAAGCAGTTACTTAGGTCAAGCTGGTAATTGATTAGGAAGTAAGCACACGCATTTAAGCCAGAGAAAGTTGATCCTATCAATTTGAGTACTTTACTATGAATACATTATTTTCTATGAAAATATCTTATGTATCTTAGCTAAGTCACTTATTTACAAAACATTTTATATTTGTCACTTAGGCACAGCCTAAGTCATCTTTACCTTTTATAACTGTAAAGTCTGCAGCTTGCTGTGGCTCCCTCCCATGGAGTTACAAGCAAAGACTATATTTTATGATATAATCACCTATGTATCACTCTTCTAGGCAGTAGGAACATATAAGATTACTTCTATAGACACAGAAAATTTCTGAATCAAAAGGAATACAAAATCTTACTACATTATAACAAGGTCAAGGTAAAGGGATTTGTTCTATAGCAGCGTTTCACATTCTGCAGTTCATGAAACTCTCATGTTTCATGAATTAACATAAAAATAAACATAAAAACCCTGAATTATACTAGTTTCTAAAATACAAAACATATATGAAAAAACTCTTAATACATGTATATGTTACTATATAACAATTTGCTTTTAAGAAATGGTGTGCCATGAATGCCAGAAATCAGAAAAGGTTATCACCTGATGTTGTAATGCTTATCTGACCTGTATATTTAACATTTCTTACTGTATTTTTAACATTTACCAACAAATCATGTTATTATTAGTTATCTAATGATTACCAGTAAGCATTTACATTTTATCAACTTGTACTATTATTCAATTTGTATTGCATATTAAACTAGTTAATAAAAATTTGGTAATTTCTAATAATAATTAATTTGTGAAACTATTTCCCTGCTATACATTAAGGATACATTTAATATTTTTTTCTATTTTATTAATACTTTATTTTCTAAAATGCTTCCATGGTTAAAATAGTTCTGGAAACTGTTCTATTATGTATAAAGACAATGACTCCTTTCTCCATTTTTATTTGGCTTGTTGTGGTGTTTTTCTAGTTGTATTAGTTTTTCTTTAAAAAGCAGAGAAAGATGGTCCGATACATGCCATGGGCAAGAGTCATATTTTTCTCCACCCATTTAATGCAAGATATAAAGAAGCTGTCCCAGATTATATCTCTTACAGAATTTTCTGTCAAAAATTCTTACTCTGTCTTATGATAAACAGATTAAGATTGTGGCCTACCATTAAGTGTAGAAGTAATGTGCTTCTAAGGGATGACTAAACATTTAAACAAAAAATTTTAAGAGGGCCATGAGATCAGATATTAGATATACAGTTATTTAACTAGTTCTGTTCAAGAATATTTTGAGGTTTTCTGTATAGTATGCCAGGTTATAGGTTGCTCTGGCATTATTTCTTGAATACATTTTTATATCCATGCTGGATTAAGGCACTGTATGCTGGATTACATAAAGTTAACAGCAATCATATAGAACAAAGGAAAAGAATTAAGAAGTTTTAATAACCCACTTACATGTTATATGCCTTACTTTACCACTTAGTTTGTCAGAAAGGTGTAGGTCCTATGTAAACATCTGTAAGCTTCTCTGAATAGTTCTGTAATCTAGACATCCAGGCAATAAAAAAAGGGAGGGTTAATCCTGTTTATGGTATATAATATATATATGGTATATATAGTATATATGGTATATAGTGTTCTACCTAAACACAAGGGCAACTCTGATAATTACAACTTAGATAATTTCTCACTTTCTCCATCTCAACTGCCACAAGTTATACTACTCATGGCTTATTGTAGAACTGCTCTTCAGAAGGTGCCATTCCACTTTGTGATTCATGCAAAACTTGAGTGAAAACTGCAAACCATCAGTCAAATGTGGAACTATCATTCACAATAAATTATATTAAAAGAATCTAAACATGGGACTAGACTCATTCCTGCTGAAAGGGTAGATGAAACACAAAATGTTTTATATCATCCCAGACTCTTTCATGAACACTTAAGATAAAGATAAGGTTTCTAGTGAGCTTCAAGCTCTATTTTCTTTTCTAACCATCTTTGCTTAGTTTTTAAGTATTTCACACTACAGTGCACTCTTGTTCAACCAAGAAGAACTTTCTGCATTCTGCGTGCAGCAACACTAGCTTCATCTTCTGAGTCAGATTCACTTTGGGATGTGGAGCTGTGAGAGGCAGAACTGCAAGGGGAAGAGCATTCTGGCGAACATAAGTAGTGCATCAGTGGGAGGCGATACTTCCCACAGAAGTCCACAAATTTAATTTGTCTGACACAGCAGTCAAAGTAGACTCCTAGAAAGAAGAAGGAATACAAAGTAATCATTACAAAGCAAGAAACCAATTTTTCAGCCCTTTCTCCAGTGTTCTGGAGAAATGTCATATGCCATCTTCTGTTATGAATCTTAAGCAGAAGTAGTCCTTACTTGTATAGCTGTCTATAAGCCTACTGGAAGGTCTTAAAGGTAGAACTTGGCTGCAAAGAGGTAACCAGGAAATTTATCTTAAAGGGAGCAGGCACAGAAGGGACACTGTGTACCTAGCTTCTTTCCTCTGGGAGACTTGGGGCAGTGGCTGATGGAGATTTTAGGATACCTGAGGTATCCTTTCTCTATTACCCAAGCCACCCCCTTGGTACTACGCTACAGTCAGGAGATTACAACAAAACAAAATAAAAATAAAAACTACTTTAGTAATTATCTTAAAGAATAAGTATACAAAAATTTGCAGAAAGGGGATGACTTTTGGTACCTCTGTTCTTATGTACTGGGAAGGCAAAATTTAAAGAAATAAAATGCCATTTTACATTTCCAAAGGCTGTATCTACAGGCCTCAAATCTGTTTCACTGATAATCTCACTTGATTCTCACACAATTATACATTGTCAGGTAAACTGAAAGTACTAACTGGCCCTTTTGATTCCTAGTTAGTGCTCCTCAACTATGGCCCTTCAGTTAAGTAAAAACAGAGCCAGAGCTAAGAGGAAAGCAGATGTTGCTATGCCTCTGGATTCTAGTTGATCCTTAAAATGATACTGCAAATCTCTAACACACAAAGACTGTCACAATGGTTGCAGTATAACTAGAACATCTAGAACTTTGGTCCCATTGCTTCTCTGGAGAGGAATCTCAACCTCTATACTCTGCCTAAGTTTCTTCTGGCACCAAATATTGTGTGTTTATCACAAAAGGGACCAAAATTAAAAGATGTGGTCCAAGCAAAGGAAAAGCAATAAATTCTACTTCTATTTTTTCCTGATACCTCAATTAACCATGTAGTTTTTGATGTTGTAGTAAGTATAAAAAAGGGGAAATTTGTGGCATATTACTTTGAACAATTTAGGAAAGCAGATACATTCAGTAAGTTGGTCAATCACAGACCGATAATAAATCCTCTCAAATGTATTAGTTTCTTGAAAACAGATGAAACAAATAAAATAAAGCAAAGCATTATGGGAGTTACTATGAGCTAAGGCAGTGTAACACATCTTGTGATTTGTAAGATTTCAGATACAAAGAGAAAAATATCTCTGAGAATATAAAAGTAATTTTGTTTAAGTTACAGTTTAATGAATTTGAGTGGGAAAGTGTCTACTGGTTCATTTCATAGATTATCTCAAATTTTAAACTGATAATTTTTTTTTTTTTTTAAGAGACAGGGTTTCACTCTGTCATCCAGGCTGGAGAGCAGTGACATGATCACAACTCATGGGAACCTTGAACTCTTGGACCCAAGCCATCCTCTTACCTCAGCCTCCTGAGTAACTGGGACTATAGGCACATGCCACTATGCCCAACTAATGTTTTTATTTTTTGTAGAGATGGGGTCTTGCTATGTTGCCTAGGCTGGTCTCAAACTCATGGGCTTAAGAGATCTTCCTACCTCAGACTCCCAAAGTGCTGGAATTACAGACAGGAGTGAGCCACCACGATCAATCAGCCTTAAGCTGGTAACTTTTAAAGCATTTTTGTTCATAAGATAAGTGGCAGTATACTAAAGAAGTCATTAGGAAAATATTTAAGAGAGAAAAGAGAATTCCTGTAGAGGTCCTGTTTCCAGAAAAACATGAATTCAAAGAAAAGATTTAGACTCTCAGGCCTGAGGGCCTGGTGTGAATGCTGCCCTATGTGTTTTCCTCTTTCAACTGTGAAAGCTAATTCAGGAATAGAGAATCACAGAGAAAAGCGTAAGCACTTTGAACTTGGTACAGTGCTGCAATCTCTACTTCTAAGAGTGGGTGGCCAGAAATGACCCAGAGCATTATCTTTTTTAAACTCAAAGTGTCTTTTTAATCTTTTAACAATTTTGGAAGAATTTAATAATTTTCTCCCTTTTAACCTTGTAATAGCTTCAAGATAAGATGGGACTGCCAGAAAAAGTCTCACCTGGTTTTGATGATCATTATGCAGCATTTCCTCAGTACCCACTGGATTTTTTAAAAAGTAGTCTTTTACGAGGGTGCCAAAGTAAAAATAACCTACTATCAGTCACCAATTCTCAACCACACACCCTGGAACTTCAGGCCCTTCACAACCTGGCCTCAATGTAGCTTTTCACTGGTCTCTCATTACTCCTCTAACCTTACATTTGGGCCAAATTACTACTCATCCAACATTCTGCCCCGTACTGTTCTGTCTCCACTTTGCACTCTCCATCTGAAAAATTTCCTATCTAGAATCTTATCCTATCAAAATCTAATTCATACCTCAAGAATGAGCTCATTGTTTCCGGATCTAATTAAATATACTCTCCCCCTCCTTTGATTTCCAGAAGCATTTTGAATTCCTTGGGATATTTACCTGACTCTGCCTTATATCACTGGCATAATTCTTTCCAAATGCTCTAAACTCAAGACACTTTGAACCATGGACTTAAAAGAATATAAAGTTTTAGGTACATTCTGAAACTGGCACACATTCAGCCCATTCTCATACATAGTGAATTACATACCCTGTTAAATCCGACACAGGGAATGGTGAGGTGTCCAAACATTTTAGAAACACTTTTTAAACAATTAGAACTGTTTATACTTCCTTGTGTTTCCTCTCATTTTACCATTTTGATTTATTATCTTATGATAAAACAGGATGAGACTTCCTGGATATGTTCCTTACGTATGAATCCTAAAATATTATGAAAATAATTTTTTAAAAAAAATCCAGAGTGAAATGTCTTACTTTCTCATAAACAAGTAAAAGGATAAAGGGAACAGAAACAGAGACCACTTTTCTCTGAAAGAAGACTTAATTAATTTAAAAAATGGTTAAATGAGTGGGAAACATGAATACTGAATTAACTTACCTCCACACTTTGGGTTTGGGCAATTGCTGGCTGAACCCAAGTATCTAAGAAGATTCCCAGGAAGATCATAGGGAGTGTAGGAAATATTTCGGATCTTAATGGTCCGTGCAGCTAATTCCAGGAGAGTTGGAGGATCATAGGTTAAATCTCTAACAAAACGAACAACCAATGGATTTCCTCGTAAACTCAACTCTTCCAGATGAATAAGGTTGAGGATCTCTCGAGGCAGGTACGTCAGCAAGTTATTGTGAAGACTTAGGGAACGAAGTGAATGCAACCTAGAATAAATGCAGTATAAAAATCAATGGCGGCCGGGCGCAGTGGCTCAAGCCTGTAATCCCAGCACTTTGGGAGGCCGAGGCGGGTGGATCACGAGGTCAAGAGATCGAGACCATCCTGGTCAACATGGTGAAACCCCGTCTCTACTAAAAATACAAAAAATTAGCTGGGCATGGTGGCACGTGCCTGTAATCCCAGCTACTCAGGAGGCTGAGGCAGGAGAATTGCCTGAACCCAGGAGGCGGAGGTTGCGGTGAGCCGAGATCGCGCCATTGCACTCCAGCCTGGGTAACAAGAGTGAAACTCCGTCTCACTAAAAAAAAAAAAAAAAAAAAAAATCAATGGCAGTGAACAACATAACTATCAAAAACATTGACTATATGTTGTGTATACAGAACTTGATTTCCCCTTAAGAATGAGCAATTAAGATTAGGGTCAGTTGAAGTAAAATAAAAAGGTGCTAAAACTAGATCAAAGTGCAGATTTGTAGATGTCATGGAGGACTTCTGCCCCTGGAATCTTGGAGAATTTAGAATACTTAGAGAGTGTTCTGATGTGCTAACTCTCATAAAAGCTCGATTTGAAGATTTGTGGGTGGGCAGTGGGCATGCTTTTTCATTTAGATGTCTAAAAAAATGAAAGATTTCAAATGCAACAGAAATTAAGATCCTTCGGATTATAAAGCCTAATTAGGATAGAAATGTTTCATATCAAATATAAATTCACTAAAAGTACCATAAAACCTACAGAAATATATGCTAAATAATACTCAATTCTTTGATTACAGAAAATAGACGTATTTTTGAGAATAAACCAGAGTATTTAAAAGTAAAAACAACCCAGCTCACAGCAAACCTCAGAACTATAATTATCATATATCATTTACTTTGAGAATATCTAATTCTTTTCTACATGTAAAACATGTGAGAGAATCCAAGACAATAATTACTAAGCATGGATGTCTGTTTATATTCAAATGCCTGGAACTACTCACTGTGAAAGTTGAGGAGGTACACTTTGGATTTTGTTGTCACATAACACCAAGTAATTTAGAGAAGGCAGATTTGCTAATTCTGGTGGGATTTCTTTAATGAAATTTCCTCCAAGATATAAACACTCTAACCTGCAAAAACAAAGAAAACCAAAAAGTAAATAAATAAAAGCTGAAAAAGATATACCATTGTTTCTACTACAATAAACACATTTCATCTACTCATTCAGCAAATGTTTTACTTAAGATTTGCTATCCAGTCTCTAGATAAATAATGCAATTTTCAGGGAGCTTATATTATAGCTAAGCAGACAAGACAGATCGATGTTAGATAATATTAAAATAAAACACAAAACAATGCCAAAAATAGGCATTACAATACCAAAATAAGAGAGACAAACCATAAATGATATTAGGAGTTGAATGAAAAGGAATCTAAAAGTTTTAAAAGGCCACAGTAGTTCTGAATGGAAAAGGCTTCCCCAAAGGGTTGTGACTTTAGCTGGGCTATGGATTTAGTCCATTTAGATGGGAAGAAAGAGTACACTTCAGGTTGGAGGAGAGGGCTTATAAGGCACAATGAGTATACCTTTTAATGGAAGAGAATTCATCTTGAGGAATCAAAGATAGGCTTGCAGAGAGACCAGATTATAACAACCCTGAATTCCATGGTAGTATGCTTGGATTTGATGCACTGACAGGCAATGGGAAAACCACTAACTTGTTTTTGAATACACCGTAAAACTAGGAAGTCTCTACATTTCTTCCTTGCTCTTATTATAGCAAATATATTCTTTAGAGGCTGTGTCAATTGTCCACTACCATAAAATCAAAGTTCCAGGTAAGTATACTGTTTTCTAACAATAGGTTAACATTTTAGACATGACATGTATTGCACCAAAATAGAAAAAAATAGTACTATTTAGTGATTACTGTTGAAAGGCTTCCTCTAAAAGATTTTTGCAAGGGTAGCAGGATCAGTTCTTACAATATATATATAAATAAATAAAATGTATACAAACACATACAGACTTTCCCCCTAATACTGTATTACTTTTATCTTCCTGTTAAATCTGCTAACTTAGTAGAACTATTGTTCTTTCAAAACACCTTTAAATGTGGGAGAAAACAGTCTACTAAAGTGTTATTCAAACTTCCATGGTAAGAATTCCCTATGATAGTTTTAAGGCTATGAAGTCCAGGGTCCATCCAGATACGCTAAATCAGTCTTCCTCTTGGATTGCCTGTGAAGTGGTAGATTTTAAAGTATAAGATGTAATTTTAACAGATAAAGCCAAGTTACGTTTTAGAGCCATGGCTGTTTACAAATCCATAATTAGAATTTAAGAGCACTCCTTAACCTTCAACTTTGCCATCACCTAATATTATCACCACCGTTTATTTCATTACTATTTGATGGCATAAAAAATGGTACCATTCTGGTTTTTTTTTTAAATCTGCAAATCTGTAGGTCACTTTTAGTGAAGTTTAGCATCCTTTTATGGTCTTAGACATTTGTATATCTTCAGAGAATTACCTGCTCATATCATTTACCTATTTTTCTCATGAATCATGCAGCTTTATCTCATTAATTTGTTGGGAGCTCTGCTGTTGTTAAATATATATATTCTGCATAACTTTGCTCATTTGTGGCCTTGAGCATGGTCTATTTTTGTTCAGGTATTATATGTACAAAAAGAACATATAGCTATTATGACTGAGCTCATTAACTGAGCACTTTTTTAAAAAATAGTTTCTTTGATTATTTTGCCTTCTTGCCTTGGTGGTTTGTCTCCTACTATGAACATGATTTTCCTTCTTTCCTTCAGAGTTCTGTCAATCGTTGCTCTCTTTCCCATTAACATATAGAAGTTATATTGCAGATACATTCAAACTCATGACTGCTAAGAACTTGCTAAAGTGTGCCTTAATTTATATGAAGCATTTCTATTTGTTCTCTTTCTTTCTCTCTCTCTCTCTCTCTCTCTCTCTTTCTTTCTTTTTCTAGACAGAGTCTGTCACCCAGGCAGGAGTGCACTGCCATGATCTCGGCTCACTGCAACCTCCGCCTCCCAAGTTCAAGTGATTCTTCTGCCTCAGCTTCCCAAGTAGCTGGGATTACAGGTGCCCACCATCATGCCCAGCTGATTTTTGTATTTTTGGTAGAGATGGGGTTTTACCATGTTGGCCAGGCTGGTCTCAAACTCCTGACCTTAGGTGACCTGTCCGCCTCGGCCTCCCAAAGTGATGGGATTACAGGCATGAGCAATTGTGCCCGACCTCTATTTGTTCTTTTAAATCTATTTTGCCCTGAAATCTATGTCTTCTGATTATCAATAGTGCTTACCAGTTTTATTTTTGTTGGTATTTATTTCATTCAACCTCAGCTCTACAAGTTATCAGTATAAAAATTTGGACCAGTTAATCTTGCAGTTTCTTCCTTTTAAAAATGGAATATTATCTGTCAATATAAAATGGTTAGTTAACAAATATGAACCAATACCCACAATGTGCCAGGCACCATTCTAGGGAATAGAGTGTAAGGCACCATTCTAGGGAATAGAGTGTAAGTAAGTTCAAGTTCTTAACCTGAATAAGCTTTATGTTTTAGTGAGAGAGACAGACAATAAATCAGTAACATGTCTATTATGGCTGATAGTTTTAAGTGTCACAAAAAAGGGGGAGCAATTGGATAGTGATGGAAGTGACACTCTAGAGACGGTGGTAAGTTTCTCTTAGGAGATGACATCTGAACAGAGATCTAAATGAAATGACAGTACAAACCCCAGCAACGGAAAAGTGACTGGTGTGCTGTAAAACAGCAACACAGCCAGTGTGAGTAGATGAGTAGCTCAGAGTGACTGAGGTGGAACTGTGGTCATCAAAGAGATGAGAGAGGTAGCCTGGGAAGGCCACATCACATAATGCCCTTTTGGCCTCTGTAAGAGCATTTTGAAAAAGAGTTCTGAACAAAGGCTAGTCGTTTAACTTGACTTACTCTTTAGAAGGATCATTTTGGCTACTGAGCGGCAAACAGCTGGAGAAGTGGTTAGGGGAGCGCTGTAGGCAGGAGTAGAAGGAGGAAAAGCAGGTTGGAGCCTAGTCCAGTACATCAGATGAGAAATGACAGATTTGCCTGGTACATCATTTTCTATCCCTTTAAACTTATTGATGTATTTTTATTTTAAGCGTAGCTCTTTATAAATGGAGCCTAACTTGATGATTGATATGTTCAGACTTGTGTTTTCTATTATCATGGTGTATCTCCATATATTTTTTTCCCTTCAGTTCTGTTTCTTATTGTGCTCCTCAAGTTTCTTTTTGTCCTATTCCCTCTACTTCTATTATTTTGAACTGTATATGCTATTTCTATTTTGCTAGGAGTTACCCCCTTCAATTTGCTTTGTATTCTCTCTCACTCTCAAACACATACCCATGCTCTTTTCTGTCCTGCTGTCATCTTCTAGAATTAGTTCTACATTGATTTTCTACCAATTTATTTCCAATCAGTAATTAATTCAGATTTATCAATATGTTTTACCAATTTTCTTTATCACTTTTTTTGGAGGCTTGTTATTTCTTTTAAGGTTCATTTTTCTTGGAGCACATCCTGTAAAAGTTCTTTTGGCAAGAACTCACAGTTGTTAATCTTTGAGTCCTTTGCCTCTGGTGTTTTAATTTTTTCCCCTCACTCTTGAGTAATGGTTTAGCTGGGCATAAAATTCTAGGTTGACAGTTACTTTTCCTTGGCACTATGAAGATGCTCCTCCATTATCTTATTACAGCCAATATTACTATTGTTCCTTTGTAGGTAATCTGTTGTTTTTTTCTTTTCTCAACAGGAGTAAAGATTTTTTCTTATTCATCTTCAATGTTCTAAAGTTTTACTATGACATGTTAAGATATCAGTTTAGAGAGCTCCCTTTCTTTAATTGTGGGAAATTTCAGCCACTATTACTTTATACATTGTCTTTGTTTCGGTGTCTTTCTAGAATTGTTCTTAGCAGTTTTAACTTCAGGATCTATACTCTATGCCTTAGTATTTCTTTCATACTTTTTATTTCTTTATCTCTTCGAGCTGAATTCCAGGAAAATAACTCAGTAAAATCTTTCAGCTCATGGATCCATTCTTCAGCTGTCTGTCTACCATTCAGATCAGTTAGTTTATAATTATATTTTTTCATTTATAGAAGTTCCAATTGGGGTTTTCATAACTGTCAGTTTAAAAACTCCCTATTATTGCTTAACTGATGAAGTTCCTTCCTTTACCTCCCTGAAATTAGGGACGGTACTTAAAATCCTTTACAGATTGCCTTATTACAGATATTTTCTCAAATATAATCCCATTTTTCTGTCTTTCATAATATCAGTCTTCCTTGATGTGTGGTTATTCAAAATGCCAACTTGAATCTAACATTTTGTCTTTTTAAAAAATACATTAAAAAGGTACAGTGGCTCACGCCTATAATCCCAGCACTTTGGGAAGCCGAGGCAGGCATGACTTGTAGTCAAGAGTTAGAGACCAGCCTGGCTAACTGGTAAAACCCTGTCTCTACTAAACAACAACAACAACAACAAAAATTAGCCAGGCAAGGTGGCGGGCACCTATAATCTCAGCTACTCGGGAGGCTGAGGTAGGAGAGTCACTTGAACCAGAGAGGTGGAGGTTGCAGTAAGCCAAGGTCACATCACTGCACTCCAGCCTGGGTGACAAAGTGAGACTGTGTCTCAAAAAAACATAAAAATATATATATATGTTAATGACACTTTTAAAAAACGTATTTCTGATTGTGTAAAGCTTTTCAAAATTCCATTTCCCTCTTTAGACTTAAAATGTTTAGAAAAGTAAGCTGATAGCTTTAAATTTACGTTACTTTCTTTCTCTTTCAAAGGTTATCTTGCAGCAAAAATCAACTGTCTGATTACAAAATCGAATTCTCCTACTGCAAGTGCTTAAGCACTGGTGAAAAAAGTTCCTAGGCAGGGTTTTAAAAATTCTACCAAGTATGGCATAAATTACTACCCAGTTACTCAGAAATCCCTATTTTTCAATGATGACAGCTACCTGAATAGAAGAGAACAGAATAGAATATTTGGAGTTCAAATAACAAAACTACTAGGTTCCTGGAAAAGAAACTATTTTAATAAGAATACTGTCAGGGAAAAAAAACTGAGCAAACTTGGAAGTCCTTTTTACAAAGGATTTGATAGCTAAATAATGACTTGAAATATAGTATACTGAGGGAGAAAAGAAAATAAAGTGAAGTAAAGGTAGAGTGAGTCTGAGAGCAAGTGTAAATATTGTCCTTTCTATTTGCTTAGGTCAGTGTTACGGACTGAATGCCTGTGCCCTCCCAAAATTCATGTTGAAATCCTAACTCCTTGATGTTAGGGTATTAAGTATTAAGAAGCGGGGGGTGGGGGGATGTTTGGGTGGTTATTAGGATTAGATAAGGTCAAGAGGGTAGAGCCTTCATGAATGGGATTAGTGCCCTTATAAGAGTCCCAAAGGAACTTGCTTCTTCTCTCCATCATGTTGATGGAGCAGGGAGGCACAGCTGGGGCTGGTGGGACCCCTGCCCTTTCTCTGTTGGAACCAGAGCTCCCCAGGTGCAGCTATGGTGGCCAAACCTGCAGCTGCAGACCCAGGCCTCCCTGCTACAGCCACCCAAACTGCAGCTGTGGATCAGAGCCTCCCTGTGCTGTTGGGAGACGGTTGGAAGCAGGCAGGATCTGCCTTTCCGCGAGCAGCTGCAGTCATACTCCCAGGTGCAGTAGCTGGGTATCTCTGCTGCCTGCACTTCTGGGGGCCCCAGGAAGGACCCCCCCCATCGCTGCAGGCTCCTGGGTGTCTTCCCCCGCCGCCTGGCCTGTCTCCAGCCCCTGCTCCTCTGCTCTCCCCAGATTGGTGGGGGTGGGGAGGGAGCCATGAATGGTAGTGGG
Organism: Sapajus apella; assembly: GCF_009761245.1. NCBI lineage: Eukaryota > Metazoa > Chordata > Mammalia > Primates > Cebidae > Sapajus > Sapajus apella. The sequence continues at coordinate 1,005,767 of NW_022436980.1, read as the reverse complement.
AAGCAGATTGATTTCAGGGCAGAAGCGGGCAGGTCCCCGGTAAGCCCCACCTTTGGGCCAAGGAGGGCCTGAAGGTTAGGGGCCAGGCTGCCAGTCCACTGGATGGGAGTGGGGACTCCTAGTACCTCTTCCTACCTGCCCATGGTCACCCATGGACCAATCAGCAAACACTTCCTCCCTTCTGAGGTCCATAAAAACCCTGGGCTCAGCCATAACAGGGCAGAGGAGGAAGGGGACAGAGAGAAGTGGGGATGAGGTGACCAGCTGGCCAACTGCAGAAAGAAGTACTCTCTCAGCTGAGGGCTGCAGAGATGACCTGACAGTGGAGAGGAACTACCCTCTCTGCTGAGAGCTTCAGACACCTGTAGAGACGTCTGAATGACTTGTCTACAAAGAGGGGCTGCCCTCTCCAGGGGTTCCTCTCTGCTGTGAGTTGAACACTCAAAGGGATGACCTACCAACAGAGAGGAACAACTCATTTCTCTGAGCTGTTCTAATACTAAATAAAACTGTTCTTCTTCTTCACCCTTCACTTGTCTGCGTACCTCATTCTTCCTGGATGCAGGACAAAAACTTGGGCAAAAGTGCTGAGGCCACAGAGGTTTCCAGCCAAAAAAATCAACACTGCAGAGATCCTGTAACAACGTGAGGCCACAGTGAGAAGACTGCAGTCTATGAATCAGGAAGAAAGCCCTCACCAGATATCAAATCTGCCAGCACCTTGATGTTGGAATTCCCAGCCTCTAGAACTGTGATACATAAATTTGTGTTGTTTATAAGTCACTCAGTTTATGTTTTGTTATAGTAGCCTGAACTTATTAAGACAGAGAGGAACCAAGAAAAACTAGTCTCTAGTGGTCATTTCGTACTCAATGTCTTCTTTCAATGCTTTGGAAGTGGACAGGGAAGGCAGACAGAAAGGGTGCCAACCATTAGTAGTTACCTTGACTTTGGCAGAAAAGGATCTGATGTTCTAAAATATAACTAAGGGCCATGATTTTGCAATTACATAAATTGTCTTTTGCAATTGATGGATAACACTAATCAAATTACATAACCATCATATTACATCTATAGTTCTAGGCTTATTTTTTACTTCCCAACTTAAATAATTTCCAAATTTCTAGGGACTTGATACCTTTCAAAGATTTGTGGGGATTACATTTCTAAAACACACTCTACTGTTTCCAAACACACTTTTCTGTAAGAAGAAAGGAAACTACTGTTGAATTTGTAGCAAAACTGTAGGGTTTAAGTTCTTGTGGTTGTCAACATTGTACCTCTGTTAATTAGGGTTGGAACAAATCTGTTCTTTCAGTACTTGATAAATACAGAAAACAGGAAAAGTACTCACTAAATTTATGAAACAAAGTCTTCCTTTTCTGTTTATCATTAATACATTGACGTTAAATCTGTCTCTTGAAAAATGAATCACCTTTCCAATCCTTAGGGATACTGAAGTAAATGCCTTTTCTCTATTAAGTGCCAATGACCAATTGAAAAAATAGGCTAGCACAGGTAAAGGTAGAAAATGCTTTCTGCTTCTCCAATCAAATAAAAATGACACTGAATATCATAAAAATATACATTAAGCTGGGCACGGTGGCTCATGTCTGTAATCCCAGCACTTTGGGAAGCCAAGGCAGGTAGACCACTTGAGGTCAGGAGTTTGAGACCAGCCTGGTCAACATGCTGAAATCCCATGTCTATTAAAAATAGAAAAAAAATTAGCCAAGTGTTGTGGCAGGTGCCTGTAATCATAGCTTCTTGGGAGGCTGAGGCAGAATAATTGCTTGAACCTAGGAGGCAAAGGCTACAGTGAACTGAGATCATGCCACTGCATTCCAGCCTGGTGAACAGGGTGAGACTCTGACTCAAAAACAAACAAACAACCCACCCCACCAAAAAAAACCCCCAAAACAAACAAACAAAAATATACATTAATCCTATCTTTTTTTTTTTTTTTTTTGAGTCAGAGTTTTGCTCTTGTTACCCAGGCTGGAGTGCAATGGCGCGATCTCGGCTCACCGCAACCTCCGCCTCCTGGGTTCAGGCAATTCTCCTGCCTCAGCCTCCTGAGTAGCTGGGACTACAGGCGCGCGCCACCATGCCCAGCTAATTTTTGTATTTTTAGTAGAGACGAGGTTTCACCATGTTAACCAGGATGGTCTCGATCTCTTGACCTCGTGATCCACCCGCCTCGGCCTCCCAAAGTGCTGGGATTACAGGCTTGAGCCACCGTGCCCGGCAATCCTACCTTATATGATTGGTCACAGTGAGATGAAATTAAAGTAAGATAGGGATGTACAAAGAGATAGAAAACAGAAAGGAAAAGAAACAGAAAGATAAGAACATCTTCGGATAAAGAAAGTAGTTTTTATTGAAGTAGCATCTTTGTATTAAATGATATTCAAATACTATCACTTACCACAGGATTTTAATGTACCTATATGTTCAAAAGTAGACATACAAATAGATGCATCATCTCTTGATATTTGCCCCAAATTAAGGCAATAAAAAAAGTCAAAGGGAAGATGTTGAAAGCCAGTGAGTGACAAACTCAATATGTGACTCTAAATGTGGAAAAGTGTTTTCATTTAAACTTTACTGCATTCTATTTATCATCTGGTTGAGTCATCTATCTCCTTCCTAAGATATCAACCTATTGTACACCAACTTCAAAACATTCCAGAGCATTAACTTTTAGCTTTTGTTTTGTCACACCCTCATATCTTAATCTTTCAAAGCCACATCAAACAGATAGTGAGGGAGGCATCATGAACAGAAAAAGGAAGGCATTACTTAAGAAGAAAAGACTGTAGGGAAGAGCGAAACTGAGTTGTGTTCAAACCTACTCTCCAAATAACTAGCATCCTGGATTTGCCCAACAACCCTGACACTTTTGTTTACTTAAATAAAGTCTAGTGGCCATTGAGTGAGAAGCTATTAAGCTCTTCCTCAATGAATGTTTAAGTTAACTGAGAAGAATAAAGAGTAAGATTCAGAAAAATAAATAGGTTGGAATATGAATTACACCTACTTTGTCAGCATTATATAACAAAAACAAATCTGTCCATATACTATAGCCAACCAATTATATTTATTTGCTGAAGAATAAAAACATTTTGATGGAAAGTATCTACATCTACAACCATATGGTTCACATTGATAGTCTAATTTACTCCAGGGTTATGAAGTTAATCATAAAAATTAATAAGATTTTCAGCATCTACTTATTTGTTATACTTTGAAAGCAATCCTTTAGAAAATGTTAAAAAAAAAAAAAAAAGATTTTGCCACAAGTGGAAAGAATCAACAGGGTATAGAAAATATAGATACCCTGCTAAATCTGGAGCGGTAACTGACACCAATTAAGCCATGAGTATTCATTTGTTATTCCTTTTTGAAATGATGCTGAGTGGATGGAGTCAGGGAGTTTTCATGGATTATACAGGCTGTACTATTTTTAAAATTGCTCTTACATAGGACACATATCTTTTTAATGTGCCAAAATACTAGATCTGGTTTAAAAAGCAGCATGGCATAGTATTAATATAAATCAGGGTAACCAATGAAATCTAGAGAATCCACGTATTTCCTAAGAGAAGATGGTGTTCTTGGACAGGTACTTTAAGGTTTAAGTGACTAAACTTCCACCTCTACATTTTTGAAGCTTTAATGCATCATATTAGTAGTGAATAGTTAGCAGGGTTTGAAGGCTGTAACTCTCACTTGTCACTATCTGGCCTCAAGCAAGTCACTTATAATAAATCTCAGTTTCCTCATCTATAAATAGAAGAGGGTGAATTGGGTCATTGCCAAGGCTGTTTCTAGCTCAGAGTATATTTCTACACAACTCTTTTAGGCTACACTCAATCAGAGTTTACATTTGGAGTTTACATTTTTCAGCTGCATGCTTTATTTCTCTTTACTGCTAAGAATCAATAAGAACACATTATTGGCATCAAAGACACAATGAACGATAAACACAGAGAGCACAGTTGTTAGCCCAGAAAATCAGGTCAGAAAATTAAGTCAACTAGGTGAATGACTTCGACAAATCCTCCTGATCACAAATCCAACAGTAAGAAGTCCAAAGATTCTAGGCCAGGCACAGTGGCTCACCCTATAATCCCAACACTTTGGGAGGCCGAAGTGGGCGGATCACTTGTGGTCAGAAGTTTGAGACCAGCCTGGCCAACATGGTAAACCCCTGTCTCTACTAAAAATACAAAAATTACCTGGCATGATGGCACACACCTGTAGTCGCAGATACTTGGGAGGTGGAGGCAAGAAAATCACTTGAACCCAGGAGGTGGAGGTTGCAGTGAGCCAAGATCATGCCACTGGACTCCAGCCTGGGCAAGAGTTAAACTCCGACTCAAAAAAAAAAAAAAAAAAACCCAACCACAATATACCCCACCCCCCACAAAGATTCAGGTTCTAGTACTCTGCCACTGTTGAAAATTCAAGGGTTTGGAGTCATAAACCACAGAGGTCAAATACAGTTCCAATACTTACTAGCCTTGTAATCTTGTGACTTAATTTCTCTGAGCCTCAGTTTCTGCCTCTGAAAAATGGGAGCACCTCATCTCATGGGATCATTGTGAGAATTAAAAAGCATATTTAGCACCTATGACAGGATCTACTGCATTGAAGGTATTCAATAAAATGGGATTTTTGCCTACTTTCCTCCCCATGTGATGGAAATAATACTTTCCCTGGGTAGTATATTAAGAAAATTCCAAGGCTGGACTTATGTATCATTAAAATTAGAAGGAACCAAGGGCTGTCAATTTTACCTCTAAATCTTTCTCCAACCTTTCCATTTTTTATCATTTCTCCTAGTATAAGCTATCATCAACTCTCATCCTACTACAATGACCTCCTTCAAACCAGCCCTCAAAATCTCTGTCTCTTCACCCTCTCCGCACTCCATTCTTGCACAGCAACAAGACACATGCTTAAAACTCTCTCATGTGCACTTAGAATAAAATCCAAACTTTATCACAGCCTTCAAGACCTGATATGGGCTGATCTGCCCAAATCTGTATTTGCCACTTTCCCTCTTGCTCAATTCCCAGTACTTGCTCACTTATGTGCTGTTGTATTTGTGATCAGAAGGATTTGCTCACTCCGTACTGTCCTGCTTTCAGAATTTTAGTACTCTCCTTGCCTCTGGGCTTTCCCATGTGCCTCTGTCATTTTGCCTCAAGGCATTCTGTAGGTCTTCATAGAACTCATAATCACTGTCATTAAATAATGAAGTTCATAGTTGTTTTAAGTCTGTCTCCTCTGCTAGTATGTTAGCTCCATGAAGGCAGGATCATGTTCACCACTGTATCCCCAATATTTGGAACAGTGCCTGACACAGGGCAAGTATACAACAAGTATCTATTGAAGAGTAAACGAAGAGACATTTTGCCCAAATGCTTCATTCTGTAGATTAGAAAGCTACAGTTAGGATATGTTACGGTTAGGACATAAGTGACTTGCCTAAGGCTGTGGTACTGAGTTTTTTTTTTCCAGGGCCATTATTTTTCCCCACCCTTAGTTCTGTGGGCCCTTTTTTTTTTTTTTTTTTTTTTTCAGTTAAGCTTTATTTTATTTATTAATTTTTCTCCATCCTCCCCCCCCGCCCCCCATCACCTGTATCTGGCATTTCTCCTCATGTTATCCCTTCCCAACTCCCTACCCCCTGCTGTCCCCCTCCCCTATTCCCCTGCAACAGACCCCAGTGTGTGATGCTCCCCTCCCTGTGTCCATGTGTTCTCGTTGTTCAACACTCGCCTATGAGTGAGAACATGCGGTGTTTGATTTTCTGTTCTTGTGTCAGTTTGCTGAGAATGATGGTTTCCAGATTCATCCATGTCCCTACAAAGGACACGAACTCATTGTTTTTTATGGCTGCACAGTATTCCATGGTGTATATGTGCCACATTTTCCTTGTCCAGTCTATCATCGATGGGCATTTGTATTGGTTCCAGGTCTTTGCTATTGTAAACAGTGCCGTAATGAACATACGTGTGCATGTGTCTTTGTAATAGAATGATTTACACTCCTTTGGATATATACCCAGTAATGGGATTGCTGGGTCAAATGGAATTTGTTTCTAGGTCCTTGAGGTCCCTTCTACTATTAACGTTGTTATCTCTGAAAATATAATAAAGTGTGAAAATATCTTACAGATGGAAGATACTGCTTTTTCGTTTTGTACAATACATTTGGTTCTATTTTCCACTCCCCCACCGGGCACTTTTATTCTGTTTCTCTGTTTCCTCCTAAAGTTAAATTTAACATACCTTTACTGAATAATCTAGCAGGTGAAGCAGATAATTCCTATAAACAAGGAATTATATCCAATAAGGTAAAAGTAATGGCAGGATGAATAAAGTACAAAGTACAGTACAGGCAATACTTAATTGTTGTGCAGGGAGTAGAAAAACAAGAAATCACAGAGATGATAGCTTGAGATAGCTTTTGAAGGATGATAGGAGTTTGCCAGGTGAAGGAAACATGCCAGGCAAAGGAAACAACACACGTACAGAGGCACTGCATCCGTTCAACACATAATGAGTGCCTATCGGCAACTCCAAGCTGCTTTCTCTACGTGGGAAAATGCATGGGTCACTGAACACCACAAACAGTAGTTAGTATTGCCCCAGAGAAGAAGCTGCAAATGCAGTGGAAAGCAAGGGTCAGATCAGAGCACCTTGTATGCCATGCTCAAAGGCATGTACTTTGATCTATAGAGAATGGAAACCACGCAAGGCTTTTGAGCAAAGAAGTGACAAAACTCTGATTTACATCTGTTTTGAGTTTCCACTCAGTTCGGACCACGCCCCAGATTCAATAAGGAAGACAGAAAAAATGCCTCGAAAATCTGCATAGGCCAAACACAACATACCAAACACTGTCACATGCGATCCTACTAGATATTTACAACAACTTGCTGAGATAGCCGGGTAGAACTCACTACCACACGGTTAAAAAGCAAGCTTGGAAATAGTCACGTGACCAACGGGCAGCGCCCAGGCCCGGCGCCCCAGGTCTCCCAGACACCACCCCAGGCCTCCGCACCCTCCGGCGCAGACGCGCTCACCTCTGCAAGTTCTCGATCTCAGCCGGGATGCTCTGCAGCTGGTTGCCGCCCAAGCTCAGGGTCTGAAGCGCGCGCAGCTCTAGGAGCGAAGCAGGAACCTCCTGGAAACAGTTGCCGCTGAGATTGAGCACCTGGAGGCTGCGGCAGAGCGGCGACTGGGCCAGGCCCTTGGGCAGCGCACTGGGCCCGCCGAGCCGGTTGTTCTTGGCCAGGAGCGTGCGCAAGCCGCGCAGAGCGAGCAATTCCGGCCCAAGCACGGTCAACGCGTTGCCGCTCACGTCTAACAGCTGGAGGTGCGGGAAGCCGCTGCCCAGCGCCCGCGGCAGCGATACAAGACGGTTGTGAGGCAGCAGCAGCCGTAGCAGCGCCTCCCGCGCGCCGCGCCTCTCCTCGCCCCGCGCCTCCAGCTCAGACTCCAGCGTCTCGGGGGACACGCTGAGGCGGGACCAGTTCAGCTCGGCCTCCCCGGCCGTGACCACCGCCGCCCCGGCCTCCTCCATCCTGGCCACCGCAAGGCGCGTGGCGCTGGATTCTCCAGAGCGCCACGCGCAGGCCACAGGCCGGGACCTCCGCGGGGCCCCGGAACCTGATCCTAGGGGCTGAGTCGGAAGTGCCGCGGGCGGGCGCGCGCTAACTCTGTGCCCTTCGGCCTAGTTACGCGACGCGAGGCCTTAGCGTGCGCGCGCCGGTCCGGAGATAGCTCCGCCTCACGAGGCGCACTGCGCAGAGGGTTGGAGCAACGCGTGGACTGCGTAGAGCTGAGGCAGATCCAGACGCTGCCAAATTGTCATCTGAGCCCGGCTGGGTTTCGGCGGCTGCGCTTTGTAGTCGCTGGAGCTTGTTGACCTGTTCCAGGGCTCCAAGACCGCCTCGGTAAACAGCCCAAGGACTGTTCGGTTATCTGGCCTTGAGGCTTCGCGCGTCACGTGCGCCGCCCACTTGTTTTCAGTTTAAAAGTGGGGCCCCTGTCTCCAGGTCTCTGAGCACACAGGAATTTAGTAGTGATTTGTCTCCGTGACAGAAAACCCCAGGAATTTAAAGTCCAAGGATTAACAAAGCCAACTTCTAAGTGGGAAAGCAGCTGGACTAGACATCAGAACCCCCGGATCTTTCATGGGGTTTCCGCTGTTAAATAGCCTAGGTCAGGGATTTGATTTCAGTTGCCCCATGCATAAAATATGGGTAATACCTGCGCTACTTGCCCCACAGGATTGTTATCTTTTTCTTTTTTAAAGTGTAAATATATATCAAGGACGTTTTACCCGTTTTAATTATAGAAGCACATACGTGGTTTTTGGTCTAAGTTGTGTCTAGGAGTGAATTTGGGAGTCATGGAGGCGGTTCCATGATTTGAGATAGCTCAAATTAATGGGTTAGTTTAAAAATCAGCGTTGAGTTTGTATTGCAGGTCAAAACAACAGCTTGGGAAAATCCTAATCTGGTACTAATTTAGTAATTCTAATTAACATGTTTTTCATCCTTGTCCCAAACTCAATCTTTTCTGAAATTACATTTTATGACTTTGAAAAGTCGTATAATCGAAATGAGAAAAAAATGCTTAGCTGTTTTTTTCCACAAAGATTATGCATAAGAAAGTTACATGGTTGTGTATAATCAATGACATTGAATTGCCTTCCTCCTTAAAAAAAGAGGAAAGTCTTTTTTTTCTTGCCAGTCGTTTGTATGAGAAACCATGCCTCTTACTCTGCAGTTAAACTTTAATTTCTGATTGAGTTGTAGTCATAGAAGGACGCACTTTGTATGTTTAACCCAATGATGGAATGTTTTTTAAAACTGGTGAGTCATCTGTTTTGAAGGAGTCCTTTTAAGAACAGACTTTATTTGGGTCAAACCAGCATTCTGACAGTAGTCCTAATATGTGAAAATTGCAAATATTTAAAATAATAGTTTATTTTGCTTTAAAATCTTTGGGATTTTAAAAAGTGATAGGAATGTAATATAAAATGGGAAAAAGAAATGATTCAAACATAATTCAGAAATAAGAGTTGGCCGTGTGCCATGGCTCAGTAAGCCCAGTACTTTGGCCCAGGCAGCAGATCACTGAGGTCAGGAATTCCAGACCAGCCTGGCCAACATGGGGAAACCCCATCTCTACAAAAAATACAAAAATTAGCCGGGCATAGTGTCGCTTGCCTGTGGTCCCAACTCCTCCACAGGCTACTGGGAGGATTGCTTCAGCCTAAGAGGTAGAGGTTATGGAGGGCCATGATTGTGCCACCACCCTGCAGTTTTTATTTTTATTTTTTTGCTAAAGAAAAGTAAGAGGTAAGATTACAAGTCAGTGGAATTAAAGGGAAAAAAATAACCTCAATAATAGCAAACGAGCAGGCTTCCTAGTAGAAAGTTTGGAAAAAATACTTAGGATGGGAACTATATGTAGAATAAAGGAAAGAAAGTAGAAAAAAAGTGGTGTAGGTAAAGAAATGGGTAACCTGACTAATTTTGAAAACCTGCTTGCAAAGCTGTACTAAGAGCTATTTTAATTTCATAAAGTCTCCAACTACTTGGTTGTTACATTTAGGATAAATGTAATCAGACAATCGAGCAGCTAAGATAACTGAGAAACTGCTTTCTAAAAGTTGAAAATTGTGTTTCTGGCTTTTTGAAGCTATTAGCAACGAAACTGTAAATTTCAGTGTAAAATGCATATCTCATGTCCAAGTAGAGTAGGTTCCTACTTATATAGAATGGCTATCTTTATTCATTTTTGGATTCTCCTTCACACCACCACCATCCCCGTTGCCTAGCATGATTTCTTGCAAATAATTTGGATTGACAGAATTGGATATATCTCTTAGTTAGTGGACTTATTTTTTGAATAATTGGATTAAATTGTAAAGTCCTTGAAAAGAATTATCTTATTTATTATTATATACCCATCCCCTAACAGTACCTGGTCCATAGTAGTTTTAGATACTTTAAGTCTTTTGAAACACTGAATATATTTGTAAATATTATGTTTTAGTTGAAAAGGAACTTTTATTTATCAAACACCTACTTTTATCACAAACCTTAAAAAATGTAATTCTACTTATCACCACATTTATAAAAGAATGTTTATCCTCATTTTAGAAAGGAGGGAACTCAAGCTCAAAAATGACAGTAAAGTCTGCTATCACACAGAGTGAAAGGCTAATTAGAAATTCAGCCTTGCTGGGCGCGGTGGCTCAAGCCTGTAATCCCAGCACTTTGGGAGGCCGAGGCGGGTGGATCACAAGGTCAAGAGATCGAGACCATCCTGGTCAACATGGTGAAACCCCGTCTCTACTAAAAATACAAAAAATTAGCTGGGCATTGTGGTGTGTGCCTGTAATCCCAGCTACTCAGGAGGCTGAGGCAGGAGAATTGCCTGAACCCAGGAGGCGGAGGTTGTGGTGAGCCGAGATCGCGCCATTGCACTCCAGCCTGGGTAACATGAGTGAAACTCCGTCTCAAAAAAAAAAAAAAAAAAAAGAAAAGAAATTCAGCCTTAGGGCTATGTGACTCCAAAGTCCATGTTCTTTCCATTATACCACACTGCTCTTTTAAGCTTAGTTTAGTGTTATTTTTAATGATTTAAAGCAATAAGATCTTGCAAATAGTGTCAGTATTACAAGTGGCATTTATTCATTGATGGTACTTTGTAATATTGAGATTGTTGGAATTATATGGCACCTGTCTTAAGGATTGGGGGTTTTGTGGGCTTCACACACAAAACTGGAGCAAAGCACTTAGATGAGAGGCAGCTGAACCAAACAAAATTTGGGGTGCCATCCTTGTATATGACCCTGCTCCAGAAGCTCTGTTGATTAGAACCATAGTGGATGGCTGACCAAGGTAAACCCATCAACAAACTGCCTGGTGGCCTATTTTATAAGGCACTGCCCAAACAGAAGCAGAGATGGTTTTTTCCCCCGTCACTCTTCCAGGAATTTAATCCAAAGAACCCAGAGGGAAATTGCAGTTGGTGGCAGATCAGAAAGAAATCACAGTTGGATCAGAAAGAGGCAGACATGGGGAGTGTTGCTAATTTTTTGTCAATTGTGGAACATAAGTTTAAAAATTCATAAAATATTCCTGCTGAAATCTAGAACTGCCTTATATCCAGAGTAACACACCAGGTGCAGCTTCACTGAGGCCAGCTTTGTTAACAGTTGGATTAATGTGAGGATCTCCTTACTGCTCATTATAATAACCCTTCTCTATCTTAGGTAACATGAATGTATCTCTTTTCACTACAGCCAGATTGGTTTAAACGAAGCAGCATTCCCCAATCTACAGTGGGATTGGGCAGTGCATTATAAGTGATATGCCACCAGGCAGTCTGTTGATGGGCTTACCTTGAAACCATCCAGTCAGCCTGCAGAATACTGAAAACCTTCTGGAAGGTGGTAAGAGCTATGGGGGCTTGTGGGCCCCCACAGTGATGGGGTTCATCTGTAGCTAGCTGAAAGAGATGCCTGAAAGGGAAGTGGGGGCACTGGAGAAGTAAAGGACAGAGGAGACAACAGAATACATTACCTAGGGAAAGGAACATGGGTTACAGGAAACTTGGGAAAGTACATAGCCTGTTTGTCCACTTATCAGAACTTCACCATTATGTCATGCTTGGTCAAATTGAATACATTTCAGGATGAGTATCTTGATTAGAATAGTTTTGAAAAAACTTAGGAGATCAAATGAATTGTCCTCCTCCTTCAGCTACCCTGTCTAGGCTTCCTGAAGGCAGGAACCTTATCTGTTTACCATGGTATCCCCCTGAGACATTATAGGCAGCAAATAGTGAGTGAATGAAATAAATGCATGAATAGCTTTTGACATACCTGACTTAGATAAGTCCTATTGACTTACTGACTGCAGAAAAACCAAGAAATTGTCCAAGTGAAGAATCCTTTCATAAGCCATTCTAGTTAGGAAGCAGTATACTGATACAGTTAAAAGAGTGGGCTTTGGTTTTTATCAGATATAGGTTTCCAAACCCACCTCTGGAAATCAGATTTCTTTTACTTAATCTTGATTTTGTTACTTAATTTCTGTAAGACTTGATTTCACCATCTGTATTATGAAGTATATTATCTGTTTCATAGGGTCATTGGAAGGTATAACTCTAAATGCTTAGCAAAGTATGTAGCACAAAGTCAATATTCTGTAAGTGGTGGCAATTATTATTATTAGCTGTAATAGTAGTTATAACTATTACTCTCTGCCACTTGTTAGATCATGATCAGGGTAGAAAAACAAAGTTGAGAACAGTTTTTACTCATGATTTCACAATTTTTTACATAAATCGTTCTCTGCTCTGAGCTGTTCCATGTCTTAGGGATTAGGATTTGTGAGATTGATCTGAACTTGCTTGCCCAAGATTTATGCTTATTGTATTTTTTGTCTTCAAGGTCTATCAGGACCTCATGCCTCCTGAACTCACTCCTACCTCTATTCTAGTCACCTCTGATTCAGATAGTCCTTTCTAATGCACTGCTTTCATGATTTCAGTCCATCTCTTTTTCCTCCTGCCTTTACTTCATGTTTCCTCATTGCTTATAAGATGAAGGCCAGTTGCTTAGACTAGCATGCAAGGTGTTGATTTATTTCCACTGCTAAATTCCTCTCAAGTTTGGCTTATCCATATTGGCCTAGGGTGGTTTAAAGTTCTGCCATCTTTCTGCAAATTGTAGTCCAAATCTCAAAAAAACCAGTTACTCTGTATTTAGGGCAGCATTGAAGGTAGAGGGAGCTGCAGTCTTTCAATCCATCCTGAGGAGGAATTGGCTTCTATATTTACAGGGGCCAAGAGTAAGTCTTCAGCCAGTTTTGTCATATAAGGTCTAGTGGTTTGGTTTTCAGCAGTTCCTTCCTCTGCCACAGTTTGCTATTGCTGTAGAATTGATAGATTAAAATGCCTCCCTAAATATGTCTCCAGGCTTCTTTATTGAAATTTAGGCTTTTTTATGTTGAAGATTCAAATAATGACATGACATCTTTTAATATATTTGGAGTCTTTGACTAAGCATTTGTTAGAGCTATAAAAGCATATTCATGGTTACTCCTATAGAATTCACTCTACTTAGGGGTTTATCTTAGACCTGGTGTGGTATTTTCCTTATTGATTGTTATGGGAGTTGGAGTGACTATCTTCTAAATTTTATCCACTTGCTCAGCCTATGTTAGTTCCATATTGGCTTGTTTGACCTTTCCATAGATAGCTAGTCATAACTATAACTATAAATGAGGTAAAATAATTTTAGTCCCCAATTCATTCATTCACAAACAGACATTGAGTACCTACTGTATGTAAGAAACTGTACTATCAAGGTATAAAAACAAGTAAAAATAATAGGTAATGTTTATTGGTTATTTTATAAGTGCCAGGCACTGCCCTAAGGGCTTTATGGTCATTATTTTTTATTTAATCCTCACATTCATTCTGTAAGGTATGTATTATTATCACTCTACAGACAAGAAAACTGAGATGTGGGGAAATTAACTAACTTGCCAAGTCACATATTTATGGTGTGCTGGATAACAGCATAGTAGAATGTTTGTGATTTTGTCCAAATACAGTCACTGCCTTCAAGAGATTTACTGTATGGTAACAGAGATTAAACACGAATCTATAAGAAAATCTAATTTAAAAAGGGCAAAAGATCTGAGCAGAAGTTTCTCCAAAAAATATATAAAAATCACTGATAAGCACATGAAAAGATTATCAACATCATTAGCCATCAGGGAAATACAAATTAAAATCACAGCGAGATACTACTCATACCCACTAAGATAGCTAAAATAAAAAAGACAGATAGCTAATAAGTGATGGTGCAGATGCAGAGAAATTAGAACCCTCACAGACCAATACTGGGGATGAAAAAGTGGCGCAGCCACTTTGGAAAACAGTCTGGCTGTTCTTCAAAAGGTTAAAAAAATAATTACCATATGACCCAGCAGTTTTACTCCTAGGTATATATCCAAGAGAAATGAAAACATATGTTGTCACAAAAACTTATACATGAATGTTCATAACAGCATTTTTCATCATAGCCAAAAAATGGAATCAAACCAAATCTCTACCAACTAATGAAGGATAAATAAAATGTGGTATTTACATACAATGGAACATAATTCAGCAACAAAAAGAAATGAAGTGCTGATACATGTTACAACATGGATGAATCTTGGAAATGTTATTCTGACACATAAGTGAAAGAAACCAGTCATAAAAGGATACCTACTGTATGATTCTATTTACATAAAATCCTCTAAAATAGGCAAATCTGTAGAGACGGAAGGTAGATTAGTAGTAGCCAAGAGCTAGAGGGAAGGGAGAATGGGTAGTGGCTGCTAATGAGTACAGGGCTTTTTTGGCAGGATGAAATTGTCCGAAAATTCATTGTGGTGATGGTTGTACAAGAATATACTACTAAAAAACCATTGAACTATACACTTTAAGTGGTTAAATTGTATGGTATGAAAATATATGAAGTATATATCAATAACATTATTTTTAAAAACATGAACCCAAAGTAACTAAAATATAAAGTAGCGTTTGGTAATTCATATGGAAACATAACGAAAAGCTATCCAAGTTCAGAGGAAAAAGACCATTTAGGGTACCACAATTAGGGTAGCTTTCAGAGGATAATGGGATTTGGATAGAGCTGGGATGAGGTGTACATAATTAAAGGAAAGAAGAAAGGTATTTCTTCTTTTTCTTTTAGGAAACACAGCCAAAAGAAAGAGAAAATTACAGCATATATTTGGGAAATGGTGAGGGGTCTGGTTTGGCTGGCATGCTTGGTGGTTAGAAAAAACAAGTATTGATACGCTTTAGATATAAAATTATGGGAGAAAATATTTAAAATTTTAACTTTGCCCCCCAAAATCTAAGGTGTACTGTTAAGATACAGTACAGAGGAAGAGTAGTAGACTTTGAAATGATAGGTTTGTCTAGGCCTTGGAGAAAGAGGTATGAATACTAGGTAGGAAATCACCTCTGATTCTGCCCTCACTCGAAGCTCCAGATCCCATTTCCTTATTAGCTCATGTTTCCTTATTAGCCTTGCAGTCTTTTCATGTGATGTGACTTTCACATGAGAAAACTGCAAGGCTTTGGAGAGTCTGTGGATTGTGGCACCTGTAGAAATAGTCTTATATCTGAGTACAAAGTATTCCTCACAGTTTCTCAATACTGTGCTAGCATCAAGACATTCCTCCTCTGCTTCAGAATGAAAGTCAAATGTAAGTCGAGCCTCAGCCCCCATAGCATGAATTCGAGAAGTAACACAAACTGGTCATAATTATTTCATTCCATTATATTCCAGATGTTTTCTTGAGCACCTACTATGTAAAAAAAAAAAATTATAGTGGATGCTCTTGGGGCTAAACAAAAAGAAAAATTCCTCAACAGGTTGTGTTAATGGATATAGCTTTATTTTGAAACTGCATAGATGTTTCCTTCACTTAGTCACTACAAGTGATTAGACTGAGAGGTTCTGGAAACTCAAGCCAGGAACTAACTGCTCCATTCATAGTCTGATGGGATGAGGAACTCAGGGAGATGCTGCCTCTGGCACCCATTCCCAGCAACAGGCCTCCTATTCCTGTCTTCATCTTGCTTACTCTGCTGCAATAAGTCTGTTTACCAAGGGAAGTGTTCCTTCAAATCCTTGTCTATCATTTACCTGGAATGTTTGTGTCCCCCCAAAATTCATGTTAAAACAATCCCCAAGGCAATGGTATTAAGAGGTGAGGCTCCTGAGAGATGATTAGATCATGAAAGGTTAACCCTTATGAATGGGATAGGTGCCCTTATAATAGGGGCCTAAGGGAGTTTGTTTACCCTTTCCACCATGTGGGGACACATCAAGAAGGTGCCATCTTTGAAGCAGAGAACAAGCCCTCATCAGACACTGAAACTTCTGATCATCTGACACCTTGATCGGAGGCTTCCCAGCCTCCAGAACTGTCGGCAATACATTTCTGTTGTCTATAATTACCTAGTCTGAGGTATTTTGGTATAGCAACCTGAAGGGACTAAGACACTCGGACTTCTCATCACCTCTTACCCGAGACCCACTATCCATGATCCTTTCAAAGAAACTTGTTCTACCAGTCCCTGAGTAAACTTTCCATCCAAGCTGCAGATCCAGGAGAAACTCTTCAGTCCTTTTTAAGGCTCCTGAAATTCAAGTCCACTCTTAGGAAGTAAATGGGTCATGTCTCACAGTTTAATTTGGCCTTAATTGGGGGAAAGGAAACCAGTAAAACTACCACTTTAATTTCTTTATTCATCAATAGTATCTGAAAAGAAAGAATCAGGAGTTACAAAAACAAGTTAAATGCAATATGGAAGCCTACTAAATACAAATACAAGTTCACAAACACATATGCAACAGAAACTTGTTTAGATTGTTTCTTGAAGTTTGACTATTTAAAAACATAGGTGTAAAGGAAAGACATTCAGGCTGGTCCACATAGGCTTGTTAGCAGGCAGAGAAGCACTGGTTTCCAAAAACAGTGAGAGTCCAGAGTCACAGCATGTGGGAAGGTTTCCATGGACACTGGATCTTAACAGATGCTATAGTATTTACAAAACTACACACACAGAGAAAGCCCAAGGAAGCCTGCAGGATAAGCCCTATGCTTTTAGAGGGCTAAAGGAACTGAACCTGATTTAATCCTGTTTGCTCCATGCAAAGCTTTATGCAAGACTCCCCAAACTAGGCTATTTAGCAGCTTTCCATGAATGGTCCTCAGATCATGTGTTTCTATGGCAAAGACAACAGCTGCCCTATCTACACAGAAGCAGCAGAACTCAAGAAAAATGTGGATTTGCTCTTGGGAGTACAATGTTGGTTGCAGGGTAGAGTAGTCTTGGATGGTAACCACTGTTCTATCTGTGACTAGTGAAGAGACACTGGTTTCTCGCTTTTAACAAACTGGTACTCTTGCCCTCTCCCATAGTGTCCAAGGACTGGCAAAACTTTTGATTAAGGCATGTTGCTGTGAGTTCTCCAAGGCACTTGGACAGGGAGCTGTAATTCAGACTGCACAAGTGGGGTTTGAAGAGAGTTTTTAAATAGGATGATACATAAAAGCTTGAAATGCTAAACAAAGTGGAATTTTCTCCTTTCAAATGAGAACAAGGAAAACAATTTAGAAGGAATTCTATTTTTGGCACAGCGTTGACTGTGCATTACAACCTAAATAATTTCCTTCTGATGGTCTTTAATCTGCTTTCTGCAAATGAGATCTTATGTCAAGGCTTTAATCTTTGGTATTCCAAATGCATCTTAAACAGGGTAGTGAGTGGGGTTAATAATCACAGAAGTCGAAAGACACAGGAATAAGTGTAAACAACTGACCTCCCCAAGTCACAGTTTTAAAATTAAATCTCCATTTTTTTTCCCCTGTTGAATTACAAACTTTCTTTATCCTCATCTCTAAAGGGAATGCTTTCTATTTCCAGCCAGAGGTTAAACAGGAAATGCAATTATGAAGACAGAGTGAGGTGGTTCTCTTTCCCGCTCTCTTCCTGCTTTACCCATGAGGACTCTATCACAGCACAACCTGTAGGGTCATCAGGCTGAGATCAAATTTGGTCATCTTGTTTTTGGCCATCTGACATTTCTTGTTCTAACAACAAGGTTTCATTTATTCTACAGGAAAGAAGGAAAAATCACAGGTACCTAGCTCCCCTCTGGACCCATGATCAGAACCACAGAATTTATAATTTATCAAATCAAAAGGCTAGTGCATTCTTACCAGCTCACTGAGGAAACTGAGGTCCAGAAAAGGGAGGAGACAGGGCCAACTCACTCTCCTAGTTAGTAGTAGGCCAATGAGCACATTGGTGGGCTGGGATATCCTAAGCTCTGCTTGGCTGCACTTGTCTCTATCCTTTGGAATATGGATTTGCCTGAACTTCTCAGAATAAATAAAAACAAATTAATCTTTGGATTTTGAAGTCTTTTACGAAGATGCTTCTTCCCATGGCTTTGGTCTGAGGCACCCCCTATACCGCTGGCAGATAATGGACTGTTGGAAGCTAGGGGGGGGCCAACTACGGGCTGCATCTAGGATGTGGCAGGCTGTGGGCCTCTGGGTTATTTGAGCCCCTGCATCAGGAAGAACCCCAAACTCCTTCCACCTATGAAGTGGTTGGACTACTGAAAAATTGTAAAAGCTTAATACCTAGTCAAGAAAATAAAATATTAAAAAACAATAATATAATGATAATAATTGAAGAATAAAGTCAACTTGTGGAAAAAAAAGTGTTACAGAGAAATAGCACCTTTGGTAAAAAGTATTTTAAAAATTTGGTTAGGTCACTAAGGGGCTTGAAGTATACAAGTATCTGCATCATTTTGGCATACCCTCCCAGACATTACATCCAAGTCTGAGGGACACTGGGTAACCAGCAGGATGGCTATGTATCTAGAGGCAATTATTGGGACCAAGAGATGCATGGATGTTGGAAGTCTGTCATGCTGATGGCAATGGAAAGAGGCTGCAAGCAGACAGCGTTCCTCACCGTGGAGCTTCCCAAACCTCTCCTCCAGGGACACCTTGCTAAGTTCTCTCTGGCACTGCGTGCACTCCCTGCGGCCTGCTGACAGCTGCCATAAACTCAAAAGGGGTTCAGATCTGGGTCTGCTCCTCTCTCAATTGTGATGCAGTTTCCTTCCTAGCCTCCAGCCCCAGAGCACCGTTTACAGTTTCTCTTAAAGCACTCCTAGAAATGAAGGCTATGGCCCTTCCCCTCCTAGCCAGCCACCTTCATATCCATTATTGCAAAACAAATAAACAAAATGAAACTCATTGCTATATAAGCAAATACTGGTGATTTGGCGACTGTAGCAGACACTTGTGTATACTGGACTCAGCGCTGAAGTGGAAGAGAAAGTGCTGGGCTCCAGACACTGTCCTGTGCCTCCTCATTAGATTTCTTTGGTGCTCACTCTCTTGGTCTTTTCAGCCGTTTCCTTTGAGATGCAAGAGAAAATAGGTGTCATGGAAATATCAAACAACTGTTGGCATTTATCTGTTCCTCCAGATTATATAGCATTGACATTTACAAGCTTATACTGAATTTTAGTTCTTTACTTGTCTGGCTCCTCTGTAGACAATGAACAACTTGAGAACAAGAACCACAGCCTATTCATGATATGGTCATGCAGGGGTGTTTATGGAATTAAGTTGACTCCATTTGGACTCCTATGAAACAAGCAGATCAGACATTATGGTTCCCATTTTAAGGATGAAGAAAAGGATGTTAAATGGAAATGCTACAAGATGTTCTGAATCCAACAAGTCCAAAGAGGTGTTAAGTATGGCAGGTTCCGCAGGCAGACTGCCTGAGCTTCAACAATGGCTGTGCTACTTTTTGGGTGACCTTGGGCATATTATGAAATCTCAATTTCTTCAACTGCAGAATCACAGTAATAAAGTACCATCTCTTCGAACAGTGCCTGGCACATTTCTCCAAAGAAGATATACAAATGGCCAATAAGGACTTGATGCTCAACATCATTAGTCACGTGGGAAATGCAAATCACGAGATACCACTTCACACCCACTAAGACAGCTAAAATAAAAACAATAACAAAACTGTTGGTGAGTATGTGAAGAAACTGAAACTCTATGGTAAAGATATACAATGGTGCAGTAACTTTGGAAACCAGTCTGGCCATTTCTCAAAAGGTTAAACATGGAGTTACCATATGACCCACCAATTCCACTCCTAGGTGAATACCAAGAGAACAGACAACATATGTCCACACAAAAACTTGTGTGCACAAATGTTCATAATAGATTTATTTATCAGAGTCCCCAAATTGAAACAACCTAAATATCCATTAACTAATAAATGGATAACACACATGTGGTATATCCGTATCATGGAATGTTATTCAGCCATAAATAGGAAAGAAGTATTGATTCATGCTGTACGAATGAACCTTGAAAACATTATGCTAAGTGAAAGACAGAAAAGGCTATACTGTTGTATGATACCACTGTAATATGCCCAGAACAGGCAAATCTATAGTCAGAAAGTAGACTAGTGCTTGCAAAGGGCTGGAGGAAGAAGAGAGTGGAAGGTGACTTCTAATGGGTATGGGATTTCTTTCTGGGATAATGAAAATGTTCTGGGATTAAGATTGTAGTGAGATAACTGACAATCTTAGGAATATACTTTAAAGGGGTGAATTTCTGGTATGTGAATCATATCTCAACTAAAGAAATAAATTTTGTAAAACCTGAAAACAGTGCCTGGTATCTAGCAGACACCGATGGTGTTCCAGCCATAGCCCTGTGTTTGGGTGTACACTGGTGTGACTTCCTACATACTGCCAGCGTCTGTGTCTCTGCCTGAGGGCTTTCTCTAGCTGCTGGAACCCACTCTGTCCACACACACTGGTAGGTCACAAACGCCAGGGAATTAATGTTTCCCAGTAGCAGCCCTCAGCCAATGGCTATTGGGAGCTCTTGTAGAAACAGCCCAGCTTCATCCTCACTCAGGCACTGTTACTCCATTCCAGAGACCCCCAACAGGATTAAGTGCCACTTGTTCACAGTGATAACAGGCCTGAATACCCACTCTTCATTTCTTCCTTCCCTTCCTGGACTCGTTTCCCAAATCTCCCTCTGGTGCTTCCTGTGATTGCCTCCCAAATAAACTGTGTGTACTTGCATCCTTGCCTTGGCACCTGCTCTGAGAGGACTCACATCAAACAGACACTTAAACATATCAGCTATTATAATTCACTTCCTACTGTCTGAGAACTGCTCTATCCTAGATGAAAGTATTTCCTATTTTTTTTTATTTTCTCTTTGATGGGATTGAACTCATTTTGAGACTCAAGACTGGTGAACTTTGAAAAAGCAAAAGACTAGAAGCTTTTGCATCTGCTTAAACAACTGACATGAGATTTCTATACTATCAGTGACAATGATGACAAAATGTACATTGAGAATGATCATACTATTAATAGTAATAGTTCTGTTTACTCATGTGAAATATTTCACATCAATAGTTTAGTTCTTGTGACCATTATATTCCTTAAAAGCTTCTATGTCAGAGAGAAGGCTAGTACTACAACGTTTGGTCTACAGACAGGTAATGGAAGGTGCAATATCCTCTGTGAAGACTACATGATAAGCCAGTAGAAGGATGGGCCCAGGAGCCCAGCAGTTCAATAATATGTCAGAGGATCACTATTCTGCTAAGAACGCTTCCACCACGGAAGCCTTTAACTTAATAACATAGAACCTGAACAAAATTCTTATTTATTATCTTCTTGAGTCTCTGCGAAGGAGTCTCCGTCAACTCTAGTCTATTTTCTAGTCAGACTGACGTTTAACGTAAATCCTTTCTGCTGTGGCCCAAATTCACTGCTTTCATGCTCACTGAGTGCTGTCTAAATACCATGCCCTGTGAGAGCTGCCACGGTACAATGGTGAGCAAGTTACAGAGCCTGCTTTCGAGAGCTCACAGTCTTTGCATCTGGACACTGTTCATGACAAGATACACACTTTCTTAAACCATGCTCATTGGCAAATCACTTCCACCTCATTTGCAAATCACCACCTGCCTGATTTTGCCTTATGCAGCCACTCACCGAGATGTAACCTATACCTGTTGAGATCTACTGGGACCTGTTTTATCATGGAAGTGTCTGTATCAGTTTTATAGTACAGGTGATGGGGTATCACTCAGGATCTACTGTATTGAACAGAGTGTGTCTCCTTGGTCTCAGGGGGCACTGGGCAGTGTTTGAGTGGTATAGGGTCGGGTGGCAACAGCAACACCTGAACCAGCATGGAGGCCGCCACTCACCTGATGCTTTTGGAGCTCCTGGATGTATCTGGCCATCTCCTCCTCTGTCTGGGTCTGTGCCCCCTTCTGATTCTTTCCTGCAAGAAGAATCAAAGCTCAGAGTAGTGGCAGCTGTTGTAAGCCAGTGAGGAATCCCACCAAGATCTACCTAGAGGCTCTCAATTCATCTCCCATTTAACCTGTGGAAGGAGAGGTGAATTAAACACATTTTCTGAGTATGAAGGCATGAAGGGGCCTTGTGCAACTGGTACCTCGAATGTAACATCCTGTAACAAAGCAATCTACCCACACTCCTCTCTGGTCTTTATTCCTTTAACTGCTTAGCACATCCCTGCCAGAGGCTGGCCCTGCAAAAATATATGGTGAAAACCTGGTCTTGATACAGGAGATTCCTCTGAGACAGTAACTCTCAGCCGTTCACATACCTTCAGATTGTCCTGGAGTACATTTGAAAAGATAACTATCTATGTTCCACCTTCAGATATTCTGATTTAATTATCTGAGGTGGGACCTGGACACCAATATTTTTTTTACAAGTCTTTCTGGTTGGTTCTAATGTGCAGCCAGGGTTGACAATCATTTCTTCTAGCAATGTTTCCCAAACTCACCACAGTGATAAAAACAAAAACTACACAGGTTTCCAAGCTGCTCTTTTGCAAATGCTGATTCGCTAGGTTTAGAATGGAATCTCTATGCTTACCAATTATAATGTTGACCATTAGGAAACACTGCTAGGACATATCTTCCAAACATTGCTATCAACTTTCCCTTGTAGCAGTTTCCCTTGGCTCTGGCTCCACCTGGTTTCACATCTTCATGCCCCTTCTTGCTTGTCCCATTCTGATTTGTGATCTAAGAGCAGACTGCTAACTCTGGTACTAACCTGAAAATGCCCTGGAATGCTGGCTACACAAACTCCTCTCAGATCCATGACCTACACATCAGGCTTCTGGGGTACCACCACGGTCAGGCCCCTGGGGCACCACCATCTGGAATGCTCCATGTTATACCCACATAGAGTTCTAGACTTGGCCATCCAGAGAGGAAGGATGAGCAGCCCATAGCTGTGTGGCTGTGGAAATGGGCAATGTCCCATGGAGCCGTTCATTTGAATTTTGTCTGATGCATATGATAGAGATTATTATCCAGATGACCATGCTTATTTGTATTCTGTAAGCCAGCTACACACTAACTGCCTGCACTTTAGAAATGGAGGGCTACCTTTACAAAGCCAGAATAGCAGTAGTTAGAAGCAGACAGGTACTGAAGGGAGTTTCGGGAAAACAAGTATAGGATGCTTCTTGGTTGAGGCAGGCTAGGCCACTGACCATTTTCAGAAGTTCTTTGTTGGCTTCGGAAGTAACTTGGTCTTGACTTCTAGGAACTTGTAGAAATTTCTAGTCTCTAAACAGCCTCTTCCTGTTATTTCACCTGTCCCTGGAGTTACATTGGTTTCCTGTCTTTCCACACTGAAAACAGACTTGGTCCTGGGCAGTGGTAGACCAGAGATCCCTTAGATAGTATCAGGTTCCATTCATACTGTTGGTGTTTGCTAGGATCCTTGTCTGGAAGAGCCTCTTCCTGGGTCTCTGACCTGTTTTCTGGTTACCATTTAACCTGATCTTCCTGAACATAATTCTAGGCTCCAGCCAGCTCTTCCTTGACTCAGTTAACTTCTTAAAATATTCTTTTTTTTTTAAAGACAGGGTCTTGCTCTGTCATCCAGGCTGGAGTGCAGTGGCGCAACTGTGGCTCACTGTAGCCTCAACTTCCCAGGCTCAAGTGATCCTCCCACTTCAGCCCCCCAAGTAGCTGGGACTACAGGCATGTGCCATCACGCCTGGCTAATTTTCAAATTTTTGTAGAGACATGGTCTCGCTATGCTGGCAAGTGTGGTCTTGAACTCCTGAGATCAAGCAATCTTCCCACCTTGGCCTCCCAAAGTGCTGGGATGATAGCCATAAGCCACTGCACCTGGCCGATATAACTTTAGGTTCACCCTAGCTGGTATAACTTTTGGGCCTGGTTCTAACTGATCTTTTTTCCTTAAGGCAACTCTCCCTTTCAGACCTGGCTTCAACACCCTTCTTATGTCTTGCCTCCACTCTGAATGTCCCTCGTTCTGTGCTAGGGCTCAGCTTTGATTTAAGAGTCCCTCTTGATCTTTGGCATCATTGTAGCCCAGAACCCAGATGGGACCCTAGTGGTTCTAACATACCCTGTAGCCTCACACTGCCCCCCAAACTCTCAGATTTCTGTCTCCCCAGGCCACCCTGCACACAGCTCAACTAGCTCAACTTTCTCTCTCTCTTTTTAAAAAAGATTACACATTTCTGTTAGTTGAAAGAGGGTCTACAAACATTTTTTCTTTTTCTGCCTGGGTATGGCAAGGAGAAGTCATTTTGTCTTCCAATCACCAGAGTCTTTTACTAAGTATTTCCTAATGTGTTAAAACGATCAAGTGGGTTAATGGGTAAAGTGCTTAGAAGAAAGCCTGGCACATGGTTCTTACTGTGCAAGTATCTGATTTCATTGTTACTGTTCCAATCTCACATTATCATTTACTTTTGCCCTGGGTCTTGGTCCTCTCTTATTCCTAGCCTCTGGAGTGATTTTCAAACTGAATGCCTATGGGATAAGTGCTCTGCCCTCAAAGCTATCTACTGGGGCTCCAACCTTACAGGTATGGGTCTGCCAGTTGCTTCTTGGGTTCCTTGCTCCCAGCCACCCTCTTCTCCATCAATCCCACCCCAACTTCTCATGCGGATTTCATGAAGCTCTCTCCTTGCTGTTTTTTCTTTCTGCCTGAGGCACAGCTCACCATCACAGGTCATGGCTGTACAGACCCAGTTTCCACAGGCACAGACACAGCGGTTACAGTCCACCTCGGTTTCAGCTCCATCTGCATACATTTCATCCTCCAGGGCACACTCTGTTGGGCCAGAAATATGGGGCAACAGTTTTTAGTTGTGAGGCTGGAACAGGGCATCTTTGCCACGGTCTGTGCATCTTACCCATTTTCCCCGACAGGACATGCCTGTCCCTTAGAAGCACCATATCTGAGCAAATTTCACCATCAACCTAAAGAATTTGGGGTCCTGACTTCACCATGGGGATGATGGGCTGGAACCCAGTCTGGAATCATGGAAGGGGATTTTCTCAGCTACCTCTGGAGAGTTCCACCAATCCTCTCTATCTTGGCTCCCACAAAATGCCTCCATTCCCTACAGCTCTCTATTTCTTAGGTTAGGCATACTCTTCTCAGGAGGGTTGAAAGATGGGTTGAGACACTTGAGAAATTCTTGGAAGCTGAGTTTCCAATCAGCATTTTCATCAGACAGTTCAATGAGAGCATCGACACAGAGTCCTCTGAAACAAAACACAGGAGAAATGTGTTAGCAAGACTTCAGCTTTGCTCAGAAGAAAGAAAGTACACATCAGGACTACATACATCCAGGGCCTCCAGAGGAGGCCAAGAAGATGACTGCTAACTGAAACAGCCTCTCTCTATACTGACTCAACACAACTATTATCCATCCTGACAAATGCAGCCATCTGACCTTTAGTTTGTTATACTGAATGTCAGATCACTCAGGCTACTCAAATGTCCCCTTAAGATGACTAAAGTTTCATGAATGGTTTTGTCAGCTTTGATTGACAAATGTTTTCACTGCCTGCACACCTTCCACTAGCAATTGCCTTTCCCCATGGTATATAAGCCAAGTCAACCAAACTAGGAAAATCAAAACAGAAGAGATATGACAGATGACATGAAAGGAATATGAGATTTGAAAGAATATGAAGTTCAAGCAAGAATCACCATTATCATCATTCTAGAAAGAGATTTTCCGAAAAGCTTTCAGAACTCAGTTCTATCACTTCTTTCTTGGACTGGATTTGAGCCCTCGCTCCATCACTTACTACTCAAATGGACTTGAGCTAGTTATTCAACTTTTCTGAGCCTGTCTTCCCAATCACAAAAGGAGGACGAGAAGCCCTCCTTCACTGGGATATCATGAGGAACACACATTGAAATTGTAAAACATTATCTAATTTCAGATTATCAAAATTCGAAGGATTTACAGAACCTATACTTTAAGGTCACAGACTATTATTAAAGAAGAATCCTTTTACAAACTGTGCATTGTACTTCTTTTGAAGAAAAGAGATGCTTTTCCTTTTTTTTTTTTCTAAAAGAGATGCTTTTCCTATTTTTAATTCTTACCAATGTCCTAAAACTACATCAAAAGTTTAGTGTGGTTTTTATTAATATTTATTAATGGTGATTAGTTTTTATTAATATTTATTCTGGAATAATAGCAGAAAAGTAGAGGGGCATACATTTTTAAGAGTTAGGGCAATTGGCATGAAATAGCACTAATTATCCTAAAAATCAGAACAAACCTGTTTTAAACCTACTGTTAAATACTACACTAATGTAATTCCTTCAGAAAATTAGTCAGTAAAATATCACCCACCACACATTTGGAAACAACTTGCGCTGATGTGCCCTTGGCAATTTATTTTAAAATTACATTCTTCTATTCCTTGCAAGTTCTCACCAAAAACAGTAACTATTTCATTAGATATCACTGGTACTCAATATACTAGTTCATACTGTTCACAGAATAGAACAGAACGCAATTCCCATTTTGCTTTTTACATGACATTCTCTCACTGGTAGCTATTCTGCGAGTGGGAAAGGGTTTAAGTCCCCTCTCCTAGACAGTCTTCCCTTGTGGATCATTCTCTGACCCCTCACTCATCTCACCTAAGCAGTTTGTTGTTCTCCTGGTCTGGATACGTGGTGATATTGATGGCAGTTTCATTCTGTTCCACAAACTTCAGGAATTCGCTAGAGTCCAGGCGAGAGTCACCATTATCAAAGTTCTAGAATGGGCAGGAACACATCATTCAGGAATGTTTTGTAGAAATCCTGTTCTATCATTGCTCCACTCAACTGATCTGCCTCTGATTCATCTTGTTCTTGATACATTCCAACCCTGTCCTGGCCTTAGAAGGCCACAGCAACAAACGTTCAAATCCCTGGGACACACAGAGAAGGTACCCGTGCTCAACATGAGAGGAAAAGTGCCTGGGCAGAGGAGGCAACCTGAACAGAGGCCTCTGGGGTCCCTAAACCTGCTGTGTGGCCCCATCTCTGACACTGCCCTGCAGACACTTTTTACTATACCTTTGGTTTCAGACCAACCTCCACATCGTGTTCTCAAACCCTGATGAACATGTAACAAGAGTTTAAAGTTATAAGCTGTGAATCAGAATCTCTGTAGCAGGGCTCAGAATGTGTTTCTAATCAAGCTGCTCAGGAAGAGCAATGCAGATAACCGCCTCTGAGCTCACTTTGGAATTATAGGATCATTTCTTGTTGCTGGATTCCAGCCTCCCTGTCCTGTTATCAGTGCTTAACTTTCACATTGGTGCCCATAACTGATTACATCAGTGAGAGCTCAGGCAAAGGCCTCACAGCAATAAGCTACAGACAGGAGTCATCACACAAAGTTCTCGCTGCTCTGCCCTGTGGGCCCCACTGCAGACATGTGTACAGGTCCTCAGATCACCCAGCTCAGGCTGTCCTCATGACCCAGCTGGCATCCCACGAGCACAAAGTGAGGGGTGTGGTGAGCTCACACACTGTTCTCTATGGCGAGATGCTAAACTGAGACCTCAGCCATCTGGGACCATTCAAGACACCCAGGCCCTAGCTGTAGGAGGAAGGTGTCGATATCAAGGCTGATCAAATTCCAAGTTGCATAATGCTGCTCTCCTAACAAGTTTCAATAGCATCTTCCCCCCTCCATCCTAAGTCCTTTCCCTAGACTATCTCATGTTGCTGTCCTGGCAAAGGATCAGCTTCCCCATGTTTCAAGATGGCTTTCCCAGATGGTACAAGGGATTCTGGAAGAAATCTCTCTCCAGATATCTAGACAGAGGGGAAAGGTATAGCTAATAACTCTCCTCTCCTGACTGTCATGTGTCACATGTGTTCCACTCTAATGTTGTATAATGTGTATAATGAAGGTGTGCATGAAACAACTATTAGGCCCTTGCTTAGTATATACTACCATTCTTGTCCTAATTCCCAGGAGCAGGTCTCTGATGTCCTTTATTCACTACACATTTTCTCTGAGGAGACTTCCCTAAGTGTTTGCCTTGTGAGATCTTGATTAATTAATGAAAAATTAAATAGGCTTGGCTGCGGGGGGGCGGCAGGCACTGTTGGTAGCACAGGACTTTCTTGAGTTCAAATGTTACATGTGCTGGGCAGACGGGAGCAACCCTCAAAGACCCCAATGTCATCAGGGCCTGATGATGGAATGAATGTAGAGAGGGGAATGGTCTAGCACTGGCTGCAGACCTGGTGCCACAGGGCCCCAAGTGGGCATCATGAACCTGGCAACCACAGCCCAGGCAGCTCTCAAAAGGCAGTGCTGTGTATATACACTTCAAATTCAGTAGGACTAGACTCAGGCCTGCAGCCGGGGGAAGGTCCAGCCCATGTGCATTCTCATCTCATAAGGGCCCAGTTGGGCCTCCCCAGGCTGGAGCTATATATAGAATCCACAAGAACACAGAATTCTGGTGTCTGTCTCAGAAATAGCCTGGAATGCCTGGGGGTTCTGTCTGTGAGGTCCTAATCATGGACCACGAACCAACCTAATTCACTCAGCCTCTTTTCAGCCAGTCAATAACAAAGACATAGTATCTCTTTATGCCTGTTTCCCCAGTTCTATACAGGTTGAGTATCAAAATGCTTGGGACTGGAAGTTTTCATATTTTAGAAAGTCTACATATGGATAATGAGATACCTTGGGGATGGGATAAAAATGTAAACACGAAATTCATTCCTGTTTCCCCTATACCTTACACATATAGCCTGAAAGCAATTTTATACAATAGTTTAAATAATTTTGTGCATGAAACAAAGTTTTGACTATGTTTTGAATGCCACCCATCATATGAATTCAGGTGTGAAATTTTTCACGGCATCATGTTGGTGCTCAAAAAGTTTCAGATTTCAAATTTTTAGATTAGGAATGCTCAACCTGCATTTGAGATAACAACTTTTCTTCTATCTAACGATAGGGTTGTGGTAAAGCAGAAAGATGTGTGTCATGAGATCTGTGCTTGGGGCTCATCAGTGTAAGTTAGAGACTGTTCAGAGGAGATGGGCTGAGCCATGCCCCTGCTTGTGCACAGCAGCTGGGACTGTGTGGGCTGTGATGCCAGGGTAAAGGAGATAAGAAGGCTGGCTCAAGTGTCAGTCCTGCCCATCAGGAGCCACAGGGATTGAGCTCCTACCCAGATGAAATTAGGAATGGATTAGGTTCCAAATTCCAAGAGCATGGAAGGCCCTTTCTACCTGGGTCTTTCTTCATTTTGTTACACTTCCACAGAAATAGTGACTAAATCACTGGTTAGGGTGAAAGTCAGATTTTGGCCTTATTCAAATTCTAATGCAAATTGATTTTTGACTAATTTAGATGTAGGAAATGCCAGCTAGGCTGGGGAACAATTCATTGGTTCAGAACAGTCTCTTTGAGATGTCATCTTTCACCAGCAGGCAGCTGCTGACCTAGGAGGAGGCAGTTTCCTTTTGAAGACAGCAGCACATAAGACTCTGATAATCATCAAAAAGTGAAAATGAAACCTGTTTTCTCCTGAAAGATACTGCCAGAGTGTCTGGGAAGAGGGCATTTTGTGTCTGTCAGTCATAATCAAGTTTTCTTAGATGCTTGGGTGTGAGAATGCCCTAGAGAAGAGGTACTTTCTCAAGGGGCCTTACAGCTTTCAGAAGGGAGCCTGCAAAAGTGAGTTATTGCTGGAGGAGATGGAGATGTGTTCTAGGTTCTTGGTAATCAAATCTAACAGCAGGTGTCAGTGATGCCTGAGGCAGAGTGCCATTGAAGGACCACTAAAAGATGGTTACAAGGTCCCAGGTGGCCCCTAGGTAGACATGTCCTAGGCCCCACACCTCCCACGCTGTAATCGCAGGGCAAAGTCACTACTGCTCACAACAGGCCCTGCACTCACTCAGCTTTTGAACAATCACTTTCTTTACATTACTTTCAGTTCCTGTCCAACTCCCCTGGCTAAGTGCTATGATGTGTTTTTCTGCAGAAGAGGAACCATTCTTGCCCCAAGGGCTCTATAATGTGGGAATGGTTGAGGACATTCCCACAGAGGACAGAGCAAGAAAGACTGTGCATCTTCATCTGGGTATGATCTCAAAAACCTGGAATCCAGAGATTTAATATCTGCCATAGAGGAAAGAAAACTCTAATGCCCTTAATTGCTTCTTCTCTCAAGCTCTGTGAAAGATCTGCATGCCATAATAGCCTGAGCCATTGTTAAATATTATATCCCGCTTCATTTCCCTTTGTGAAAATAGCATCTCTTCTGTTCCCAAGTGGAACACTCTGTCTCTTCAACTAATGATTGGAAACAGCAATATCTGAGTTCAGGAAGAATCTCTCCAGGCCATGGGCAATCATGTTAATGACTTAAGATAAATGTTAAACTAGGCAGGAAAGAAGCTGAAGTGGTCTGGGTCTGGGTGCTATCAGAAGGTATTTTGTATTAACAGTCAGCACCAAGGTGTCATGGGGAGTAGAGGACAGAGCTTGGCCTTAACTGACAGATTCTCCAAGACCTTTGTGGCTTTAACTGCCTGAAGGCAGCAGTACATGTGTGTTAGATCCTAAAGACTCCACTGCTTACTCCCACTGATCAAGCTGGTTAGAAGGCAACTTTCACAGATTCATGAATGATCTATGATGAGGAAACTCGGGGAGTCTATGCAGGTTTACATTTCCTGTGGTCTGGGAAGATGTGACCGGGCAATGGGAGGAGGAAGCTTCCCTTTCTATGGGCCTGAATAGTCTTCCTCCCACCTCCGGATTACCTTAAAATACTTGTCTAGGATTTCACTGTAGTTGCTGCCTTTAGAGAACCAGCCATCAGGAATGATCTCAGCTTCCAGCCACTGGATGATGCGACGTCGGAGCTCATCACGGTTGGACTGATAGCAAACAACTGCAGGAAGGTGGAGGATGTCAGCTGAGCAGTCAGGGGTGGACCCCAATGACATATGGCACCCACTGTGTGGGAGGCTCGGTGCCCAGGGTTCTGCAATGTCATCTGGGCACCCCAGGGAGATAGGATTAGTACATCCAGGGTACACAACTGGAAAATGCCTAGCCCAGGATTCAAGCTCCCATCTCTAAAATATTTGTAAAGATTTAGACTATTGAAACAGAGAGGTTTCACAGTTTATGTGAGAAATAACTAGAGCAGAAAAATAGAGGACACTTTCATAAAGGGAAATCAATTAATAAAGCAGCTCTCTTGACTCAAAGATGAGCTGAAATAATACATGAATAAATGAGAACATTATAGTTTTTTATGCCACTAGGTTTCTGATTCTCTCCAGTTTCTCCCTTTCTCACCAACTAGGTCCATCCAAACTCTCCCCCACCTAAAACTGTATACCACCTGCATCATCCTTTATTATGAACAACAGAATGTGAAGCCCAGCGAGGGCCATGTTGAAGCCTGCTCTGGACAGCTGCTGTCCACTGGAAATAACAGGGTGTGCTGAGAGGCAGGTGGATGGGGAAGCAAAGGAGAGAAAGCTTTGGCAGAAGAGAATTCCTGGAAGACAACACATGTTGTGGTGAAAAGGGCACTGGGCCAGGGGAATGAAAATCCGGGAGTTCTTCCCCAGTCTGCCAATTCCTAGCTGTGTGATTTAGGAACCTCACTTAGCCTCTTTGAGCCTCAATGTCCTCATCTATAAGGTAATTACAGTAAGATCTACCTCACAAAGGCTATTGTGAGAATCCAAGGAAAGTATATGTGAAAAAGCTCTGTAATTATAAATCATGATAAAATTTTAGTGATCACTAACAGAAAACCACAGAAGTCTTACTGGTATTTTTAATTATCCCCTTTCCAAAAGAGTTGTGCCTTCTATTTGCTAGTCTCATGACATGAGCATGTCTTACAGGATGTTGAAAAAAGAACTCAGTGGCTTTCCTGTTCATGCAGTTCAATTACTACTCAGGAAAAATGGAAAAACATGGTCAACATTCTGACCCAACCAGCTGCTTCAACTGGCAAGCACACACACACAAATGTAGCTTTGCAGCTTTTCTGAGCTGCGTTGAGAAGTGGACAGTTCTGGGAACACAAGTTCTGATGCATAGAAGATTTTATGAACTTGGCAGAGATTGTGGAACACAAAATTCCTATCATGAAAAAAATGTCCTCCCTGAGATGCAAACAGTAGAAAAAATGGGCACTCACCTGGGCTAGCAGATGGACTTACGGATTTCTTTTCTGCAAGACAAAAAAAAAAAAGTGTAATGCAAAGTGGAGAAAAACAATTTTTTCTGTATTTCTAGGATTACAACTGCTCCACATATAGAAGACTACCTGTAACCTTTTCATCATTTTGTCTTGACTCCTTTCCTTTCCTTCTTCTAGGGCCCAGGTACAGGGATCTTCTGTTTCCTGCTTTGTCTGGTAATTTAGGGCCACTGAATTATCCTTCTGGCCTCACACTGGCCTGCTGCACTGAGGGGGGGTTACTGGGATTTTGAGAATTCATATGGAGAATCATTCTCAACAGGGAATGGAGTGGAGACTATTACCTGGGAAACAGCTTCTTGTTTCTTCAAGGAAGGTCAAGGCTGAAAGGGGCTGGTATCTAATTAGCAACAAATGTGGGACTTCTTCCATCTTATTCTAATGACAATGGTTTCAGTGCAAAATAGGGGAAACAATACTACTACGGTTGAAAGGTGCCCAAATTAAAAAGCATGGGGGAAGTGAAACTTACCTACTTTCCAAAAAGGTACATAATTAATTTAAGGAACTTCCTTATTATTACTTATTACTGATGGGGTCCTCCTTATCTACTATCCAGCTGCAGACAGTGCTGAAAACTCCCCTGGGGATCTGATATGGCAAACCCTAGGCAGCAGCCTGGGCCGTCCAGGGCAAATCCAGCAGGCTCATGAGTGGCAAGAGGATGCATCACCAACCAGCCGGGTGGTTTCCACAGCTTTGAGAGGCTGTGGTCATGACAGAAAGGCCATGTGGTCAGCCAGGTCACACTGCTCTGTTCCTCGGCTCCCCATGGCTGAAGCTACCTTGCAGTGGTGAGAGCACACCTTACCTTTGCAGTGTCCATCGTAATCAACCTGGATTTTGGATCCAGTAAGGCAGGCGTCTCGATGAAGTTCACAGTGGTTGAGGTAGGTCTTGCCGTTACTGCCACACACAGGCCTCTTGTGAGGTTTGCATTGCTGAAACATACCCAAAGGAGAATGTGCAGTTATGGATATAGATACGCACACACACACACACACACACAGCCATTTTGTAAGGGGACTCTCCACCAGCAGAAATGGTGCCTCTACACCACCAGGGCACAGGGAGTCACACTTCTGGCCATGAGTGACCCTACCCAACCTGACCCTGCCTCAGTTGCCTATGGCCCTTCATCCCTATCCCGGGCCAGGGTCATCTCTTCTATTCAGTGAAGAAAGAGACACCCTAAGGTTTGAATGTTTGTGATCCCTCCAAAATTCATGTTGATACTTAATCCCCAATGCAAAAGTATCAAGAGGGGAGACCTTTAGGAGGTGATTAATTAGGTCATGAGGGATTTTCCCTTGTGGATGAGGTTAAGAAGTGAATAAAACAGTCTTCCTACAGCATTTGACCCTTTTGGCCTTCTGCCTTCTGCCATGTGAAGATGCCACAATCAGGGCGCCATCTTGGAAGCAGACCTCAGGCCCTCACCAGACATCAAATCTGCTTGCACCTCAATCTTGGACTTCCCAGTCTCCACGACTGTGAGAATTAAATTCATATCGTTTATTAATTGCCCAATCTCAGATATTTTGTTGTAGCAGCATGAACAAACAATGACATCCCACTAACCACATCAAATTAGCAGAAAGGGCATTTTATTAAAAGTCAGGAATTTGAATTATCTGTCACTTTCGGAAAAGTCATTTAATGTTTCAGAAGATCTAAGCTCCCTTAATATTCCAACATTCAATGACACAAAACAGCCAGAGCTGAAAGCTGGGAGTGTGGAGAGACTGATAGGCAGGCAGGCATAGGCATGCATGCGCGCACACACACACACACACACACACACACACACACACTCTCTCTCACTCCAATTTTTCCATAGTCTAACTATAAGGATCACTTGCTTTGTATATATTTGGGGGCCACTTTGGTTTCCTCCTAATCTCAAGCCTTTGTTGTGAAGGTAGAAGTAGGGTTGCCTGGGTCTTTGTTAAGTACCAAAGGTAATCATTAAGGACAGGGAAATGGAACAAAGTTCATTTGGCAACTAGTTTATGCTTTGGCTGCTGAAGGTACCCAAATCACAGGCAAACTCAGTTTCATTGGACATTTTTTTTTTTTTGGTTTTGTTTTTCATTGGACTTTTATGGTTTTTAAAAGGAAGCAGCGGGAAACAAGTTTAGCTCAGATCCAATAAAGAAGAACCAAAACAAGAAAGAGCAGATGGTAAAAAGAAGCTCAAAGAATGGGAAATGGATGGCAGCCCAACCTCTCCAATTTTAGTTGAGGATACCAAAAATACGCATTTCACTGAACCAATATTTATTATGGAGTGCTCACTATGGGCTGGACAATGGGCAAAACCAAATGTGGGCTCTGTATTCACAGCATCTGTTGGGAATTAGTTTGCTCAAAGTTGTACTAGATGTGGGTTAGCTGAA
The DNA here is from genome assembly GCF_009761245.1 of Sapajus apella. NCBI lineage: Eukaryota > Metazoa > Chordata > Mammalia > Primates > Cebidae > Sapajus > Sapajus apella. Next base: position 971,044 of record NW_022436980.1, on the reverse strand, counting down.
ACCAGACCTCAGGTTTCCAGATCCTAAGTCCAGGCTTATGCCACCATACTGTGGCCTGGTGCACTGCTAGTGAGGACCTTTCAGGGCTAATGGATCCCCCTCAGAATCTGGTTTTCAGGTTTCCAAGTTAGAAAACTTCCTTTCTGGGGCAACAAATTAGGATCCTTAACCTGGGGACTAAATTGGCTGTATTTAATTTGCAGAAATACGTGTTTCCAGGTTATGGGTTGGTCTGACAGAAAAGAGAAAATAAGTGCCTATGTCCAGGGTATTTATGTTCACTTTAGTGGCAGAACTTGTCAGAATCCAGCCTATAAAAGAAGTATTTATCAAAGGCTCTCTTTGTTTTTTAAACATTTTTTTAAAAACCTTGCATCTCATCTAGTGTTTTTAAAAATTTGCATATTCTCTGACCTGGTAAGCCCTGGTGTCAATCAATGGTAGAGAAATAAAGGCAGTAGCATGTAAGGGTATTTGCATAAGGATGTTATTGGTTATAGTGGTAAACAACTCATAGAACCAATTGAATGTCCATCTATGGGAAAACGATTGAATAAATCTAGTTACTTTATATTACTAAATATCATGCTGCTACAGTGAGTTAAATGAGTTAAAACTGTATGTGCTGATCTAGAGTGTTGTCCATGATGAATTAATGAGTAAACAAGATAAACTGTATATATCTATATCATAATGCTATTTTTGCATAAAATAGGGGGAACCATTATGTCTACAGGAGCATACAAACCCTCATGCTTATAGTAACATAGAAAATAAAAACTGATTTTTATTTTAGAAAATAACACTGGTTACTTCAAACTAACGGGATTGAAGGATTATGGGGGAAGATGATAATTTTATGTCTCTGTAAATGTCTGTACAATTTCACTTATATAAAGCAATTCTTATTTTTTAATTAAAAAATCATATAAAGCTAAATATTTTTTTAAAAAAGAAAAAGCATGCATTAAAAATCAGGAATCTAGAATAAAAATCCACACTTTTCAGAGGGATGAGGTATGCTTTTATAAAGAGAATGAAATCACTGGCACTGCCTGCTGACGGGTGGCTCCGCAAGGTAGCCATACTGGCCTTGGCCACTGTCCTGTGGCTCCTGACATCAGGACTTACCTCGATGCAGAGACAGGTGGGCTCTCCTTTCTCTGTGACTGCGCATTCCCGGCCAGCTCCACAAAACACATTGGCACAGATCTTGGATTTGCTCCTCAGCTCTTCCTAAAACACACAATCATAAAGGAAACCATGTGACTGAGATGAACTCATCACGGGATGAGCCCATAGTGAGATTATCTTTCAGGCTTGGGCTTTGCTCTGGAGCCATGACTCATGGTCTTAAACAGCTAGATGCAGGGTCTTAAACAGCTAGATGCTGCCTTCAGCAGCTAGTGCCCTACTCCCAGGCACTGCTTCAGCCCAAGATCAGGTACCTCTGAGTCTCTGTTTCTCAAAGAACAAGAGCTCTTTCCTTGCATGCTTCCTTTCTTCTAAAAATGCTTATTGAGCACCTATGCCAACACTATGCTAAGGGATGGAGATACCAAGGACACACCTTGTCCTCAGGAAGCTCCATGACGCTTAGAGGAAACTCACAAAGAAAGACACATTTAGAAAACAACACAAGAAGTGCAAGAACAGGGGCACTAGGGAGCTGGAGGGGAGGAGAACAGTGAGAATCAAAGGATACTTTCTGAAGATACTAAGCCTTAACTGATTCTTAAAGAATGAGAGGAGTAAGTTAGGCAGAAGTGGATACATTGCAGAGAACTATGAATATCTGAAGGACCCAAACTTGACTGAGTGGTGTTCAAAGCAATATCATCTCAAAGTGCAAAAGAAGGATGTCTAAACCACTGGAAATATGGATTTGCTATTTTTGCTATGGACCTATTCAGCCGCTGCCCAAGTCTGCCACTGACTTCAAGATTAAGAAGGCTAAACTGCCTAATAGAATTATCCTCAAATCATTTGCTAGTCAGACATTACTGTTCAGACATGTGCAGCATAACTGACAAGGCAGGGAATGGTCTCAGTGTATGGCACCTGAGAATGTGGGGGTAATGATAGGCATTGATCTGTTGATGGCTCATCCCTTCCCTCCCATTCACTAGTGGCAGAAAGCCAGCCCCATCTCATTCACCACTCAGCACAGTAGGTGATGGTTACATGAAGGAGAATGTGATATCCCCAGCTTCTCAACCTGACTGGCTGAGCAGGCAAAATCACGAAAGATCTCCAGGCCCAAGGCCACTGGGCCAGCACTGGCTGTGACAAAACCAACAAAGAACACAGGAGGCACGATGCGGTGATGGGGTCATGGGGCTGGCTGTGTAAGGCAGGGATGGAACCCAACAGTTCACCCTCCCGGCCATGTCTACCACATTATGCATAGAACTCACACCCACAAGTCTTGAACAGTACAATTCTTATAGTTGGTGAATGTTTTATATCCAAGAAAAAAAAAAAAAAGCAAAAACAAAGTAGAGGCTTTCGAGCTGAGGCGCCGTATCCAATACAGCTGATCGACTGCCACCCAGAGGCTGCTCTGCAAACTCCAGGTTATTATTTTCTGTCCCAAGCCAGCTTGCTGGTTATGTGGGGTTCCCATTGGTCTAGAAGCCGTTCCCATGCTCACATTTCATTGGTTCACATGCTGTTGCTAAACCAGTTCTTTTTTGAATGTTGCCAAGGCGAATTCAAGAAAGCTAGCAGGCGGGGAAGAAAGAGGAAGTGATTCCCAGAAGGCTGTGGGGACTGCAGAGCTGTTGTTTCCTAAACAGGGAGTGGAGATAAAAATCAAGGATATTCTCCAGGCAGGGCCCTGGCCCTCTTGTGGAAACTGCCTCGAGAATGTAAGGCAACACTAAAAAGGAAGAGGAAAAGGTTTTTGCTGACGATTTGTAAAAAACCTCAGATATGATTACCTTCTCCTCTCCCAAGAAACGACACTCTATCCAAGGGATACAGACAAACATGCACCCCCTGTGGGTGTGTGCCATGAGTTATGGACAACAAATGCATAAAAAAGCAGGCTCAGACACATGTCTGCACTCAGACACCCACACACAGCTCCAAAGGCAAACACCCACAAACTTCCACTCACTAGTTTATGTCCTTTAAGTAGTGAGTTTCATTCTTTAAGCCTCACATGTCCTTGTCTATTAACCAGCCCCACTCTGCGGAGATTCAGTGAGATACATTTGGAAGTACCAACTGCAAAACAAGCTGCCTATGAAACGTGTTATTCATGGGAATGCCTTATAGAGCTGCTTACAGAAAAGCCTGGGGCATTTATGGAACCTTCTTTTATCTTATATTGTTGTTTTCGTAAGTATTAAAAATAGGTTGAATTCAACCAAGTCATTTTTCAGGAATAGTTCTCAAAAATCCATTTGGAGAAACAGGTACCTTTTGAGTTATAACAACTAATATTTGAATAGCACAGTTAAAATTTACAAAATGTTTTCATATCCATGATTTCATTTTACAGGGAAACCCTGCAAGAATAGGTATATTATTATTAACCCTATTCTATAGATGAGGAAATTGAGGATCAGAGAGGTCAAATAAGTTGCCCAAGGTCCCAAAGCTAGAAATGAGAGGAGCCAAGATTCCAACCCATATCTTCAACCACTGATAACTAAACTCCCATTTATAAATAGCCGGCATCCTGCCAAGTTATTTTTATTATATGTGATTTAAGCTCTTTGATAACTCCCTAAGTTAGACATCATTACTAGCCCCATTTCACAGGTGAGAAAGCCAAGCCTTAACCAGAAAGTGGCAGAGCTAGAATTCTGCCCAACCAAAGGGAAAGCAGTTTATATTTATTTTCATATCCAGATGACATAACTTAAGGAGATTATCATGGAGGTGTGAATTGCATAATTAGCAAGTGACGGGAGAATGTGCGTAAGAGTGCGTCAGAGATTTAGATTTGAATTACCCACATCCCACCTCTATTCCTTACTTGCTGGTCATGGGCCAGGTACTCTCTTTAAACCTCAGCTTCCTCATGGGAAAAGTTGTAGTACTGATTCTTAAAGGGCTGTTGTGAAGATTAAAGGGGATGGACTGCATGCAGCACAGTGCCTGCCACACCAACTGAAAGTGGCTATTATTACAGTGGGCAATTTATTTTCAGACAACTTTCCCACTGAGATGCTGTCACTACCACCTTGGGCTGTCATGTCCCCGTTTTTCCCTGTCTTCCCTTGCACTGCAGTGATAATATAGAACAGGACCGACTGAATGGAAAAAACAAAAGGCCCATTTGAAGAGCACACAGAGGTGGGGGAGCCACTAGTTACACAATCATTCCCTCTTTGCAGGTGACATGTCTGTCAATAGGTGGCAATCTCTCTCTTTGTCTCGCACAGCCCCGCGCCGCAATGCAGAAGTGCAGTGTTGGCTCCTGCAGCTCCACCCAGCTCTGTCCTCCCAGTGATAAGTGGTGCGGGAGGTGGGAGAATAGGGCGGGTGCCCCACAAACACGGGTAGGGGGATCTACCAACACAGGGGAGATCTTATCTGCAGCCTCATAGCCCTCCCCAGTGATCTCCATTCACAGGCATGCTTCAATGCAGAAATCAACGAGGAAAATTTTCTCCAGCGAGACAGCCTTTGTGCCATTGAAAGCCCTTCTCCAAGTCCTATCTTCTCTGGGAGTGGGAGTGTCAGGTGCCTCCCTGAGGTGCCTAGAAAGTTCCTTAGGGTAGTGGGTGGTCTCACCAGTCTGCTGAGGGACTGATTCTGAGTGGGAAAAAAGAACATCTTGAGAAGGTTTGAACATGCTCATGGGTTGGAGCAATGGTGGGAGGGCTGTGGTGAGGAAGAGGGAGATGAAGCAAGGTGGCAGGTGGTAGTGGGGAGAGGGGTGGCTCTTGATGGCTGATCCAAGGGGCTCTCCACAGAGACTATGGGCAGTGAGAACCTTGGAAGGTTTGGGATTGGGCAGGTAACATGATGGATATGCTTTGGAATGTTTATTTGTGTTGGGTCCTTTCTGAAATCCTGATTCAAAGTGCAGGGCAGCCTGGATGGTGACAGGATGGAAGCAGGAAAACTGGCCAGGTTTAAGATTGTAATCTAGTCAGGGATGACAAGGGCCTAGGCCTGAAGGCCAGTGTTAATTTTAGCACCTTCAGCAGAGAGAGGCACTGCAGATATCTCTGTCCTCACAACCTCTGTGGAGGTCTCTGTATTTTTAGTCCCATGTAACAGATGCAGAGGCATTGGAGAGTCAGAAAAGCTCTGTGATGCATGGAGGCCTGAGAGCTGAGGAGGCCTGATAACTGGTGAGAGGTGAGTCAGGAGCAGCATGAAGGTCAGTCTGACTCCAGAGCCTCAAGGTTCCCTTTTGGGGTACAATCAAGGTAGGGAGCTTTGGGGAGAGGAGACAGTTCCAAGGGCTGGTACAGGGTGAGGTCACGAGGTACAATGCAGTTCGTGAAAATAAAATAGAACTGTTTGCTCTGCAACTGTAACAATTTTAGGAATGAGGTCCCAAAGCAGTATGAGGATTCATGCACGTGTAGATAACCACATTGGCACAGGGATGTTCTCTAGGAATATGAGGTTACAGACAGGTTCAACATTACAAAAGTATGAATCTGTAAGTCTAAATGTACCTGTCAGAATGTAATTCATTTGAGTAGGGGTAGAGGGTGTGTTTTGGAAGTGTAGACACAAATCAACAAAATATCTGCCTGCAATGGAGAAACATTTGATTTCTGGCTTTATCTTCTGCATCATCTCCCTGACTGGTCTCCCTGTTGTTTTCATTTCATGTGTTGCAAGCTGAGCTCTGGAGATTCAGTCTCATGGTGAGTTTTCACATTACAAACTCCCCTTTGTAGAAGACAGACTGGGAACATTCCTGGCTTTTTGCTAGGTAGAAAGTATCTGAGCAATGTTCAGCCATTGAATGGTAATAATGACACTTCATGCTTGTACAGCAATTTTGGTTAATCTGTAATTTTTACTATCATGTTTGATTCCCAAACTCTTTTAAGATAGGCAGGCAGGGGTTACCTCTGAGGCCCTTCCAGATTTAAGATCCTATGGTGAAAATAAAACTGAGGCTCACAGCTACATGTGACTGGTCCAAGTTCTCACAGTTGTAGAGCTGAGGCTTGGCCCTAGGTCTGCAGACTTTAATCCCAGCCTCTTTCCACTAAACACGCTACCTCTTTACAAATCAAAGCCAGGAAAGGTGTTGTCCTGAATCCAAGGTCTTAAAAAATGGAAATTAATTTTGCGATCAAGAAAGATCCTTTGCAAGTAAATGGAGAAGCAAGTTATCTGCAAAACTACCAACAGAGGTGATCATGTATCTGAGTCTCTGGGCCAACCAGAATTAAGTCTGAACATAAAATACACTTTCAATGTTTAAAAAAAGTCTTCTGAAATAAAAAAAAATTCTGAAAAAACAGTGTGCTTTGGCAGGGAAGGAAGCTTACACGCAAAGCCATAAAACCGTCAGCTTAATATACCATCATTTCACTAACATGAAGTGGGTCAGCTCTGTCCCCTCCATTCTTTTTCTCTTAACAACTCTTTTAAAAAAGAACAGCTTTACTTATGCCAAGGTGGAATTTTGGCTCCACTTGCCACTATTCTGCGACAGAGTGGCTTTGTTGACGTGAGAAAGGCTCTCTTTGCTTTGCCAGAATTAGTCATGGAAACTTCACAGGAACACCAGGGCCCCTCAGATATACACAGAGTACCATGGAGCTGGGGACAAAGGAATTCACAGAACTGGGGAGAGCAGGGGGAGGTCTGCAGTGGGGCATATTGGGTGAGATGCTGGTTGCCCAGGCAGCTCTTCTGGAACCCAGTATCACAGGCCTAAGAAAAGCAAAGAGAAAGAGCAAAAACACTTCAGGACCTTGAAATCTGGCTGGAGTATCTCCTGACCTTGTTCAAATCTCTCTGATTTTTTTTTTTTTTTTCTGAAAAGAAATGTGTTGGTGTATCCTGCATATGCTATGGAAAGAGGAGGAGAGAGTGGTGATTTCTAGTAGTGGTGCTGATGTGTGTGGCAGGAGGTAGTGCATTTGTGCCGTCTGTACTTTAAGTGTCCCTTCCTTATATGTGCTCCCAATCAGTCCCTCATCTCAAGGTTAAGGCACCAGGGCTAGACCCAGGTTTTGTGGGGCCTAAAGCTTAAATGGTTTGGGGAGGGCACTATAAGAAAAAGAATATACAATTGTAAATGCAAATTGCGTACAGGGCCTTGGAAGGGCCCTTGCAAATAAAAGTTCTGAAATCAAAGTTTAATTAGCTTCACGGTAATCCAACTCTCCACTTGCCCTATTATTTTCTTCATAAACAAGATCTTTTCAGTATGGCTTTTGAGCCCTTAGTCTATTAGACAGAGCCCCATTCAATATTTGATGCACATATGGCTTATCTCACATAGACTCTAAGAGCCTTGCACACATCAGCTTCCCATGGACCCATGATAGTGTACTGCCTGAGAAAATTCTTAACAAATGGTTTGTATATTAAATGTCATTTGTAGGCACAAAGTTTCGGTTATGTAAGATGAGTAATTTTTGGAGATCTAATGTATAGCACATGGCAATGACAGTTATAGTACTGTTTGTATACTTTTAATTTGCTAAGAGGTTATATCATAAGTTAAATCTTCTCAACATGCACACACACAAAATGGTAGAGGTAGTGAATATGTTATTTAGCTCGATTATGGTGATCATTTCACAATATATATGAATATTAAAACATTAAAACATTTGTACACGTAAATATATGCAATTTTTATATGTCAGTGATATCTCAATAAACAAAAATTATTTTTAAATGTCATTTGCAGTCTGTTCAGGTTAGTGCAGCAGCTAACAGTGTCACTTAGGATGTCATGGCTGGGCTCCATGACACCCAAATAAGAGATGTGTCACCCCACGAGGATTAGCTTTAAGATTAAAAAAAAATCTATTATGATGCTGTCAATCAAGAATTTTCTTTTCTTGTGAGATGGAGTCTCTCTCTGGTGCCAAGGCTGGAGTGCAGTGGTATAATCTTGGCTCTCTGCAATCTCCATCTCCTGGGTTCAGGTGATTCTCTTGCTTCAGCCTCCAGAGTAGCTGGGATGACAGGTGCATGCCACCATGCCCGGCTAATTTTTTGTATTTTTTAGTAGAGATGGGGTTTCACCATGTTAGCCAGGCTAATGGCAAAACAAAAAAGAGAACGGTCTGTGATGATGAGCAAGATGCAAGCTCCATGGCATAAACCCAAAAGGCAGGCCGGGTGTGGTGGCTCACACCTGTCATCCCAGCACTAGGGTAGGCCGAGGTGGGAGGATTACTTCAGCTCAGGAGTTCCAGACCAGCCTGGACAACATGGCAAAACTCCATCTCTGAAAAAAAAATAAGAAAATTAGTTGGATATGGTGGCATGTGTGTATAGTCCCAGCTACTCAGGAGGCTGAGGTGGGAAGACTCTTTGAGACCAGGATTTTGAGGCTGCAGTGAGCTAGGATCATGCCTTTGTACTCCAGCCTGGGTCGCAGAGTGAGACCCTTCCTCTAAAATAACAACAGCAAAATACCCAAAAAGGAGCAGAGAATGTGGCTGCCCCTACTACAGGAGTGTCTAACCTAGTTGGGGTGATGAAACAAGAATACAGGCCAATGCAGTCCTAAGTAATGGGGCGGCCAACTCCAGGAGATGGGACTTCATAGAAGAGATGGAACTTGAGCCGAGCTCTTAAGAAAGGTAGGATCTGGATGGAAAATCTGTACGTTTTTGAGCAGGAGAGTGTTAAGAAGAACAGTTTAACAGTGGCACACAGCAAGAAATGGGTGAGGCGGAATTGGAGGCAGAAGGAAATCAGCTAGAAAAGGCCTGGGGTGATGAGAATTTCATCTACGGGTAGTGGTGGCATAGTTACAGAAGGAAGAGATCTAAGGGGAATCTCTACAGAATAACGAGGTCTGGCCACATCCTGAATAGAGAGAGGAAAGAGAGAGTCTGGGGAGCTGCCAGATCTTTGGGTTCGAGGGCCTGGAGGGTTGGTGGTGTGTCTCTGTCAGAGATGAAGCCTGGGAAGGATGTCCCATGAGAGTGGGGTGGGCAATGAAGAATCAGTTATGGACATGTGTCTCAAGGGACAGGGAAACATCCCACCAGCAGTTGCCAATATTGGCTAAAGATGTATATCTGGACATCATCTGTGTAGGGGTGAGAAATGGAAGCAGAGGAACAAATGAGCTCAGGAGGAAAGGGTGAGAGTATAAGGTTGGGGGTGGTTAGGATGAGGAGGGAAAAGGGGGAGCACAGAGAGCAGGAAGAACAGCCCACAAGAGGTCTCTGTGCAAATCAGAAAAGGCACCTTCCTCTCCAGGGAGATGCAGCACCCAGCCAGGGTACAGAGCTTGGCTAGCAAAGTGCAGCTTGGATTTCAGCCCCTGTCACTTCCTGATGCAGTCAACAGCCTGCACAACGGTATGAGAACTCTGACAGCAAAACAGCCAAGAGAGTAGAGTTGGAACATTCAGAGAACTGGGAGGAAAACCAGGAAGCCTAGAGAGCTCCCAGAAATGGATGATGAGTGCCATCATTCGGCAAATGTTTGGATAAAACAGCCAAAAAAAAAAAAGCTTTTAAACTTCTGTTGAAATAACCCAGAGGGTAGACCAGGCAGAGGCAAAGATGTCCTGTGTAAGAAGAATTAACACAGGAGGACTGAGGTGGGCCCTGGACACATCTCTGCCTTTAACATATGGTGTGACATGGGGCAAGGTGCTTGACCTGTACCTCAGTTTCCTCAGCTATAAACTGCAGAGGTTATAGATGATGCCTAAGTCCCTTAAAATGTAAGAATTCTATTAATTAGAAAGCTCAGGAATTTACCACTTCAGATGTTCCTGTATACCAAACTTCACTCTCCCAAGGAAGCTAACCTAAATGCCCAAACTAAAGAAACTGGTTATGTATATAGCCACTTGAGGGTGTTCCAGGGTTTTTACTGGGTTTTGAAGGGGGGATTAAAGTTGGCTCTCATAGTCAAAGGATTCTTATAAACAATGCCTTTTCATTCCCTCCCAGATCATGGCAGAGGAAATCAGGGAAGCAGTAATGGGACTCCAATTGAGTGGCCTGATTTTGTTCCTAGTGAACTGGCTGGAACCCTCTACTCCCCTAGAATGCTATTAATAAAGTTTTTATTCTACTTGCATTTTCCTTGCAAGGAAAAAAGGGAAGAAAAGAAAGGAGAGAAAGGCTAAAGGAAATTCACATGAGATTCACAATTCTTCATCCTGCCAAGAACCTGTCACTGAAGTATGTCTGGGGTTGCCAGGGCTCACATTTAGTCAGCATTCATGCTCTAATTATTTCCACATGTAGTTCAAGGAAAATGGTTGATCAAAAGTTAAAAAAAAAAAAAATCCACACACCTACATCCTAGTACCTTCAACTAAAAGAAGGGAGAAAGCTCTAGGGCAGCTGTGGGAAAATTCCCAAGACAGGCAGTTTTAGAAGCATCTCCTGCAGTGCCTGCCACATTTAGGCCAAAATCCCTGCACATTCCCATCCCTCCATCCCGAGCAAGCTCACCCTCTACCTCCTCCAGCTTCCCAAGCCCTGAATCCATTAGGATTCACATTCTTTGGAGTTCTAAGTGGAATGTAGGATTTATTCCCCTGATATTGTGGAAGGCAGATGAGACTGGTATTGACTAAGAGGTATCTAGTTCTCCTCTCCACCCATTTTGCCTTGGGTGCCACTGAATTTAAGTCGTCCCTGGGTGGTTCCCGATACCACATACCTGCTGGGAATGGAATCCCCTGTGGCAGAGGGCTTGCATGCTTCCCTGAGCTGGAACAGTCCCGACCATCCCTTCTGTGACTGCTTTCCATTACCCCAATTTGCACATTATTCCCCCTAAACCTGCAAGCTAAGCCACTGTTCTCCAAGGTAGTCCACATGCCCTGGCACTGAGTTGGATGCCCGACAATGTCATCTACTGCCTTCTACCTGAGCACGTTCAACAAAGTCTTTGGCACATGGCGCAGGGTGTTTTTCCTCTCTCCTGGGTGACTTCATTGTTTATGTAGCTAGCCTCAAGATCCTTGGGCTCCTCACCTTGAGCAACCCTCCACTTCTTAGGGACCCTGGCTACTGATGGCTTTGGGAAGTGTCTGTGAGCAGAGCAGGTAGCCACAGCAGACTAAAATAAAACAAAGGGTCCAGGGCTCCCAAGGCTCCATGTTTTGAAATGAGAACTCATTAGCCTTTGAAAATGTCAGCATGATGAGGAATTGCTAGATGCTTCTTTAACCTTCAGGCGGGCAGGAAATGTTCCACAAGACCAGCTAAAAAAATAATGTCACCATCTGGGAAGTCTGATTTATCTGACTTGCCCAAATTCTTCCTGTCCTTCAAGGCTTGGCCCAAGTTACTTTTGATGGGTATGAATCCCCCCTTCCTTCTCTGAACTTTGATTCCTCTTTGTATGAAGTCATTTTGTTCACAAAAAAAAAAAAAAAAAAAAAAAAAAAAGAACTGATTGTGTGGATTTTGTCTTTCTGGATTTTGTCTTTCTGGATTTTGTCTTTCTGGAGCCTTTCCTAAAGGCTCCTAGAGGACAAAGATTATGTTTGTCAGTCCTTTTGTAGGACCTGGCATAGTACCTCATCCCACTTGGTTAACCTTTGTTGAAAGCAAAAAAGGGCGGGCTGAACCACACTGCCTGGGAGACTTGGGATAGGGACAGAGAGGAACGTGCCTGTGCCAACTCCTTTCCTGAGGCTGCTCCCTCCCAGGACTGGTTTTTTTTTTGAGGAAATAGCCTAAAGACCCTGCCCTCCTCCACCAGGCCATAACTATTCAGTCTGGAATTTCACTAGAGATTGTCTTAGGGCCACAGAAAGACACTGAAGTGTGTGTGTGTGTGTGTGTGTGTGCACATGCGTGTGCACGCACCTATGTGTTAGGGAGGTAGACAGGAGAGCAACGGGGGACTAAAATGGCTTTCGGTCATTTCCTCTGTCCACAGTTAACATACACCCTGAGACATGCTGAGAGAATCTGAACTTACTGAAGAGGAAGATACGTTAATGGGAATGTGGGGTACCTCAGAGCAAAGCAAAATTGGGTGAGACTTCTGAGTATAGGGTAGGGGCAGACAAAGAGCTGCCTGATACCATGGGGGCCTATACTAGGCAGGGTAGAGATGGAGAGAAGCAAGTGAGAAGAAGGCAAGAGAAATTGTGGAAATGGGCTTATTATCCAAGGCTGTTGCTTTGCGTCAACTCTCCTCAGGAACCCTGCCCCTACACCGTCCTCTGAGGTAGAGGGAGGCAGGCTGGTCAACCTTCCTATACCAGGGAAAAAGCTTCTTGCCTTTCTCTACCCCTCCTCCACTCCCAGAATGTTCTGGGGATCTCTAACCGCTGGCTCATCCACCAGGCTGACCTTGCAGTGGGCTGTTGTCCACTGAAACATGAGTTGCCAGGGGATGGTGAGGCCCTAGCTATGCCCAGGTGGTTTATTTCCCCTTGGATTGGGCACATTAAAAGGCACTGTGATGCCCAACCAAGAGGTGAGACCATCTGACAGAATGGTGGAGGCTGGGAGGACAGTAGGCATGTCAGGACAGTAGGCATGACTGGAACAAAATGGAGCTGGGAGACCCAGCATAGCAGAGCAGCACAAACCTCCACTTTAAAAACAGGGACAGGCCAGGTGCAGTGGCTCACACCTGTAATCCCATCACTTCGGGAGGTCTAGGCAGGTGGATCACTTGAGGCCAGAAGTTTGAGACCAGCCTGGCCAACATGGTGATACACCCCTCTCCATTAAAAATACAAAAATTAGCTGCGTGTGGTGATGTGCACCTGTAATTCCAGCTACTTGGGAGGCTAAGGCATGAGAATTGCCTGAACCGGGAAGGCAGAGGCTGTAATAAGCCTAGATCTCACCACTACACTCCAGCCTGGGTGACAGAGTGAGACTCTGTCTACAAAAATCAAAAAACGAAACAGGGACAAAGTCCTGGGAATCTCTGGGGATAGTGTGGCTGCAAAACAGTTAAGGTTTCAGCATCCTGGCCATTATTCTCTAGTCCAAGGATGCAGACAGGGTTAAAACCCAGCAAGAAGCTCCAAGCTAAATGAAGTCTCCATATGTGTGGCTCAGTAGGGTTCTAGGAGAAGCAGACAGATGTAATTAGAAGTTCTCAGACATTGTGTTGCCACAGCAACTGCTGGCCAGGAGAAAAGTGGGGGAAACCTGGAGTCCGAGGGATACAGTCTTCCAAAGAAATGCCAGTGGTGTTCATCATGCTTGGGCTTCATGGCTGGCTCCTCCAGCTTGCCCACCCCCAAGCCCTCGAAGACCCTCTCTCTCAAATTCCTCCTTATCCCCATTCCCACCCCTGGATCAATTCCAAATGCAAATCAAGGGCTCCCTTCAGACAGCATCCAAAGGAGGAATGAGGAATTCTCAGAGGAGAGTTTGTGCTGAAGAGAGAGTTCTTCCGGCAATCTCTGGTCCCTGGTGCTTTCTGGAGCAGAGTAAGCATCAGTTCAGGAGGCTGCAAGTTTAATGTATGCATCACTCTGGAGCACCTGTGAATGTGGCCTTCAGCCACATATTTTATCATCCAAATGGGGACATTTCAGAGTTAAAGGAAACCTTTTAAATAGACACACTTAGACAACAGGCCTAAACTGTGTCATGTGGTCACTTTAATTACTAGGCTGCCTATGGGATGGGTAAAATTGTGGTTTTTATTTTAGAGAGTGAGGATGCTAACCTGGTATCTATGGGTCCCCAGAAGCCCAGCCATAAATTCTGGGACTGGATTTTCAAGGGGGCATATACTTTTCAATACTCAAAAGACCAAAACCCAATAACCTAGGAAAGACAAACCCTAATTCACTACTCTTGGCATGAACTGCCTTTTGCAGCCTTAATCTCCCTTGTTTCAACAGCCACAGGAGAATTTTCAGGGGGTTCTGCCGCTAGGAAGCTGGGGAGCCTCAGCAGATGGGACCATCTTTGCTTCTAAGTCTAGATCATTATAAATCCTTCCAACTACTCCTCTAAAGAGACAATCATTCATTTCACATGTTGTCACCAAAGGCAGAATGATTCCCTATTCACTGTTCACAGCAATAAAGTGGTCAGTGGAGTGGCATCATTCTACAGCAGTGAGACCTAATAAATCTGCCCCTGAAGGGGAGTGGTTTCCAGGAGTGCATTCTTCCACATTCTTTAATGTCTGAACGGAAAACAGTGGCACAGGAATCCCGTAGTCATGAAATCAGGGAAAGGTCAAGCTCTCCTGAGGCACCAGCAGAAATGACTGTTTTAGGCATAAGATAGCCAGCCTAGATATTATGAGCATGTGGTTCAGCCACAGGCTCAGTCACAAAATTGTAGGATATTTAAAGGGTAAGGCCCACCCAGAGTGTGTCTCCTAGAATTTTCTCAGAGACTCCGGGAATCACAGCCATCTGGTAGGAGTTCCTGACAGTTACTTAGTGACTCAGGCTGGTGGTGGCCCTCTCCTCAACCCTGGTTTAAGGCTGGGAGTCACTGGGCCAACATGCCTAATTTATTGCACCTATTACCCAGACAGGTCCTGAAAAGTAGAGCACAAATTTCTGAGCTGAATTTGGAACTTTTCCAAGATTTCTGGGGCGGTCAGGAGGGGCTCCTAACCTGTAAGATCCTTTTTAACACCATTGTTCTCTGCTGGGCTTGTGTGTCAGGAAGTTCTGGCACCCCCTGCAGGTCTCCTAGATTTTCATAGTCCAGTTTAGAGGAATGTTAATCTGTGGAACAAATTAAGAACTACATAAAGTCACTTTCTTTGAAAAGAAAAGCAACAATCCAAACACAAATTAATCTTCATTTCCTTATCATTATCCATCTATTTCCAAACAAGTAAGTACTATACAGGACAATCAAACAAAAAAACCAAACATCATGCCAAGTGCTGGGGGCTCAAGGGAGAGTAAAGGACAATCCATGTCTCTAAAGAGCTTGTAGTTTAGATGAGGAGCTAGGAGAATGAATACATGCAATTAAATAACAGAACACCACAATCTAATAAGAGATAACTCAAGACAATGTGTGGCTAAGTGCAATGCATGGTAAAGTGACAACTGTCTAGAGCAGTGCTATCCAACAGAAATAGAATACCCATCTCTTATAGAATTTAAAATTTTCTAGTAGGTACATTTTTTTTTAAATGAAAAATATCAATTTGTTGCCCATGTTGGAGTACAGTGGCAAGATCTCAGTTCACTGCAACCTCCACCTCCTGGGTTCAAGCAATTCTCCTTCTTCAGTCTCCCAAGCAGCTGGAATTACAGGCAGCTGTCACGATGCCCGGGTAATTTTTGTGTTTTTTTTTTTCTTGAGATGGAGTTTCGCTCTTGTTACCCAGGCTGGAGTGCAATGGCGCGATCTCGGCTCACCGCAACCTCCGCCTCCTGGGTTCAGGCAATTCTCCTGCCTCAGCCTCCTGAGTAGCTGGGACTACAGGCACGCGCCACCATGCCCAGCTAATTTTTTGTATTTTTAATAGAGACGGGGTTTCACCATGTTGACCAGGATGGTCTCGATCTCTTGACCTCGTGATCCACCCGCCTCGGCCTCCCAAAGTGCTGGGATTACAGGCTTGAGCCACCGCGCCCGGCCAATTTTTGTGTTTTTAATAGACGGGGTTTCATCATGTTGGCCAGGCTGGTCTTGAACTTCTTACCTCAAGTGATCCACCACCTCGGTCTCCCAAAGTGCTGGGATTACAGGCGGGAGCCACTGCACCTGGCCTCTAGTAGGTACATTTTTTAAAAATAAAAAGAAATTAGGTGAAATTAAGTGTAATCATTTATTTTAAGAAAATATATCCAAAATATTACCATCTCAACATGTAATCAACAATATGGAAATATTTTACACTCTTTTTTCAAACTAAATCTTTGGAATCTGGTATGTCTTTTACACTTACAGTACATCTAAATTGGACTAGCCACATTTCAGGTACTCAATAGCCACTGCAGCTACTAGCTATCAGCACTGAACAGCACAGTTCTAAACAGGTATGGCTGGGTGCGGTGGCTCACGCCTATTATCCCAGCACTTTGGGAGGCCAAGGTGAGACGATTCCTTGAGGCCAGGAGTTTGAGACCAGCCTGAGCAATATAGCAAGATCCTGTCACTTATGGGAAAAAAAAAAAAAAAAAAGGAAATAAAAATAGTTCTGAGTTCTGGCTTTATTACATCAGAGGAGGAGAGTTTGGGGAGAAAGAGTAAGACCTTCTTCAACTTAGAATACTTTTGAAGTGGTGTATAACTGAAGTCAATAGATATCTGAACATACAGGCAAGGCAGCATGTCAGGCTGCATCTGGGACTAGGATACTGAAGTAATGAGTACCTCGTCCTTCAAGAATGGGCAGGCGTCATGGGCCCTTAGGCCTAATTCTGGCTCTATTTTCAATGTCTGTGGACAAGTCACTTCACCCTTCTGGTCTCCTCTATTAAGAAATATAAAATGTTTGTCACTTTTTCTCTGTAAGATTTTCTATAGCTTAGCTCAGAAACAATGACAAAAGGGCTAATTAAGCTGTACATATTTGGAGGCTTTTCTAAGCTAAATATGCTTTTTTGGGGGCATACAAATCCATGGACAAATCTGGCAATGAGATAGATGCATCTTTCAATACCTTTTTAAAAAATTTTTTCTTGGCTTGACTGCTACACTCGCTTGCTGCCAGCTTTCAATATTATACACACACACACACACACACACACACACACGCGCACACACCCCAATTTCAGTGCCTTGAGATTAAAGTCAATGAAAACATGCACATTCTATTCTTCTTGAGACATTCCTGCCTTGCATTCTTTCCTTGAAGCAGTTGGGAAGTCACAGCTGGGGGGAAGGAACTGTAAAACCTACTTATCCTGGCCAATCAGGCCTTGGCTGACAGGAGGCCCACCAATGAGGGACTGCCAGGTATTCTGTTCCACTACAACAAATCCCCCCCTATTTTTTCAGAAATTAAAACCCTCCGAGACCCTCAAGCTGTACATAATGCACAAAGACCTCCTTATTTGTTCATTCTGCTTTCCCCCAAGGACTGCATTAGAAACTCTATACAAAAACATACTAGCTTAGTTGCTATGGATAGACTATCATTTGCGGTAAAAACACTTCCAAGTATCATGTAACAATATTGTTCTCACAGCTCTGGCAGCCTTCATTTTTCACTGTGTAAACACTGGAGAAATGCCACATATTCAACGTTTGGGGTTACCCCAAGGAACCCCCAACTCCACTGAAAAATGAAGCAGTATGTTGTCGTAAGTCCAGGAACTCTCACTTAAGGAGTTAAGGCCACAGGTAAGTGAAGGTGGTTGGCTCCCTAGGACCTCACCCATTGTTGATCACTGTGTTACTGGTGGAACTCTCCCCGGAATGAGAGACTTCACCTCTGAGATCTGAATGTGTAAATCCAGTGACAATGAATGCCTTTTTCTTTGTTTTATCAGCACTGGAAACATCACAGTTGCCATTCAAATGAAACCAGAGAGAGTAAGTGCAGGAAGGATCCTGAAAAGTAAAGGTTTCAACAAAAGGTGAGGTCAAAAGTCAAAGGTGACTACTAACTTTGGGCAAAGAATTACCAACAACAGAATTTAATGCTTTATTTTATATTCCTTGGGACATCAGTTTCCTCTAGGAATGGTGCCAAGTTATATTAAAATTGCTGATCATGGAAGGAAACAATAAAAATATTTACTATTCAGCTAGCCTCTGCTTAAAGTCCAACTTCACCTGGGACTGAGAGAATTAGAATTCAGGTTTCTGCTTAAGCAAGCCCAGCAGTACTAACATGTCCAAGATTAAGCAAACTGTTGATGGGCAAGTGCTGTCAGCCATCTCCCAGGATGCACAATATTCTTGCAGAATATGGCACAGGGATGACTATGATTAAGATACAAAGATTGTAGGTACCTCCTCATATTACACATTAGACATTTGGCCCTATTAATCCATTTAGCTAGTGGATTCATTCAACAAATATTTACTATGCATCTACTATCATACACTAAGCACAATTGGTTCTAGGTATTAGAGATCCACTGGAGAGCAAGAGAGACAAAGTCTCTGTTCTAAAGGGGTACATGCTGTAGAGGGAGGAAAGTGAATAAACAAACAAAAATAACAAGTTCATTTCAGCTTGTGATGAATAAGTTTAGAGGAGAATAGAGTATGTATGACAGAACTCTGGAAGAGAGGATACCACGGAATGCTTTCTTGAGCTGGGACCAGAAGGATGAGAGCATTTCAGAGAGAGAGAAGAAAAATGCAAAGATTCTGAAGCAGGGTGGAACTCATTACATTCCTGGAGCAGAGAAAAGGCCAGTGTAGCCACAACACTGGGTCCAAAAGGCAGAGCTGCAAGAGGTAGGCTGGGAAAAGCTGGCAAGGGGTAGAGCATGTAGGGTCTTAAAGGTACTGGTAAGAAGTGTGTATTTTATTCTTAATGCAATTGATGCCACTGGGGTGTTTTGCTCAGGGAGTGACATGATCAGATACGTGTTTTACAAAGATTACTAAGGCTGTCCTGTTCAGAAACAGCAAGGTTGCAGGAGAGAGAAAGGGGAGAACAGCTAGGTGCTATTGTAATAGTCCAGGGATAATGATGGCAGCTTGGCTAGGGTAGTGGCAGTGGGCACAGACGCCTGTCAATGGAGAAGTGAATCACTCTGACAATACAGAAGAAAGGACAGACTGGGTATGAACAGGGAAAGTGAAAAATCAAAGAGAAAATTCCTGGGTATATAAGTGGATATCCAAAACCAAGCCACTTCGAGGTAGGTGTGCACACGGCCATGCTGATGGTCCAGTCTGGAGTCATTGCCAAGAGGATCTTCTCTGAGACAGGCTATGGGTCCAGACAAGTCCCATATCTTTCTGAGGAAACTTAGTTTATGAAGTGAGTTCAGCAAGGCCACTAAGATCTGGGGTCACATGTAAATAGATCTTGTTCATGAAAGTCTGTCCATGGAAAACTAGCCTTGAAATATTTATGGGCTTTTTTGAAATGGTATCTGTGGTAAAATGTTTGGGAAACATTATCTTATACTTTCTTCCTAGAGTCATAAACGTACGTGAATTTTGTAAAACTCTGGGAAGTCCTCTAACTAAAAAATCATTTAACCTAGCACATATGTGAACTTCACTCACTACACACTTTGGGTCTAGGCTCTTCATGTCTCTCTCCCTACAGTGTTACTGTTCCTTGGAATTCAAGGCAAAACAACAAGGAGAACAATAGCAACTATTATTTATTGAGCACTTACCTTGTGGGAGGCATTTTATAAATATCATCTTCTTTGCCACACACTATGTACAGGTGCTGTTTTAATTTACAGCTTTATATTGTCATTTGTGAGTTTTGTTTCCAGATCATACATTCAATTAGAAAAAACAGTGGGTCAGGCACAGTGACTCATGCCTGTAATCCCAGCACTTTGGGAGGTCGAGGCAGGGGGCTCACATGAGGTCAGTAGTTCAAGATCAGCCTGGCCAACATGGCAAAACCCCGTCTAAAAATACAAAAAGTAGCCGAGTGTAGTGGCAAGGACCTGTAAGCTACTTGGGAGGCTGAGGCACGAGAATTACTTGAACCCGGGAGGCAGAGGTTGCAGTTAGTTGAGATCACGCCACTGCACTCCAGCTTGGGTGACAGAGTAAGACTCTGTTTCAAAACAAAAACAAACAAAAAACAGTCATATATCTGTTCTGATCATATATATCTGCAGTGTTCACTCACAATATTTTCCCATGAAGCGCTTAAAGAACAAAAATTCTTAACTCAATCACCTCATCTGTATTTGCTTGACCCAGTAAAATTAACAGTCAGCGTTTCCCACGTCCATCACCGCCTCCTTTCTCCCAGTCTTCCTCATCACTATTTTCCTTCTTCCTATTTGTTCCACCCACTTCTAGGACAAAAACCATTTGGGGACAGTTCATCACATGCTTTGAACACTCTTAGGCTTCAAATTCCTAACTTTGGTGTTTCTCTCAGAGACTATCATGACTTTCTGAATATCACTACTGTCACATCTGAGCCCACAGACTGGCAGTCTAGATCCTCAGCTATCTGAGCCCCAAATACATGCATACACTTCAGCATCAGTGAAAAGAAGCCTTTTTCCTGGAGTTAAACAACAAACCACTAGAGAATGAAGAAGTCTTTACATTCCAGGACACTGTAACATGAGTAATTACCATCACTACATGGCAATGCCATTTACACTGGGCAAAATAATGATAGCATTACCTGGAAAATAACCCAATCAACCAACGGAAACAGCCACTGGGGAGGAACTCAGCTTGCTCTCTAAGCCACATACCAATTCCATGGAGCAACTTAAGCAGGAAATGAAGAGACCTCTATTTGATCAAATGTGTATGAGGAATTTGGAGGAAAAATGCAATTACCTAAGCTGTAAAATGATCAGTATAGTGGAGTTAGTCATCCTCAAGCGCTAGTTGTTTTTACAGGATTTCATATCCCTATCACAGTTTCCTTATTTTTGTCAAAAAAAAAAAAAAAAAAAAGAGTACCTAAAATAGGAGATGTAATAAACAAAAACAACCCCAGCATGGCTTCTGATTATCTAGGTTATATTATATATGTTCTTTTGTAGAAAATTAAAAAACATAAAGACTCTTCTCCAATAGAATCTCCAAGAGGAAGCTGTTAACTTTGTAACTATCCTTTAAAACAATATGGTCCACAAGTAGCTTGGGAAGTTTTATTAAGAAATAAGTCTGCAGTTGAGAACTGAAATTATTATACCCAACATTTAGCAAAGACTTGAATGTCTGGCCTCTACTCCAAATACTTCCCAGTCCCATTCTCCACCCCCCGAGTTCCATCTCCCAAGAAAGGAGAGTGAGAAACCCAAAGTGGACTCACACCTGAAGTGTGTTCCTACCGGGAACTGCGGTTTTCTTTGATAATTATCAAGCCCTTGGTGCCACACAGAAAATTACCCTTCTGTGGAACAGGATGCAGACACCAATTAATGCATAAAGTGAACGTCTTTCTCCTTAAACTAAATAGCTAAACCAGGAAATCTGCCTCTCTGCATGTGGCTGTCAACAAGACCAAGGCCACACAGGGTAAGAAAGGAAAGAAAACAAAATGTCAAGGAGGGAAAACCAGAAGAAGAGGAACAAAGCACAAGCAGACACATTCCTGAAAGACTGTTGGGACTCTAGGGAGAAGCCAGGTGAACTTCCTGCTTCTGGCGTAGGCCCCATTCTGTCCTTGCAGCATCATAATTATAGCACGTAGTGCAGAACCAACGATGGTGGTGCTCTGGGAGAAGTGAAGCCGAGTGCTCTGAGTATTTGTGAATGACTGGCATGCATACATCCCAAAGCAAGTTTTGTGAGCTGGGCTGGGCCACCAAGAAGCCATGCTTGGCCCTCCTGGTAGAAACCCTGACAGTAAACAGAATTCAGGTATGTTTGAGTCTTCACTCAGGGCGAGCATCTGTATTTCTGTTTCAATAGTGTTTAGCCTCTCTGATAGAAATTCCACATGTATCAATTTCATGCTACAGTTTAGATGAGCCAGGTATCTGTATGAAAGTGATTAGAAAGTTTTCAAACCATCTTTTGAGTTCTCATCCATTTTCTTTTTCTCTGTCACAAATGTTATGCCATAAACTACAAACTACCCTCTCAATAGCTAAAAATACATGTAATTAGCCCAACCCTTACAGAAACTAAATAGGATATGTTGGCCGTAAGAGTAGGGAGGGAAAACATATCTCTTAATTTTGGAATGTGGTAGGGAATGAGTGAATGAATGACATGCATTTATTAAATTCATTAACAGGCAAACTTCACACCATAAAAATAAGCACTGGTCTATGTGCCTAGGCTTAGAAGGAAATTAGGCAGTATAACAAAGATCAAACACTAAACTAAATTAAACCAAAACAGTCAAATTCCAAAGGAATTTTTGTGACTAGTCTCACTCTTTAAGCTATAGGGAGATGGCCACGTTCTCCATGTGGTGAAATTTAAGTCAGTGTATATCTATGTGTATGTGTATTCTGTAAGTACACAGACACACATCCATGCACGCACACAGACACACACACACGCACATATAGTCTACCTTGGGGCACAGCAAATTTTAATTTAATTCTAACCTGTACTGTACCCTTACTAGAAAAGCCACCTCCAATACTGAGCTGGCTGGCTCCCCAGTCAGGATCAATAGCACAATTTAGCACACTGGGACTGGCTAGAGGGATCCAGGAATTGGAGTACAGACAAGGTACCAAGCATTTCAGTGGGACTAAAACATCTGCATTGGCCCCTGCTTCCTTACTGTGTTCACCCTAACAAGTTACTTGATTTAACTGTTGGGTCAAAGCCAAAGACCAGTGCTCATGGGCTGTAGCAAGAGCCTTGAACTAATCAGAGATTAGGGCCAGGGGAACAGGGCAGGAAATTTATTAATACTTGTCCAGGAGCCCCTGGATCCTGATCATGGGCCAGGCAACATGATGAGAAGGTAAGAAGCTTTCCGGAAAACAAAATTAGGGTCCGTGCAATAGTTTCAGACAACTTTCTATAAGCCATTTGCAATACTACATCATTATTATTATTATTATTTTTTTTTTTTGAGACGGAGTTTCACTCATGTTACCCAGGCTGGAGTGCAATGGCGCGATCTCGGCTCACCGCAACCTCTGCCTCCTGGGTTCAGGCAATTCTCCTGCCTCAGCCTCCTGAGTAGCTGGGATTACAGGCACGCACCACCATGCCCAGCTAATTTTTTGTACTTTTAGTAGAGACGGGGTTTTCACCATGTTGACCAGGATGGTCTCGATCTCTTGACCTCGTGATCCACCCGCCTCGGCCTCCCAAAGTGCTGGGATTACAGGCTTGAGCCACCGCACCCGGCCTACATCATTATTTTTAAAAGAAAATGTGAACATTTACAGAAGCGAGAAGAAAGTTTTGTTTGCTTTTGTTTTTCAAAAAAGTTCAATAAATCTCAAACTGCACACTTTGAATTAGGGGTTGTCTTCTCTTTTCTCCCCCACAAAGATTTCTTGATTGACTGCAAGGAGACCCAGCATTCTTCATTTCTTCCTCAGTGTTGTCGAGCAGTTGGCTTTTGAAATGGAAAATCAAGTGGTTCCTTTCTGTAGAGTAAACAGCATTTGGGATTCCTAGGCATCAAGACTGCTCAGGTGCCACATGCTGTATTGTTTATATTTCACTCAGTACATCGAGAGGAAATAAAGGACACAAAATGCCTCCTGTTATTATTCACTCTGTTTTCTGATTCTTGAGCCAGTCTCTCTTTCAAACTGTTCTACACTAGGCTATAAATCAAGGTAAGAGCTAATCAAATAATCCAATTTCATTAATTAGAATATTCTGATAATCCAGCCTAGAATATCTGCCTCCTTTTATATGAACAGGATTTCAAAGCTGCATTTTAGAGCCCATCTACTGTAACCCCCATATGTGGCAGTCAGGTGGCTTGCATAAGTCCACATGGTATGAGGCTCATTACCTGGGGTGCCACTGTCTGTCCTATTTGTCCCAGCCCATCTCTGGATAGTAAATGAAGGTTTGTTTGAAGTCAGCTCACACCAGGGATGTCTGTAAACTCAGTCACAGCTTCAGCCAGCACTGCTGCTATCGTCACTCTGAGCCTTTCAAGGCAGCTGAATCCTGACAGGCTCATAAATTCACTCACCTGTTTCCTATGTGTGCGGCTCATTGCCAGTCTCCCGAGACAGTTTAAGGCTGACTAAGAAAACTGGGGAAATGAGTGAGGACAGGCAACCAAAGTCAGAGCTGCAGAACTGTGTGGATTGTGCTAAAAAGGCACAGAGCCAAGCAGACAGTGTCTAGACTTTAACTGGCCTCTCCCAGCGGAGAGGCGTGCAGGGAGGAGGGGAGAGCAAGGCCGGAAAGCCTGCTCGGTTTTTGTTCAGCTAATGCAAACATATGACACAATCTCTGACAGGCTCCAGGCTGGGGGTTCACTCTGTCTAAGACATTTCTTCCCAGGGGCAGGAATTCAGCTGGAGGCTGAGGAAATTCTGCTAATCCAGCAATCAGAAGGAAGCTGGGAATACTTGTCTTAATTCCTGGGTAATCACAGTTCTCAAACTAGATTCAGTTGGGCAATAGCCCAAAGTAGCACACTGTGGGTACAAAAAAACAGATTTTTAAGATTTCCTGGTTTATCATCTCTGCTTATCTATGAGGAAAAACCCACGAAACACAGAACTGGCTTTCGATGGAGGCCTATTACAAAAATTTTGCAAGAGTCTGAATGAAATCAATTTATAAAATGTACAAATGTAGAAATGACCACCAAAGTCTACGACTCAGAGATAATGTTGGGTTTGGGGAGTTTTGCACATCAGTTAGAATAAAAGGTGCCCCTTCCTGTGAGTGGGCAGAAAAGCCCTGTGCCACACACAGGCACATGACATACTTGTGCGGTGAACAGTCTATACAACCCTACCCAGAAACTCAGCTGATGTTTTAGAGCTGTCTTGTCATTTGGCCTTATTTAATGCACAACATTTGTGAATACATCTGAAGAACAAAGAAATTGCCTTAAAACATCTCCCAAGGCTGAGTGTGGTGGCTCACAACTGTAGTGCCAACTTTGGGAGGCTAAGGAGGGAGGATCACCTAAGCCCAGGAGTTAGAGGCCAGCATGGGCAACAAGGTGAAACCCTGTCTCCACTAAAAACACAAAAATTAGCTGGACTTGATGGCACATGCCTGTAGTCCCAGCTACTGTGGAGGCTGAGGTGAAAGGATTGCTTGAGCCCAGGATGTAGAGACTGCAGTAAGCTAAGATTGTGTCACTGCACTCCAGCCTGGGCAACAGAGCAAGATCCTGTGTCAAACAAACAAACAAAACCCCAAAACTCTTAAGTCACTAACTGTTATGCTGCAAATGCTCCATTGTAAAAACCACACTCCTGTGTGACTCAGAAGTAACTGGACCTGAATCCAAATGGAGATCATGCCTGCCATGTCTATGTGGCCAGAAGGACCAGGCCTGAAGTGTCCTTCCAGGCACATAAGCCATACAACAACTGATGTAACCTGGAAAGTTAAATGATTGGGCCTCTACAATGCTGACTGTGTGTTACCTAGCAGAAGTGTCTGTGATGTTTTCAAAGTTTCACAAGTAAGACACAGTGACCATCAGTCATTTTTGAGAGCTCAGCTAGGGGGTCACGTCCTCCTGGAAGTGCTCCTGAACCCTTCAAGCTGGGTTAGGTTCTCAGCTCTGTCCTACACTCACATTGCATCACTTTGAGCCTGTGTTCCTGTCTGCCTCCCCACTGGGCTACAAGCTCTTTGGGCACAAGTTCTCTTAACCACCAGCACTAACTTAGTGCCTGACAGAGAATAGGTCTACAATATCTTTTGCTTTCCTTTTTTGATTTCACTTTGAAAAATTTTACTTTGTCCCAGATGAATGATGCAAAATAGGGTATTGAGATTTTGTGCAGTTTATCTCTGCATCTAATGTGAACATGGTGGTTCGTGAGTGTTTGACAGCTCCTATTGCAGCCCAGGCACTTTGGGATGACCTCTCTGTAATGGTGAGAGAAGAAAGATAGAGGAGAAAGATGAAGCGAAGAGCAAAACACAACACAAGGAGCACTACAGAGAGCTGCCTCCAGGGCCAGGGAGGGGTGGGCACGTGAGGCTGGCATCAGTCTGGCTGCAGACACAACAGCCCCTCCCTAGTGGGACTCCAGGTCTGTGTGCAAAGTACCAGAAGCTGTGGCCTGGGATCCCCAAGGGACAAATTCCAGATTGCTCCAGGAATACTTCTACCCTGTCTTTGAGAGTAGTTGGTACTTATTTTTGAAATAATGAAAGCGAAGGATCCTGTTCCTTTGCACTATCACATTTTCCACACCAAAAATTTGAAATGTATTGCCTGGTAACAGGCTATGCTATGAAGACCACAGCATAATGGAAATGATCACCCAAAATATCTGTTGGCCACCTCCATACATACCTCATTTTTTGCCTTTTCTTTCTGCTTTCTTTCCAGTTATTTTCGTTCACTTACTCTGCCTTTAGGGAGAACCTATGCTGGCTTACCCATCCTACTGCCTATGCACAGTAGATGCTCCATGAGTACTTAAATCTCTTCCTGGAGGAATGACAGAGCTGTGGCTTCACAGAAGAAACACTACATGGAAGTTAAAGGACAAGATTAGCTCAGTGGAAGCAAGGGTTCTGATATAAATTCTGGGCTTTAAAGCATCCACTGAAGAAAATATCCTAGTTTCCTCTTTTAAAAAGGTGATACTTAAATCTCTGGAGAAAGAAAAACAAGCAAGGAGACTTCTGCACGCCATGAACGCACATATACATGTGTGTGAATGTGTGCTCAAACACACACACATCCTTCATGGCTTTTGGAGTTCTTCCCATAGAGAAGCCATGAGGATGATAATACCAGCTGGCACCGCACAGTGTGTGCTAAAACACTCTTAACTGCTTTACATGTAAAAGTTTATTTAATTCTCACAACTAACCTATGGGGTAGATACTCTGGATTAAGCCCATTTTAGAGATGAGGAAAAAGGCTCAGAGAGGTTTTAAGTAGCTTTCCCAAGATCACTTGGCTAGTAAGGGCAGTGCTAGGACAACCTAGCTACCAGGTCTGAGCACTAAGCCATTATGTTATGCTTCCTCTCAAGGGTAAATCAGTAATCAGAGTAACAACCTGCACCAGCACAAAGGCTGTACAAATAAAGACGATGCCTAGTGGATGTTTGTGTATTGAGAATTTCTCTTGTTTAAATCACTACACAGTCAAAAAACATTCTTCGTCAGTGCCTTGTAGGGACTGGTAAGCGATCCTTCATCTCTTGCAGGTATTTGTCTTTAGTGCTGACTACATACCATGAGTAGAGGAGACCTTTTTCATTATCTAACTGAGTAGACAGAGCGACAGGAATGATTCCCATTTTACTGGTAAGGAAAGTGACTTCAGGGCGGTTAAGTAACTTGCACAAGGTCTCACAGCTAGACAAGTCCAGAATTCAAACTCAGTCCATTGCTGCAAAGCCCTCACTTCTTAACTGAAGCCGCAAGTTAGAGACATTAGGTGACTTTAAAGAGGTGCCCAGAAAAGGGTAGAGCAGGACTTCTAAGTCAGACTCTTTCATTGTTCTACAGTATTGCTCTTAATAACAAAATGGTCTTGTTACAGAGTCTATGGAAAAGACAGACTTAGGCCTGCATCGTGGCTCATGCCTCTAATCCCAGCACTTTGGGAGGCTGAGGTAGGTGGATCACTTGAGGTTGGGAGTTTGAGATCAGCCTGGCCAACACAGTGAAACTCCAGCTCTACTAAAAATACAATCATGGTGGCAGGCACCTGTAATCCCAGCTACTCAGGAGGCTGAGGCAGAAGAATCACTTGAACCCGGGAGATAGAGGTTGCTGTGAACCAAGATCGCACCACTGTACTCCAGCCTGGGCGACAAAGGAAGACTCTGTCTCAAAAAAAAAAAAAAAACAAAAAAAAGACTTGGAGACACTCAGAAATGAGAACAAGAAAAGACAAGGAAAATGGGAAGAGACAAACAGCAGAGCCCCCAATGGACGCAACGTAAGATAAAGTTCCACATAAAAAGCTGCCATCTACTGGACATGCTGATTAGGAGGGCAAGGTGGACAGGCTGAAAATGGCCCCAGCTGCTCAAGTGGAGTCTTTCAAATTCTGAGAAGGCAGGGGCCATCTATCCTACAGCCATATTTCAGGATTTTCTGAAATAGTGGCAAGAGGTGAGGAAGGGGAATTTCTGCTAAAGCTTTACATCTGACCCCTAATGGCCAGATCCATTTGAGCTGTACAGCAGCGATAGTGGTAGCAGCTCCTAAGAGTTCCCAAGAGTAGCATATGTGCAAACTGACTAGCATAATGCCTGACCCTTCTGTAGATCAATAAATTATACTTATTAACTGTCATTGAAGTATAAGAGGAAAGACTGGGGAAAAGACAAATTTTGCCTCAGACATAGGATTTTAAATTTTGAAACAAAAAGTATAGCAAAAGAGACATTTTCCTTACATCAACTCAAGCCAATATCCCATCACACACACACACACACACACACACACACACACACACACACACACACAAATCTGGGCCCACACCATGTGATAGCTTTTGTCATGTATCACATGACTTGTCAGGCAGCAGCCTGGTTGGTCACAAATAGTGTCCAGGATTATCCAAGGGACATATTGGCGGTCATACATTCAGACTTAATCCTGAGAATAGTTTATTGGTGATGGCTTCCAAATGAGCATCTCAAGTCTGTGAAGAGATTAAATGGAAATCCTCCAACCAAAGCAGGAAATAAAGATTCATGGGATTTATTTTGTACCCCAACTACTCAAAGAGCATTCTATTAGCAAGTTATTGCCAGGCGGCAGTTAATGCGAAAACTGTTATCTATGACAGCAGCAGCTCTTAGAACTTGAGCAAGAACAACTGTTTACTTCACCAGAATAGCCATGAAAATTCTCATTGTATTTTTGTTGATGAGGCCAACGTTAGAAGGTTTAGCTTACTTTAAGGTGCTCAGATTCATCCAAAGAGCTGAGAAGCTTGGGCCAGAATCTGGTAATTGTTGTTTGCCTGACATTTCATCCATTTGCTAACCCAGTTCTATCACCTATTACCTCATGTTGTTTTGTCAGTTTCACACAGTCCCAAACTCTGCCTTCTAATCATCTTAATTTGGGCTAAAGATGTATCAGTGTTTGTCATATTGGGTTGATTTTTCCAGCACGGATGGCAAATAGTTTTCATCTCATATAGACTCTGCTAGTGGCTACCTAGAACACTGCTAAGCAGGATTTTCAAACTTTCTCCAAGTTCAGGAGGAAAGAATTCTACAATTGATTAGAAATGTCGGTTATGCGTGAGGGAGAGGGTAGTGGTGATATGTATGCCAAGTCTGTGCCATCCCTGAAAGGACATTAATCTCATAGTGTTGGGAGGTCCTTGTTTTCATTGTCTACGGGGTCTAGCAGGCACATCTCATACACCTGGTGATTGATTTTGATAATTGTTCTGAAAGAAGGGATTGAAAGCAATCGTGGTTAGCATAGAACTGTTGAGGTTTAGGGGTTCAGGGGTGCCCTCAGCTCCCCTGAGAGGACGTTTCTCCAAGGTTCTTGGTCTCCTGCTCTCTTAAGAATGAGAGAGGGGACCAGATGCACTTGCAAAGTAAATACTGGACCCCAAACAGTGTTGCAGATAAGTGATTTTATTTACGTAGAGAAAGGGGAAAAAAAAAGGAGAAGAAGAGAGAGAACTTCCACAAGAGAGTGTGTGTGGAAAGGGATCCATACATGGAGTCTGAAGGGGTGTGGAAGGAGAGGACTTTTAACCTGGGAGGACCCCTACCTTCTCCAAGAACCCCCGGCCAATGAAAAGAGTTCCTTAGAACTTCCGCTGGAGTAATCGACTTTTGATTTTTCCCACGCCCGCGAAAATTAAAACAGAGACTGTTAAATCTCCCAAATGGAGAGAGATGAGAGGAGGGCATGGCACTGGGAAGTTCTTGCCCTTAAACCTATACCCCCTTGTAGACCTGGACATTCCTTCAGAACCTCACTCCACCCCCCAACTTTTTTCTCCTTAAGTCCTTCCCCTTGGATATTTCATCCAGTGCCTTGACATCATGATGATCCTTGTGATCCCCTCCTTTTTTCAAGAGGGATTTTCTCTTCTCCAAATATATGCTACTTTAATTTAAAAAGTTAACGTGTTATTTTCTGATAAAATATGAAAATAAACTATGCTCATTAGAGCCTTAGAGAATACAAAAAAGACTAGAGCAAAGATTAGAATGACCCATAAATCCACTAACTACGGATAATTTCTAACACATTTGTTTGTCACACTTTTCTATACATTTTTACAGTTGTGAGGATAAAACTGGGGGGGTATCTGCTTTTCAAATTAAATCATAATCATTTGCCAGAGCTTCAACATGTTTTTGTAAATGACTTAACTCTTCTCCTATGGTTGACTATTTAGTCAGTTTTAAGTTTTTTGCTGTCATAAATAACATGACTGACATCTTATATAGAATCC
Organism: Sapajus apella; assembly: GCF_009761245.1. NCBI lineage: Eukaryota > Metazoa > Chordata > Mammalia > Primates > Cebidae > Sapajus > Sapajus apella. The sequence continues at coordinate 940,807 of NW_022436980.1, read as the reverse complement.
CTTTAAAAGTAATAATGACCAGGGCAAAGTGGTCAAACAGAATGACTTGAGTTTTTTTTGCTGAATTTAATGTAGATTACAGTGAGCCCTGGAATATCTATCTATCCATCCACAAAACAGTCCGGAAAGCTCCCCAAAGCTGATCTAAAGTTTACTAAAATGGATTCATGTCAACAAAGGCTGTATTTCACTGTTTGCTGCACATCCTTATAGCTAACAAGGAAAGCCATTTTCTGTTTTAACTACTGTTAATAACAAGTTAAAATGCTTAAAACAAGATCCAAATAGCCTCATATAGAGAGGGTTAATTTACCTTTCATTAATTATTGAAGGTTTGCTGTTGTTAAAACACGGATTAAAAACTTGCCAAATGTTACCTGGAGTAGACACCAAGAGAACAGACAGATTAAAAGATAGGTGTCTTTGGGCACAGAGTCATGAAATGTAGATCATCCCTATCCCTCATTTTCTTCAGGGTAAGTTTTTCTGTATGTAACTTTATGGTAACATACAGGTTCATAGCTTCCTTTCTGTACCAACTCCCTCAGTCTTGTTGGGTGGTGCTTACACGGGCCAGATGTAAAAGTTCACGAAGCTACGCACGGAAGATTTGTGCAGTTTGCTAGCATAAAATGATTTTACAAAGGGAGACCCTACATTAATGTAAATTTTTTTTTTTTTTTTTTTTGAGACAGAGTTTCACTCTTGTTACCCAGGCTGGAGTGCAATGGCGCGATCTCGGCTCACCGCAACCTCCGCGTCCTGGGTTCAGGCAATTCTCCTGCCTCAGCCTCCTGAATAGCTGGGATTACAGGCACGCGCCACCATGCCCAGCTGATTTTTTGTATTTTTAGTAGAGACGGGGTTTCACCGTGTTGACCAGGATGGTCTCGATCTCTTGACCTCGTGATCCACCCGCCTCGGCCTCCCAAAGTGCTGGGATTACAGGCTTGAGCCACCGCGCCCGGCCTCATTAATGTAAATTTTAAAAAACAGCAACAATAAGTATAAAGGTACTTGCTGCTATGTAATTATAATAATATAAACTGTACCTGCCACAATTTAAAGCACCCGGGCCCACCACTAGATGTAAATAACATGAGGGCAGAGACCATGCCTTGTGCTTCACTGTGACTCTGACCTGAGTGCCAGGTGTGCTCCACTGCAGCAGGGAACATGACTTGATGGGCACAGTGAAAGGAAAGCCAGGCCATTCATGGCACACTCTGAGAAAGTGCCCCTTGCCAAAATTGCAGGAGTCAGAATAGAGCATCTTAGACAAAAATTAATGCCCTCTGAGGACATTAATCATCTGGCTTACAAAATGAACCTAACTATACTTTTCCCCCCTACTAACTGCTATCATTAAGCTAATACAATTTATGTCTGTTAGAAACATTCTGTGGGATGTCCAGTTATTTGAAGGACTAAGACAAAGAATCCATGACATTTTCAATTCTCATATGTGATCACTGGTATTTACAGTTCATTCTTTACTTCCTGTTCTTGTGGCAGCATGTATTGCTCTGCCTCACTGACTTTGAAGACTTTCTTTTCATCTTTGGGGCATTTCCTCTGGGGTCATTACATCCACCTCAGTCCACAAGTGGATCTTCACCTCACGGTTCCTCTCCAACTTGCTCCTGTGAGCCTGGGGATGGAATCCTGCTTTCCATCACCCAATCCAGAGACTTCCAAGGGAACTGTAATGTGTCCACTTTCCAAAGCCATTTGCAATGGCAGAACCTCAGATGCTGGGGGCTTGCCCTTCTGGTCTGGCTAGTTGGCAGAGTCCCTGCTATGTTTTCACACCCCAATTTCCAGCAATGGTCTTTAGAATTGCATCAAGTAGCTTATTTGCCAAAGGATAAACAATCAAGAGATGATTTTAGCAATCTCTTTAGCTTGGTTAATATACAAGCTGCATCTCCAAGAAGATGCAGTCAGAGATATGGGTTAGATGCAAGGCTTACTTGAGTCTACCATGAGAACAATTCTAAAGAATAAAGAGGAGCTCCCAAACAAAACCTCCAGTGGTTAACTATATGCTGTTAATAGAGTACAAATGAGGTTAAGAAGTGTTGCCTCAGAGGAACAAAGCCCTCAAAATTTTCTAGGATTGCATGTCTAGAGCTAAGTGACATACATCTGTTTATAGAATTGTTATTTTCTCTTAGGTAATGCTCTCAAAGTTCATGGGTTAAGTATGGATCCTTTAGTGGAATGAGTATGCTGAACTACAAATCAGTAAACTGTACATGTGACTTATCATAATGAATTTCTAGACCTGGAATGCTGGGAATCATCGTGACAGCAGAAACATCCACTAAGGGAGATTTGAGGTATGCTTAGGTATTTGCCAGGGCTGTCTTCCTAAAGCAGGCAGTTGGGCCACAGGGTTTCCAGCTTGCCATGTTAGAGGGATACATATTTACTGACTCAGCTTCAAGAGCACACACACCAACACCTGTGTTCTCAACATTTTCCCAGGCTGCATGCCATGCATCTACCATCAACACTTCTCAATGAACTACAGCAATTCCCTATGGGAGGGGGATGGAAGAAGGTGCATAAGCAGGCTCACACAGCCCCTTCCCCAGATAATCTAGAAAAGGGGTATCTGTGTAATTGTTAGTGGAAGCACTACCTCTGCTGCTGCCCTCTTTGCCTAGTCCATCCACATGTTAATCTACACATATCTAGAGACATATGCTACACCCAGCACCCTCTTTCAAGCAGACTACAGAGTGCATGCATGGATGTGTGTGCTCAGGTAGATGGGGCAGAATCTGGAGGGAGGCTGGGTGAAGGTATATGCTACAGACATAGTAGTAAGAGAGTGAGCAGGTAAGAAAGAGAGGAAGCCATCAAAAAGCAACCCTGAGGTGCCAAGGAAGCAGGAGACCATGGAACACATTCAAAACAATATGACACTTTCCTTAATGAGTTTGTTTCTATAAATACAAGGTCTTGCTCTGTTGCTCAGGCTGGAGTGCAGTGGCACCATCATAGCTCATTGCAGCCTCAACCTCCTTGGCTCAAGTGATTTTCCTGCTTCATTCCCCTGAGTAGCTGGGGACAGAGGCATGTGCTACCATGCCCAGCTAATTTTCTTTTTTTTTTTTTTTTTTAAGATTTGGTGTCACCATGTTGCCCAAGCTGGTCTCAAATTCATGGGCTCAAGCAGTCTTCCCGTCTTGGCCTCCCAAAGTGCTGGGATTACAGGCATAAGCCACTAAGCCCAGGCTCCTTAATGAATTTTGTTATTATTTTTGTGAATGTAACCAAATGGGATTTACATAGACTGGCATTAATACTGATAACAACCACCTTTTCCCAAGTGGTGAGCACCACTGATTCTGGAAGTTTACTATAGAGGCTTTGGTTTCTTCAAATAGCAACATGATTTGTAAAGTGCTTAATTAAAAAAAAAATATGCTGAATTAAATATTTATGTTGCAGAAAAGCAAAAAGCACCAAGAAGCTGCAATTTACTTTCTAAATTTCATTTGTAAAAAGTTCAACAATATTTGTACAATTTTAGCTGATTTAAAGTTTACTAAAATAGATTCATGTCAATAATGACTGTAAATAATAGGATGTGACCATTTTTACAGACTGTCCTTAGAGTTAACAAGGAAAAAAATTTAAACGACAAGCACCATTAACCTAAGATAAAATGCTTTTAAAAAAATCCAAATTACAATTCCCACAGGGAGAGGGTTAATTTACTTTTTCATCAGTAGTTAAAGGTATATTATTATTAAATGGATTAAAAACTTGCCAAGTGTTACTAGGCCAGGCATGAAGAGGTTGGAATAATTAAAAGATAATAATCCTTAATAACCAGGAGCCATGAAACATAACCTAGCTCATACCTACCCCTCACTCTTCATTGCAACCATTTTTAAAAACTAACCTAGCTCATACCTACCCCTCACTTTTCATTGTAACCATTTTTAAAAACTAACCTAGCTCATAGGTACCCCTCACTCTTTTCATTGTAACCATTTCCACACACTATGAGTTCACAGCCTCCTTACTCCACCAAGGCACTCTGTTTTCATGCCTCAGTACTTCTCTATTTTCCCTTCTTCCCTGTAGATTTTGCCTGGGAATTCTGTGAGAGCACTGGATGCTCTTCTACCTCCAGCAGGAAATTGCTGCTGGGGAAGCTTCCTACCAGGGCTAAGTTTTCCCTGTGAGGAAGGGGTTTGGGAGAGGGGTGTGTTGTGCAGGCGGCCTAGAATAGATCCCAGACCTTGGGCCACACAGCCTGGTGAGTGAACCAACAGCCTCCTCACACCTCATATTTGCATTCCAGTTCACTGAGTGATTTCACACACTGGCTGGCAATTCTTAAGCCTGCTGGAAAACCAACCAGGGATTCACCTCATCCATCACTGGTCTGCAGCTGCCTTTTGAGGGTCACAGCAGGGGATGGAGGAATGTTTCTTAACCAGCCAGTGAAGGGGGATACTTCCTCAAACGCAAACCCTGGAAAACCAAATGGATGAGAAGCAGACCTGGAGTTCAAGATGGGCTCCAAAGGTAGAAAGAGGTGAGTTCCGATCCTGCTTCAAAGCTAACTAGTTGTATGACCCTGGGCAAGTTACCTAACCTTAAACCTGTTTCCTCCTCTGTAAAACGGGGAGAATACAACCTACATTACAGTGTTTGGGAGCTTTAAAAGAAGTAACTGCAGGTAATGTACACAGCCCAATACCTGGTATACAAAAACGTATTTGGTGAATGTTAAACCATTGTGCTTGGAAGTGGTGTGGGCTAGTGGTCAAGATCCTTGGGTCTGGAGCCAAGCTGCTTGGGTTCAAATCCCACCCCCAGGATTTAATAGCTGAGGGCATTGGGTAACCTTCCCTGACTCAATTTATGTCATTAAAATGGAATTTTATTATAACACAGCAGATATCTAATAAATATTAGCTACTTTTATTTCATTGGGAATAAAAACAGTTGAGTTTCCACCTTAACAATGTAGTAGTGAATTAAATGAGAATTCAGTACAATGCATTTTTTTTTTAAATTGTGAAGACCTTGTATGCATTTATGATTTTTTTGGGCAGAGTCAATCTGCGATGCTAAGGGTGTGGTTAAACTGTAAAATGAAGGAAAAAATTCAAGGGGGAAGCATAAACCACCCACCAGGGAGCTATTTCTTTTGTAATGCGCATTCCATTTCTTCTCCCTCATGCTTTTTAATTCCTTCCATATTTCCTGCCATAATTATCAAATGTTTAGTTTCTGACCTCACTCTTCCGGAGACTGGAGCCCGGGGAATTTAGAATTGTTTATTTTCTGTCCATAAACCTTCGAGTTAATGAAGGGGCTTCTGAGCAAAGAGTTTGTTGGTTTGTCTGTAGTGTCGCGGAAAGGTCGCTGGAGTTGAAAAAATTAATACAAAAAAACAAGCGCTGAAATGCTTTAAGTGGAAATTCGAGTCCCCAAAGAGCAGAGCAACGGATCTTCTCTTGTGCAACATTACATTTTGGGAAAGGCCATTACATGGCCCAGATGATAACACAAAACCCGAGAACACTTTACAAAGAAGAAAATACATTTCAGGAAATCATGAAAAAGAGAAAACAGAAAATGAATTTTGTCCCACAAGAAGAATCCCGAGATTCCTCTCCCTCCGCCCCCAGGAGACAGACTCGGGAGGGAAAAGTTCCCAACTATTCTCAGTCTCCTCTGAAGTGAAGGAAGGAGTGGAGGCGCCTTTTTGAACTCGCTTTTGCTCGGGTCGCCGCCTCGTCCCGGCCGGCCCAGCCCGCCCCTCTCCTCCTCCCGGCTCTCCCTCCATGTTAGCCGCGGCGGGGCTCCCGCTTACGGCCCGAACTACTTTTCCTGCTTTCGAGAGATTTAAGTTTCGTTGAGTAGCATTTCTTTTCGCAGCGCTCCCCCAGCTCCACCCCAGCCCACCCCAGGACGGAAACTCCCCAAGCCGCCCCGGGAAAGCATCCCCAGGCACGCAGACCGGAGAGGCCCCGGGGCCCGAGTTCGGACTCCTCGGCCCCTCGCCTACCTCGGCGCGGACCCAGGCTACCGCCACCAGCGCGAGCGCGAGCCAGCGTTTCCACATCTGCGGAAGAGAGAAGAGAGCGAGACTGAAGGCTCCGGCCCCGCGCTGACCCGGGAAACTTGCTCGGGTCCCTCCGCCCGAGCACCCCCAGCCGCCAGCAGAGTCCAGCCTCCGCGCCGCGCGCCCTGCGCTCACCTTGGTCCGGTCCCGGTCTCCGGAGGGTGCGAAGCAGGACGACGGCGAGCTCTAAGCGGAGGTGGGAGCGCCGCCGAACGCCAGCCTCAGAGGATGTCCGACCTGGGCTGGCCGCCCATTAAGACCTCTGCTTCCCCGCCTGCCTGCCCCCCAGCTCCTCCCCATTCTCCTCCCCCTTCTGCTGCGGCGGCCCCAGCGGCTCCCGCTCCCCCTACTCCCGCCCCCTGCTCCGGGGAGCCCGCGGGAGTCCTGGCGCCGCCGAACCCCTCTCTCCGCACCGCCCGGCGCCCCTTCGGCCCCCTGAAAGTGGAGCGGAGGCAGGGGGAGCGTCCCAGGGGTCCCTGCCACAAAGGCGGAGGGGGGGAGGGGGGGAGGGGAACCCCACCCGGGGAGGGACTGCTGGCTGGCGGCGGCCCGGGCGGGCTGCGCCGGTGGCCAGGTGGGCGGTGCCGTGGGGGGCCGGGGCAGGGGCGGGCCAGGCCGGGACTGGAACCTGGAGGGAAAGACGTCCCGCGGCCTGGGAAGCGGAGTCGCCCCCACCCCCATGGCTAAACTGGCAGGCCCAGGGATGCAGAGGAGACCCGGCAGCCCGGGATTGAGGGTGTCACAGCAGCCGGGCACCGGGAAGTGGGCGCAGGGGCGGGAAGACCGGCCGGGGTGGGGAAGGCTGCTGTGGGCACTACGGTGCATGTCCTGGGAGAGGTGGCAGCCACCTTCCTCTTCTGGGGCGATCCTCAGTCCAGCGTTTGCCACCAGCCTCATCTCCTCCTTCACTCGGGTCGGAAGCGGTGTCCCCCGTCTCTCCTCTGACAACTCACCCATCACCTGTGTCCCTCCTCCCTGTCATCCCAAGTAGCCTCTATGTTCAGGCTTGTGGTCTTCACCAGCTTCTTCCCAGCGGCCTTCGAAAGCGTGCTACCACTTTGACAGGGTTAACTCCCTAATATGCCCCTAATTAAGGCGTCTTTCCTGCCATAACTGGTGCGGAGAACAGAGCCACTTGGCACCTCAGATTTCACATGCCAAAGGCAAAGCCTCACTCCCCCCAGCTTCAGGGCCTGCTCATCTACCTCTTTCAGGGTGGTTGCCTTCAAACCTATCTCCTTTTCCCAGACCTGGCTTGTCCCCATAGCCTGGCAGTTTACCCACTGAGATTTCATATGCATCCCCTCGCCTCCGTTCACATGTTCACTTTCCTAGGCCAGACCATCATGCTTCCTCACTTGAAAATTCTGAAAACCTCCTTTCGTTGTCCTCTGGCTCCAGGCTCTCCCCTGTAGTCTCCACTGCAATCCATCGTCATATTCCTTCACTAGCTTATTTTAGACATTGTCTTCCTCGTGTTCACATTCTTCCTCTACTCAGAAAGTTTCGGCGCTCTTCTTCCCACATCAAATCCAGACTGCCTTTTCTAATAAGCCAACCATTACTGGTCCCATCCTGTCCACCTAACTTCTCTTCAACTACATCAGCATACTTCTTCTGCTCTTAGCAGGCGGGTCTTCTCATTGTCCTCTGAACTTGTCATATTCACTCTGCTGTCAAGGTTTGTTGAGTGCCCACTGTTGTAGTTTTAGGGGGCTTCAAGATAATACCCATGGTCAGAATCCATTGAGATAGCAGCAGGAGTCAGACTTATGGGGAGCAAAATGTCAGCTTTGTCTCTGCTAAAGGCTGGAATGGCAGCCATGACTTTAGATCTGCAGGGATAGTGGGCCAAGAATTGAACATATCCACTCAGTCACAAGCAGAGCTGGAAAACCTGCCTGTGTAAAAACTAAACTGGCTGCATGGAAAAAGCAGAAATCATGTGCCTCCTGGGATATGCCTGCTCCCCAAACTTGAGGGAGTAAAGTGACATATGGCCAGTTCTTAAAGACTCACCAGTCAGACAACTTACTCCTGCTCCCTGTTATGGTAATAAGATTAGGGAATAGATGGTCCACCACCAGATACTCTGTCCTGGTCACTGTGCTAAGATTGAAGGGAACTATGATGGACAAAGTTTTGCTTCTGCCCTCGGGTAACTCACAATACATTGCATCCCTTGCAGATGCACTGGACTCCCTCAGAATCTGGCATGATCTTTCCTCCCTTCCTCCTGTCTATTGAAATGCTTGGGTTTGTTTATTTGTTTTGTTTTCAGGACCCAAGTCAAGTTTCATTGCTTCCTTAAAATCTTTTCTGACAACAGCTTGACATAGTAGAAGGCACAGGAGGTTTGAGGTCAAACCAATCTGGCTTTCCATCCTATCACTGCCATTTACTAGCTGTGTAGCCTGACTTTCATCAAATAATAATGTAAGTCCTCTGAACCTAGGTTTCTGCATCTGACAAATGGCAGTGATAATACCTTGCAGGGAGTTGTGAAATTTAAGCAGATACATATAAAAAATGCCTGGCAGGTAGTAGACCTCTGTACATGATAGCCATTATTATCTCATTGATCTGTTTTGCATCTAAATTGTAGTTGGTACTATGCACCAGGTACTGTGAGAGCCATTCAACATCTCTTATTTTATTTATCACAATAAATGGAAAGGAAGCCAGGCATAGTGACTCATGCCTTGTAATCCCAGCACTTTGCGAGGCCAACATGATGAAACCCTGTCTCTACTGAAACTATGAACATTAGCCAGGCATAGTGGTGGGTGCTTGTAGTGTCAGCTACTTGGGAGGCTGAGGCATGAGAATTGCTTGAACCTCGGAGGCAGAGGTTGCAGTGAGCCAAGATCGTGCCACTGTACTCCAGCCTGAGCAGCAGAGCGAAACTCCATCTCAATAAATAAATAAGTAAATAAATACTATGGTAAATGGAATGGTCTTTTTAAATTGCTTCCATTTTCCAAATAGAACTGAAGCTCAGGAAGATTCAGATACTTTCCCAAGTTTATACGGTTGGCTACATAGTCTTTAAAACTTGGCATTATATTGCAGACTGCTATACAACGTTTAACATTTGTTCTCATAGTTGTTCTTGATTCTCCAGCTAGATGTTAAGTTGCTTAAAGCATAAACAATGTTCTTCATATCTTTATTCTCTCTACATTTGAAGCACAATTAATGGATTTGAGTATATCAAAATTGTGAGTAACACCCCCCACTGGCACCAAGGAAAAAGAACTGGCAGACCCCAGGCACCGTTAGTGCCTAAAGCATAACTCAATGCTTACTATATTTAGCTTATATATATAATCATACTTAGTTCCATATAATCTTTCTATATAATTATATAGGTATTATAGTTGGAGCTGTACTGACACATTTAGTGCTGATTTATATAATCCTTCCATATAACCATATAGCAGTTTGTAGTAGGAGGAATGCCTAGAGCAGTCACAGAACAGAAGCAGTCACAGAACAGCCAGACCAGGACAAGAACCAAAGACCCAGGCGGTCACATCCCTGCCTAAAAGGGCACTGGCTGTATGGCAGGCTTGGAGCAAGAGCCTCTCCTCCTGATAAAGGAGTTGTAGTACCTTGCATCTAGTTCTTGTGGAAAGTAGGCCTCAGGCTTCAGATCCTGCAGATAACCAAGAGAGAAGAACCCCTCTGGTGTGACCAGTCATGGAGGCTGTACACCCTGTCAGTCTTTTCTCACTTCTGTGCTGGCTCAAATCATCCTCCCATAAATATCTTAAGAGAAGAGCACAAGTATGTCGGCTCCCACTGCATTAGCTTACAATATCCTTCTATTAGAAATTCTTTGAAGTCTCCAGCCCCCAGATAAGAAGTGTTGCACACAACACCTGTTGCACACAGCCCAGCTCCTTGCCTCAGTGACCTGATGGGGGTGGACCCCTTTTCTGTACACAACCCTCTACTACTGCACATGGTACAGCTCCCTACTGCGCACAGCCCACCTCTCTGCCCAGGTGACATAATGGGGTGGCCCCCTCACTTGTGACTCACATAATTATGTACGCCCTGTCACTAAGCCTATAGATGATGACCTCACTTAACGACCCTTCTCCCTGTCTGTACCTAAGAAATACAGATGCTTCTGTGTGTTTGGGCTCTCGCCTGTCTCTGCTCATAGGTGGTGTGGCCCCCAAGTCCAGATGCTCTTCACCAGTTCTTTAGTGTCCTGTCTCTTTACTTCTTGGATCCTGCGCATCAGCACAGCATAAGGGACACCCCACGACCCTGTGGGGCCAACAGCCCTACACAAAATGAAATGAAAGATTCCTATTCAATCAAGGGCACCATAGACAAAATGATAGAAGGAGATATAAATATTTACAACTGACATGTAACTCATACACACACACAAACACACACACACACACACACACACACACACACACACACATCCTACAAATCAAGAAGAAAAAGGAAACTCAATTAAAAAAAGCAGAGGGGAATAGGTATGAACAGGCATTTCCCAACAGGGGAACCCCAAGTGGACAATAAATATAGAAAAGATACTCAGTATCACTACTGTTATTTAAATTGCACAACAACCCTTTGAAATCAGTATTACTTTATTACTTCTAATTTACAGATGAAGAAACAGACACAGAGTTTAAGTAGTTTGTCCAAAGTTACATAGTAAATTATAAATGTCACTTTACACCCATCATACTTGCAAAAATTAGACAGTTGGACAATGTCAATGTTAGCATGTGACTAGTGCAATCTTTGTGGTGTACTGTAGTAATTAAAAACAAGGGTTTATGAGACAGACTGCCTTGGCACAAAATTGCCTTGGTAGTAAATCTTGGCTTTACTACTTATTATATAACCTTGGGCAAGTTACTTAATATCTTTGCATCTCAGTTGCCTAATTGTACGGATTTCATAGAGTTATTGTGCAGATTAAATACATCAATATGTAAAGTATTTAGTGCCTGGTACACAGTAAGCATATAATTAAGGTGCACTACTATGAAAATAATTCGGAGAGATCTTACAGGTACTGAAGATAAAACTGCCATGGCATATGGTTTACAATAAATAAAGCAAAAGACAAAAACAAGTAAAAATCACAAAACAAACTGCATGAGAGGTTTGACAGTTTACATTTGCGAGGGATATTTTTGGTCAGGTGACAGAGAAGCCAACCTAAATATGGTTTATGCAATTAAATGGAATTTATTGATCCCTATAGCTGTGAAGTCCATAGATAGGACTGGATTTAGATAAGCCTTCACCCAGGAGCCCAAATAAGATCACCAGTGGTCCCATTTCTTGCCTTCTCTTGCCCTACCTTCAGTAGTCTTATTTCATCCTTGGATTCCACAGTGTGGCTCCTGGAAGCTCCAGTCTATGCTGTCAGGGTGGTAAACTAGCTGCAGTGCTGGCCAGTTCATCCTGAGGGAGTGCTGCCCTGATGACACCTTGATTTCAGGCTTCTGGGCTCCAGAACCGTGAGAAAATGAATTTCTGTTGTTTAAATTACCAGGGTTGTGGCAGCGCTAACAAACTAATGCAGAACTCAGTGCTATAAGATTCTCTCTCACCCTCTCGCTCTCTCTCTCTCTATCTCTCTCTCTCTCTCTTTCACACACACACACACACACACACACACACACACACCCCAGACTCTCAGCTTATTCTGCTATTTTAGTTTTTCCATGTGGCCGATAAGATAGCTGGTGCAAGCCCTAAAAGCCATCCTCTCAGCCTTGGCAGCCTACCCTGAAGAGAACCTATCCTCCTGGTTCACAGATCCAACCCAGGGGAAGGTTCTGGTTGGCCATGCCTATGTCATGTGCCCACCCCTTGGATGAAGCACATTGTCAAATGGACAGTCCTGTGGCTGGCTGTGTTTGGGTCATGACACCATCCCCATGGCAGGCTGCACATTCTTACTGACAGCTTCAAAAACAATATGGTGTGGAGGAAGAGGTTTCTCTAAAGAAGAGACCCTGGGCAGACTAAAATAACCACTGTCCAGGTTCTTGGCTCTTTCCCAGATTGGGACATCATGAAGATATGTAGGATTGTGGACAGAAGAACCACAGACTTGTTCTGAGCACAGGGCATTGGATATTCCAGACGGGAGTAAATAACTGCTTTTAGAATTTATGAGGAGATTGGAAAAGCTGCTTGTTTGATCAAAACGATGGGCCCATCCTCCTGTAAGCTCCAGTCAGAGTAAACTTGGTGGGCCAGACGAGGGGGTAGCTTCAGGGGGACCATGAAGTATAGACGGTGGCATCAGGTTATGGGTGGGGTTGAGCACGACTCAGAGGACCCCTGGAGATGGCGATTTTCATGGCTAGAGGCTGGAAGCTGAAGCGAGCCTTTGTCACATTCTCTAACCACTTCTTTTCCTTCTCTTTCCTTCCTTGTAGTCTGTTTCCTTCCTACACCTTCTTTCTCTCTTCTCTCCCACTCCCACCCTTGGGAGGAGAAGCAGGATGCTAAAGCATTGCCATAAGCTTTACATGAAGCAGTTCATGCTTCCCCCTCCCCCAGAAAAAAAAAGTGCCTTCCCTTGCCTAGTTTTGGTGGGCCATTCTATTACCAGCATAATCACTGACATTTATCATAAAACCTCACGGACTGAAATTCTCTCAGGGTCTGGGCTACTCCCCAGGAGTAAATCAGGCACTTCTGAGCAATGGCAGGGCTTCTTTCAGACCCTTAAGTATTATTTTTAATGTGCCAGCAAAACCTAAAAATTTAAGAGAATAAATGCAGCTGCTCAAAGGAGCTGACCTGCACAAAAAGGTCATGCCGTGGAAGAATTTGGCTCATTAAGAATGTGTGAGTGTGGCAGAAAATGCTCATTTTAACCAGCTTTTCGTGGTAAATAGCAGCGCTGCCACTAACCAGATGAATACTGCTTAGAGCAAGTCTATCAGATGGCAGCCTCCTCCAGCTGGCTCTGCCCCCTTGATGTCTTCTCTTTGCCCTCATTAAATTTTTAGTCTTTTATGACTACTTCCAAAGAAAGCTGACTCTTTCAAGTTCCCGACTTAAATAGCTGTAACGAATGTATAGCTATAATTGAAGGCAGAGAGGGGCAATGTACTGTCTCTGCAGGGGAGAACTTGTAATTCATTTTTTAAAATGTGAGGAGATAGGCTACTCTGTTACAAATGAGAATCTGTGGATCTGATTGGCTGTGTTCAGGTCCCCAAGACCACCCCCAGTTTCAATGGTTCACTAGGGGGATTCACAGGACTCAGCATATAGTTGTGCTCATAGCTATGATTTATTATAGTGAAAAGATATAAAGTAAAATCAGCAAGGGGAAAAGGCATATAGAGCAAAGACCAGCAGAAACTGGGAGCATACTTCAAGAGTCCTCTCCCAGTGAAGTCGCACAAGATGCACTGAATTTCTCCAGCAACAAATTGGTACACCACGTGTCAAGTGTTGTTTTCCAGGGAAGCTCATAAGCGAGCCTTTGCCCAAGGCTTTTTGTGAGGCTGGTCACGTAGGCACCTTCTTTTTATCATGTGCCAGAATTTCAGACTCCTTGAAGGAAAGCAAGTGTTCAGCATAAACCATACTCCCGCACAAGCAGTTCTGAGAGTGGTGGGGATTCTCCTTAAATCCAAGTTTCCTGATGCCAGCCATGGACAAGCCTTGCAATCAGCACTTTCAAAGCACAGTAGTCTCAGCCCTGCCATGTTAACTCTTTTCTGCACATGGTGATAGTGAAACTTTTCAATTTTCTTTAATCTCTGCAATTTACCAGCAGCCATTGCATTTCCTGCACCGAGAAAACTCTGAAGTTATAAAACAGAACTTACTACATATAAATTAAAAGACAGGCTATGCAGGCTGAAATTTCTGTCATGCCCCCAGCTCTCTTCTGAATGGTTCTCATATACTATGTGCTTATCTTGCTATCCTGGCCATAAATGATGGAACAAGGGATTTTCCCTTGAGTCAAAATCTAATAGGTATAAATTGGACATGATTGAGACCAAGAGTCCCAGAGACTGACCAACAAGGGAGTCCATAGTGGGATGGTGACAAGCTGATTCAGTCCATTGTCTTTGGAAGAATAAATACCCAATGGAGAAAATGAAAGTGGGTGACTAGAACTCAGACTGAGTGAGGACAATGTGAAGCTATTCTTCTAGGTCTCTGTGAAGTGTGCTTGTGCTCCTCAATCTTGGAAGTCTATGGTTAGGACAGAGGTGATCACCTCCCTGTGATCTTGGCTCACTGCAAACTCCCCCTCCTGGGTTCAAGTGATTCTCATATGGATTCAAGTGGCTTACATTCTCATGTGTCCTTGCACTGAACACGTTTTCTTTCCTAATATGGGCATGACTTTTCCAAGCAGCCTGAACCAGCCTAGTAACATAGAGGTAAATATTCTCTTTTCAAAAGGATGCCACAACTAAAATGAGAATAGTTCTACTAGAGGGCATCGAAGGAAATGTGAGTGTAGTTTAGGTCAGTTACAGGAAGGGGTAACTTATACTGCAAAAGGAAGTTTTGGAACACTCTCAAAGTAGAAAACAAAAGTGGAAAACTTTTTTTAAGTAAGCTTAAAAAAAGCTTTAAAAATTATCTATGTTGTTGAATCATAAGGAGTTACTGGTAAAAGCTGAATATGTTTGGACTACTTCCTCTCCTATGAGGTGTAGGTCAGGAAAGAGAGTGATGTTCCCCTCCCCCCATATAACTCTGTTATCCTTGTCACATGCAACCTTTTGATGAGGCTGCCAGCAGAGGCTATATAGTTGAAAATACCCCTTGAAGACTTGAGCCCCCAAACTCCAAACTGAACTCAAACTGGGCTAATGCATCCTGATGGGCTCATAAAGAGCCAATATTTGACCCTGACCTCTAACTCAGGTTCTGAGGCAGGAGTATGGTGTATTTATCAATTTGTGGATTAAATGTATCTCAAGAGTTAATGTTTTGTGACCCCGTGAGGATGAGGGTAATTAAAAGTGCATTTGGTGGACCCTGCTTAGCCCACGATATTGTGGTGAGAGGACCCTCACAGTGTCCTGTTGGCATGTGGGAGCTCGCTGCCTGCCTTCTGACCAAGCACTTATGGAAACTCCCACTGACATGTTGGCTGAGGCAGGAATGTAATTGAAAAGGATGGTTTCATTTCAGCACAATCACCTTCAGGAAAGGATAACCTTTCTTTATCTGGCATGTGGCCTTTTAGTTGAACTTAGAGCATTTGGGGACTGTTCAGAGACAGTGCTAACCCGCAGAGGAATACTCATTCTGTGTTGATTGTTCCCTAGGGAGCTTCCTGTAGTCAAAGTGATAAGCGTTGTTCCAGACTATCTGGTTATAGCATTGGAGCCATGTTCATTCTTTGTTACTAAAAATGGGCTCAAGTTTCTTTCCCTAGAGGGGCAGGAGAAGATGAATAGCTCACTTAAGCACTCAGGGCATGGTTATGCTTTTGGATACAGGGTGGTGGTTAACAATATAGCTTAAGGAGTAGTAGAGACCTGCCACTTACTAGCTGGTTGGTTACCTAAGCTCTTTGCTCCTTAGTTACTTCTTCTATAAAATGTCAAGAATAATATTGCACAGGGTTTTTGTGAGGATGGAATGGAATAATGTATATAAAATACTTAGCACAGAGCCTAGCATGGAGGTAACACTCAATTACTCTTAGCTATTTAGCGATTTTATTTATTCATAGGTACTGAAAATCTTCTGTATGATTATTTTATTCCTGAACTTTCCAAGATCACAGTTCCATTACTGGAAGTGATCAGCAGTAGAAAGTTGTAAAGTCATTTAGCAGGAATAGATTTGGGCTGTTTGAAAATGTTGTAGATGTTCAGGATTTGTAGATTTTGATTTTGCAGTTTCAGTTATTTATAGACAACCTCAAGGATTCATGACACAGCATATTTTATCTGAAACCTTAATCTGAAAAAGATAAAAAATAATCAGGATGCAGTCGAATCACTGTAAATATCTGCCCAGCCATGTCCTTCTCTGAGAACTGATCCTGCTCAGAGAGATGAACCCAGAGCTGGGATTGTGCCTTCTGACCCCTCCACCACAGCTGACTGGACCAGGCCTAGACACCCAACTGAGGGAGAGCCAAGGTGGTGATTGAATCAATCCGATTTTCTCTCCTGGATTATTTTTGCTTTTAGGAGTTACCAGAAGAAGAAATTGGCAACAACATCTCGTGATTCTGCAATTTATTTTCAAATGGTTCAGGGAAAAAGTGTATCTGTCTGTATACATTATACAGAGAGAGAGAGAGAGAGAGAGAGAGAGAGAAAGTAGAAATCATAGAGGGCTAAAAATTGGTAATCTAACTAAAGGTTACACAGTGTTCATTGTACTATTCTTTCCATTTTTCTTTGGTTTAAAATGTTAAAAGCAGGAAACAGCTTTTAATGGAAAATGAAGTGCCTCTTTAAAAAGATTTTCTTTAAAAAAATTCTTGAATTAGAAATGTACTCCAGAGCCTATAACCATCCCTCCTGAGCTTTGAGCGGAGAAATAGCATGTTAGTCTTGAGTGGCAGGGGCCAGGCACACACAGAAGAAGAAACTGGATTTCAGAGAGACACAGAGCAGAAGAGCAGAAACAAGCAGTGGGAGAGCCTGAGAATCTTAGGGAAGGGTAAGTGGAGACTTGATACTTGAGTTACTGGTTCTGGCTTCAGAGGCCTGGTGCTAGTGCAAGGCCTAGTTCTTCTTTCTGCCTCCAAGTTCCAAGAGATATCCTGATATCCTTCCAATAAACTGTTTTTTTTAAAAAATTTGCTGACAATAGCTTGAGTGTTCTGGACCTTATGAATAAGTAGGCACTGATTATATCCCTAGCTGGCCTGTGGTAATGGGTGCGCTGAGGCACGTGTGAGACTCACGTGTGTAAGATGTGGCTGAGTACCTTAGCTGAGACCGTGCTTAGAAGATTACCAGTGTCTACATCTCAGTGGAGCGAGTGTGACATGGAGTATAGATGTTAACTGAATCACTCTCAATTGGACTTTATAGCCTTTAAAGGGATACATATTCTGTATAGTAGGAACACAAATTCCAAATTCCTCAGGCCTTACACTCAGATGTGCTGGAAAAAAAAAACTTTTTTCCTTTTCTGGGACTAAATTTAAGTCCCATCTGCAGCCTCCCTTCCCCCTGGTAGCAGAATCTGGGTTTGTTCACTGAGTTCAATGTTTTCCTTCTTTTCTCCTGGGAGAATGTGGGAAGGATGGGCATCATCATGGGTGCACCCCTGGCATCTACAAAGATATCCACTTCACTCTGTGGTCCTGGTCGCCCTCACTATGTGGCTTCTCCTGGCCTACCCGCTCCCTGGTTCCTGACCTGTTGCCTGGGTACACAGGGACTCTCGGAGGCAGCTTCTGGCCTCTCTGCCCACACCCAGATCATTCTGGTGTCCACAGGGGTGGAGTCTTACTTCTCCCTGGGCTCAGATTTCCCAAACATGATTCTGAGAGTTCTTCTGTCCACCTTCCTCCCAGGGCTGAGTTTATGGGGGGATGGACATAGGGCCTTCTGCAAGTCATCAGTGTAACTTTCTCTCCCTTCCCTCTCATGCAGCCCTGGAAGGGGGGACTGCATTGTAGACCCCGTGGAATTCTTCTCAGTTATTGTTTCTGGTACAGTTTCATTTAAAACTTGTTTCTTTGTTTTTTGACAGCTTCACTCTGTTGCCCATTGTGGAGTGCAGTGGCGCGATCTTGGCTCACTGCAATCTCCGTCTCCCAGAGCAATTCTTCTCCTCAGCCTCCCGAGTAGCTAAGACTACAGGCTGTGCCACCACACCTGGCTAATTCTTGTATTTTTAGTAGAGAAAATGTTGGCCAGGCTAGTCTCCTACTCCTGGCTTCAAGTGATCAGCTCGCCTCAGCCTCCCAAAATGCTGAGCAATTGCACCCAGCCAAAACTTAGTTTTTTAATTTTATTTTTTATTAGAATACTTGTATAGAAATAGCATATTTTATTGTTTTCTTTACTTTTAGAATATTAATAACTAGAATGAACCAGAGAGACTTTCTATATTGCCTCTTTAGAAACACAGGATTCATAACTTACTGCTGTGTTGTATAATTTTATGCCACGAGTCTTTTGTGGAATTAGCTTTTGAAAACAAAAAGTCAAGTTTTTG
The DNA here is from genome assembly GCF_009761245.1 of Sapajus apella. Lineage (NCBI taxonomy): Eukaryota > Metazoa > Chordata > Mammalia > Primates > Cebidae > Sapajus > Sapajus apella. The sequence goes on along the minus strand of NW_022436980.1, from coordinate 922,530 downwards.
GATTTCAAAGTGCTTTTCTCTTTCAAAGTCTATTTTAGAATCCAAAATCAAAGGGCTGACTGCTTTGATATCCATATTTTGTCATAAAAATTCTACCCTGAGGTAATGATGATTTAGGTCTAGGTCAAACGGAGACTGGTCAAGGGACGCAATGAATTGTGGGAGATAGTGGTGTCCAGGGGGAGAACATGTTGGCTTATATTATCCCGCTCTGTATAACAATGTGGTGTATGAATCTGGGGATTTAAATATGTCCCAGAGTTCTGTTCCTCTATGGAGAGGTAAGAGAGGTAACCTTTCTCTTGCCAGCGTTCTACAAGATGACATCTCATGTACCTGAAACTTGAGTCACCTGGGTCACCCTAAACAATTCAAATGCTGCTGGGGGTAGAAGGTGGCAAGCAAAGTCTCCAAGTCACTAAAAGAGGTTTCATGGAAGCTGTGCAATGGAGATCACTCATGGGTAAGCCTCTTAAACCTTCAAACAAAGCCTATTGATTTACCTATGTGAGCACCTCAGTTATCAAGTTTCTGGGGTGCAGTGAGGTTGGTAAATGACAGAAGGAGCTGGTTGTATATAGCAAACAGTAAGAAAAGCTCCTGATTAGCAATATAGCAGTGGAGGAGTCAGAAGGACAACAAAAATCAGCCACAAACATTTAAAAAATTAATGCTGTCAAGAGACATTAGTGTAAATATAATGTCTTAAATTTCTCATTTGTTCTTGTACCTAGTACTATAACTAATCATAGTGTTTTAAGTCTCAGTGGGAATCTGAAGGACTCTAATCCAATTATAAAATATGGCATTCATAATTTAACAGTATGGCATAATAATAATAGTGTGGCCATGCCTGTAATCCCAGCACTTTGGGAGTCTGAGGCAGGCAGATCACGAGGTCAAGAGATCGAGACCATCCTGGCCAATACAGTGAAACCCTGTCTCTACTAAAAATACAAAAAAAATTAGCTGGTTGTAGTGGCACACGTCTGTGCTCCCAGCTACTCAGGAGGCTGAGGCGGAAGAATCGCTTGAACCCAGGAGGTGGAGGTTGCAGTGAGTTGAGATTGTGCCACTGCACTCCAGCCTGGTCACAGAGCAAGACTCTGTCTCAAAAAAAAAAGAAAAAGAAAAAGAAAAAACATAATAGTGTGACATGATTTTATGCCCTGAGTCTTTTGGGACATTAGCTTCTGATAACTAAAAGCCACCCTTTTGGATCTCAACGCTCCCATATTTTTGCATAGATTATAATGGCCTCAGTTGTATACATCCCACATCATACTTTCCTCACTCCCCAGTACCTCAGAGTATGACTGTACTTGGAGATAGGCCCTTTAAAGAGGTGATTAAGTCAAAACAAGGCCATTCGGGTACCCTAGTCCAGTTTAAACTTGTGTCTTATTTGTAAGAGGAAATTTGGACACATAGAAAGACACAAGGATTGTGTGTCCATAGAGAACAGGCTATGTGAGGACACAGTGGGAAGGCGGCCGACTGCAAGTGGAGGACAGAGGCCTCAGAAGAAACCAAATCTACTGACACCTTCATCTTGGATTTCCAGCCTCCAGAACTCTAAGAGAGCAAATTTCTATTGTTTAAGCCACACAACCTGTGATATTTTGTTACGGTAGCCCTAGCACATGAATACAAGCTCATATATTGAAGCCCAAATGCTAAGAAATGGCTTGTTATGTGCATTCTGCAGTAAAAACCTACTTGAGGCTGTGTAATTTAGTCCTAGAGCAGACATGTGGCTTTCCCAAGGTCTTTAGGATGACACAGAATTGAACCCAGTGCTCCTCATCCTGGGCAGGCATCTTGATGCAGCAGAAAGAACATAAGGCTTTAGGTTCAAATCTAAGCCTTGCTGTGCAGAAGATGGGCTGCAGTTTGTAAACGACTTAACTTCTGCGAGCCTCAGTTTTCTCATTTATAAAATTCAGACGAGCTATGGAAATGACATGAGATGACATTCAGGTTACCTATGTAAAATACCTAGCTAAGGCCTGGCACATGCCAGAGAGATAACAAATACAGTTCTATTATTGTTTCTGCTACATTGTGTCATAACCTTAAGCCATCAATAAAAGGTTAAATTGTGTTTGGTATCCTCTGCCACAGATGGCAGGGGAGTATGTTATCTTTTAAATAGATTTTTAGCTTTATATGATAAGAGTCAAATAGCTTGGTGGTTATAAGGATGAGCATTAGGTATTCAGAATGCTTGATTACCCAGAACTATACCTCGAAGATTGTCAGTAGTTGAGGTTATAGTGTCAATATTTTGTGCCTTCTGAACTGTTTTCAATTTCTAGTCTCCTTTTTTAGTTTTTCACTCCAAGAACTCCAGTTCTCTCATAGATGCCCCATGGCAGTGAAGCTCCTCTCAATGACTTTCTCTTTTACTATATATATTTTTCCTGTATTTTCCAAAATGTTCATGATTAATACTGACTGTGTATTACTTTTAAACCAAGAAAAGCTGGCCAGGCGTGGTGACTCACACCTGTAATCCCAGCACTTTGGGAGGCCGAGGTGGGTGGATCACAAGTTCAGCAGTTCCAAACCAGCCTGGCCAATAGGGTGAAACCCTGTCTCTACTAAAAATACAAAAATTAGCCGGGCATGGTGGTGGGTGCCTATAGTCCCAGCTACTTGGGAGGCTGAAGCAGGAGAATTGCTTGAACCTGGGAGGTGGAGGTTGCAGTGAGCCAAGATTGCGCCATTGCACTTCAGCCTGGGTGACAGAGCAATACCCATCTCCAAAAAAAAAAAAAAAAAAAAAGAAAAAAACCCAAAAACCAAAAAACAAGAAAAGCCATCATGTAATCTACTAAGAGGTTGGTGAATTTGGCCATCTGATCATTGTTGACCTTAATGGAATGTGTTTGAGTGACAGTGATAGATGGCCGACTGCATGGGTGGAGGAGTGACTGGAAGGTGGCAGAGTGAAGCTATGTGTGGATGAGAATTTGAAAAGAGAGCTGGGTCTTTTGAAGCCTTTTTTAGGATGGGAGAAGATGTGAGTGTATTTATAGGTGGGGAGGAGGTAGCTCCTGGAGAGGGCGAGATTAAAAATAAAGACAAGAGAGCAAGGCCTGGGAAGAGTCACAAGGGATGAGGTTTGAGGCCCATATATGGGAAAGTTACCCCCAGACAGGAGGACTGAAAGCCCTGCCTCTGGAACAGGCAAGAAGGAAGAAAGTTAGGGCCATGATAGATAAATTTAGAAGAAGAGGGGAGAGAAGTTAAGGAGTTGCTGTCTGACAATATATTTTCTTTGGAAAAAATGATCTCAACTGCTGAGATTGAGGGGAACAACTGAAGAAAGGGCTCAAGGAAAGAGCGTGGAGCTGTCAACATGAAGAATGAAAAAGCATTAAATAGGGACCAGTGAAATCATTGCTGGTCAGGGATGTGGGTCAAGGTGGATAGAAAATGGGGATAGAGAGAGAACTGTGGGTTAATAAAGGTTTTTGAAGGGGAGAGTAGTGTCATGACAAAGGGATTTTAGGAAATTAAAAAAAGTGATGGTATACCAGATAGTAGAAATCAGCTTTCTCACATTCTAGGGTGATTGGTAGTGGCTTGGAGGACAGATGTCCAGCAGGGAACTTTTGAAGGAAGACCATCTATACCTTTATAAGAAGGGAGAAGCCTGGAAGGCTGCAGGAGCTTCACGGGACTGCTTTGCTTTTTGTTGTTGCCGGTGTTGCCTAGGAAGGTTCTTCACCTTGGTGATAACAACTAGCTCTGGTTTCCATTTTTAACATACTTGTGAGCCAACCTCATAGTGTTCCCTTGGAGATACCAGTACCAGCCAGCTGTCCCCCTGTCCTCAGAGATCTGAGTTTCAGCTTCGTAGGTCCCTCCTCTGAGTTCAGAGGCACTAGCAGTGACAAGGAACCCCCAGCCTGGCTTTAGCTCAGCAGGACCTCTCTTCTAGCCTTCTAAATTCAGATCACCCTGCCTCTTCCCTTAGTTCCCCTAGCCCTAGGAATGGTGACTGCTTCTTGCAATTACATGTATTCACACACTTTACCTGTATAGTCTTCCAATACTGGTTTAACCAGTTTCTTAAGTTAAATTCTCACTGAAAAAATAACTGGTGTGTCTTTTGTTTTGTTTTGAGACAAGGTCTTGCTCTGTTGCCCTGAGGCTGGAGTGAAGTGGTTGATCTCGGCTCACTGAAACCTCTGCCTTCTGGGCTCAAGCAGTCCTCCCACTTCTGCCTTCCGTGTAACTGGGACTACAGGTTGCACCACCATGCCTGAATAATTTTTGTATTTCTTGTAGAAACAGGGTTTTACCATGTTGCCCAGGCTGGTCTTGAATTCCTGGGCTCAAGAACTCCACCCCACCCTACCCGTCTCAGCCTCCCAAAGTGCTGGGATTACAAGTGCAAGCCACTTTGCCTGGCCTGTTTTCTTGATTAAACCCTTATTATTAGAGTCACTTGGTTTTCTAGGGCTGCTGGACCAAGTACTAGGTTGCTTAAACTGTAGAAATTTATTGTGCAGCAGCTAGACGCCTGAAATCATCAGAGGCATTGGAACCAGAGTGACTCCATCTTGAATAAGGGATGAGTAAAATGAATATAAGACCTGCTGGGCTGCATTCCCAGGAGGTTACACATTTTCACAGGATGAGATGGAAGGTTGGCAGGACTGGTTTCACAAGATGTAAGTCACAAAGTTCCCACTGATAAAACAGGATATGGTAAAGAAACCAGCCAAAGCCCACCAAAACCAAGATGGTGACAAAAGTGACCTCTGGCTGTCCTCACTGCTCATTAAATTATAATTATAATGCATTATTATGCTAAAAGACACTCTCACTAGTGCCATGACAGTTTACAAAAGCCATGGTAATATCTGGAAATTACCCTATATGGCCTAAAAAGGAGAGGAACTCTCAGCTCCAAGAACTCCCCACCCCTTTCCTGGAAAACTCATGAATAATCTACCCCTTGTTTAGCATATAATCAAGAAATAACCACAAGAGTATTCAGTCAAGCAGCCCATGCTGCTGCTTTGCGTATGGAGTACCCGCCCTTTATTGCTTTACTTTCTTAATAAACTTGCTTTCACTTTACCGTGTTGGCTCACCCTTGAATTCTTTCCTGCACAAATCTAAGAACCCATGTGGCCTCCCAGGTCGAACTCCAATTTTGGGGTCCACCCTGTGACAAAAATCACAGTATAGGCAGGGTTAGTTCCTTCTGAGGACTGCAAGGGAGGAATGTGTTTCAGGCCTCCATCCTTGGCTTATAAATGGCTGTCTCCTCCTTGCATCTCCATTTTCCATGTCTACCTGTCTCCAAGTTTCCCCTTTCCATAAGGACACCAGTCATATTGGATTAGTGCTCACCTGAAAAACCTCATTTCAACTAGATCACCTCTGTAAAGACCCTATATCCAAATGAGATTACAGTTTGAGGTGCTGGGGCTTAGGACTTTAACATATCAATATTGGGGAATAAGTGGGCACAATTCAATCCATAACAGCCACCTTTAGCACACAATAAATAGAAATTAAGAGAAAATTGTGTTTAAGTTAACCACTTCTTGGTTGACATACTTGGGCAAGTAGCTTAATCTCTCAAAGCCTCCATTTTAATCCTTTGCAAAATGGATATGATAATTCCTACTTCAAAGATTAGATAATATATATTTTTTTAATTCCAAATTCTTCTCTTCTCCTTTTTTACTTTCCAGGAAAAGATAGAACACGTTGCTCCTGCTCTTCTCCTGCTCACTCTATTATTCTTACTCTATTTACATGAACAAAAAAGTTTGTTTGCTCATAACTCACTTTGAGACTTGACTGACAAGGACTGTACTGATCTCTGGAAATCCATACTTCCACTCCCTCTCTGCAACCTCTCATTCTAACCCAAGTGCTATTACCAGGACTTCCTCCCTGCCTGCCTTTGCTCTAACTCATTTCTCCCTTCCCTTTGGCACAATCTCGGTGTGGGCTCTGTTAGAAATACCTCTTTCCCAAGCAAATCCTAGCCAAGTTTCTCACTGCTAACTGCACTCCTGCCTCTCGGGGAGAGTGCTTTTCCATATACTGCGTTGTTTAAAAGCTTTATTCTTGGAAGCTGACAAGCTGTGAGTTGCTTAAAATATAGTGATTTACCTGTGAATAGCACAACTAAATATAGTCATGCAATATGTAGTATCTGGAAACAGAAGGGCATTGTTTAAACAAGATTTTGAATAATTTCCTCCTTAGGAATACAGTAAATGGTCTCAGCAAAACCTGTACAGTATTTTTTTTTTTGAAAAGAAATGGGATGTTTTCTCAAATTTTAATGTGAATAGGAATTACCTGGGCATCTTGTTAAATGCAGATTCTGATTCAAAAGTTCTGGGGTACAGCAAAAGATTGGTCTGCAGGTCTAAAATTTTCCCAGGTGATGCTGATATGTCTGCCCATCAACCACACTTTGAATAGCAGAGCTTCAGAGATCATAGGGCAGAGGTTCTCAATCTTGGCTACACATTAGAATCATCTGGAGTTCCTCTAACAAATATCAATGCCTGGTTTCCAACATCCAGAGGTTCTGATTTAATTAATCTGTGATCTAAGTCTTACACTCAGGTTAGTGTCTTTTTTAAAGCATCCCAGGTGATTCTAATGTGCAACCCAAGTGGAGAATCATTGCTCTAGTCTATTGCTTTTTAACTTTAATATGCATAGAATAGCCTTGGGATCTTGTTAAAATGCATACCCTGTTTCAATAGCTCTGGGCTGGAGCCCAAGATTCTGCATTTAAAAAATGCTTTTAGGTCATGCTCAGGTTGCTGGTTAATGGACCACATTTTGAGTAGGAATAGTCTAATTCAGTATTTCTCAACATTGACACTATTGATATTTGGGGCCAAATAATTCTTTGTTGTAGAAGGGCTGCTCTGTGCATGCCCTGACCTCACCTCACTAGATGCTAGTAGTACCTTCCTACTGCCACCACCACATGGGATAACCAAATATGTCTCCAGACATTGTCAGATATGCCCAGGTGAGGAGTGAAAAATCACCACTATCACCACCAACGTCACCTGCTGTGTTGGCTGGATTCATCCTTCTCATTTTACTGGAAATAGGTTCAAAAAGTCCAGTGTTACAATGTCTCCATCTTCTAAAGATCTCAGAACTTCTAGGTATTTGAAAGCTGACAGGTGACAAAGCTGACAGCTGCCTTAACAGGGTGTGGTAGATAGAATAATGCACCCCCCAACCTCAGAGAGATATCCATATCCATGTTCTAATTTCCCAAACCTGTGAATTTGTTATTTTACATGGCAAAAGATGCTTTGCAGATATGACTAAGTAAAGGACCTTGAGATGGGAAAATTATTCTGGATTATCCAGACTGGTCCAAGGGTCCTCATAAAAGGGAGACCGGAATGTCTGAATTAGAAGAGAGTGACAAAGCAGAGGTCAGAGAGAACTAGTGATTAGAAGATGCCATGTTGTTAGCTTTGAAGATGGTGGAAGAGGCCACGCCAAAGAATGCAGGCAGCTTCTAGAACCTGGAAAGGTCAGGGAATGGATCCCCCCCGCAAAGCCTCCAGAAGAAATACAGCCCTGATGGCACATTAGTTACAGCCCAGTGAAACCAATTTTTGTAAGAGAACTGTAAGAGAATAAATTTGTGTGTTGTTTTAAGTCAATAAGTATGTGGTAAATTGCCACAGCAGCAATAAACTTATACACAGAGGAATGTGATAAGCAGGTGAACAGTCCTATGTTGTGGGGAAGCAGAAGTAAGGTTGTACTTGGGTAGAATAGAATAGAGGTGATGGGAAGGTGATTAAGGCAACTGAACAGATCCTGAGTTGAAAGGGAGAACTGATAATGTTGTTCCAAGTTGAGAGTAATGAATGGACAGTTCCATCCATGGGGGCCAAGGCAGGGCTAGTGAGTGAGATGGGCAAGCTTGGAAGATTATGGAGGACAGCATTGGCTGCATGTGTGAGGTCAGAGAGCATCAGTGTCCTGCTTCGGTGTTGGGGTCCAACATGCTTGGACAAGGCTTTGTGGTCCTTGGTGTTTGCTGCCTTTTAGAATAATGAGAGGAGTGTAAAACTCCTGCTGCTCAGGCTGCACCTGTACCAATGAAGTCAGAATCTCTGAAAACATAGTCATTTTTTAAAACTGTGTGATTCCAACGTAAAGGCACATTTGAGAATCAGTGCTTAAGAAGATGAACAGTGAGGGACAGACCAATAAATTCACTGAGCTAGAATTAACTTGTTTCTGGAACAACGGTCCATTGGCACTTTTGAAGTGGCCACTTTCCTGCAGGGAGTGATGAAGGTGGGAAACCTGGTTCCACCTGATGTCTTGTAGCTGCAGGTGCTGGAGTGAGGATAAGCACCAGGTTGTATGTGGTGGGGTCCAACTACAAGGCAGGGGGCCCTCAGCAGCAAGGCAGGGCAATGGGGAAGATAAACTGGGAATATTGGAGGCCAGGGGTGAGAATGAGGCTACTTATCTAAATCTTGTCATTCAGAAAAAAGTGAGGAATTCTCACATGTGTTGGACTGAGGTCAACATCAAGGAAGAAGGGGAAGGTCTCCAGGAAACCATGAACCACCATATCCTTGTATTTCAGGGTATATCTTGGATATATCTCTTCTAGGAAGCCTTTTTTTCTTTTTTTTTTTTTTGAGACGGAGTTTCACTCATGTTACCCAGGCTGGAGTGCAATGGCGCGATCTCGGCTCACCGCAACCTCCGCCTCCTGGGTTCAGGCAATTCTCCTGCCTCAGCCTCCTGAGTAGCTGGGATTACAGGCACGCGTCACCATGCCCAGCTAATGTTTTGTATTTTTAGTAGAGACGGGGTTTCACCATGTTGACCAGGATGGTCTCGATCTCTTGACTTCGTGATCCACCCGCCTCGGCCTCCCAAAGTGCTGGGATTACAGGCTTGAGCCACCGCGCCCGGCCTTAGGAAGCCTTTTCTAACCCCCAAGCCTGAGTTAGATCTTCTCTTTTGAAGCCTTTTCAAATAGCCTGAACGCTATTCACGAGATGCCAGTAGCACTCCCCAATTTGTGACAACCAAAAGTCTCTCCAGACTTTGTCAGGTGTTTCCTAGGGACAAGATTGCTCCTGGTTGAGAACCACTGGTCTAGAGTAATATGAAGCATTGGAGGAGTCGCCTGTGAACATGTGCACATCAGAAATGGTCAGCTCTGTAGAGTCAAGTGAGGGCTCCTTCTTGTTACCTCATGACCTTACCTTCCTTTCATTCTCTTCCTCTGACCCAGACACTTGCTTGGGGTAGGAAGTAACAATGTGACTTCTACAGAAGTGGTGATTATGTCTATGCTGCTTAGTTTTTTTTTGTTTTTTTTTTTTTTAATTTTTAAAGTAATATTCTCAGTCCTGTAGAACTGGGACTCTTTCCAGGGTTATTTCATGCAGGAAGAATGCCTACTTCCTGAGTGGGAGCCCCTCCTTGAGGTGTTCCACAGCTTCTGTAATCTCTTGAGGACCTGGGGAGTAGTAGGGACCCTTCAGAGAGGGTTGGTTTGCTTAGGGGTGGGGTGGTTCTGAGGAATTATCTTGTAGCTGGCACCGGTGCCAAATAAGACACTTCTTTGGAATCTCCACACATTAACCCTTTTCTTTCGTGCTTGGAAAATATGTGCTGAGCTAACCACACAACAATAGCTCTAGACAGGTCAATGACTGACATTTCTCAAGACAGATTTAATCTACTAAATGCTGCACATAATTTGAAGTCTCAAAATGAATTCCCTCTGCTTCCTAATCTAGAGGAGCCTGAGAAATAAAGCCACAAGAGGATCTTGGAGTGGGTGAATGTATGTCATCACATAACAATGCTGGGAGAATATTTGAAAATCCTCCCTTCAGGGTTCAAGTTGGTTGCAGGAAAGGTTGGTTTCCCTCCCTGTATCCCTTCCTGAATCTCCCAGAATATCTGCCATGCCTGGAAAAACCTTCTTGAGTTCATTGTGAACAAGAAAGGCAGCCCATCTAAGAAAACATTGCCTCTTCTGTGTTTAGGGTACTAAGCATCTAATTTTTCACTATGCTTCATGATGAAATACTCATTATAACAAGAAAGGGACCACAGTTTGAAAGTAGAAAACAGGGAAAGGGACAGTGGTCCGTATTGGAAGGTGATGAAGGCGGGGTAAAAGTGCACTTGATTCTGCCATCATTGAGCATTTATGGGGCTTCCACCATGTTTCAGGCTCTGTGCTAAGCACAGCAGGTGTAGGTAAAAAAGATAAAGTTTGGAACTACTACTTAGTGGAAGGAGACAAAAAAGTGAATAGATGACTGCCAGCCAGAATGAGAAGGTTAATGACAAGAAAGGGGTGCTGTGGGTACATACAGGGGCACCCTAAGTGAGATGGGGTTAGGGAACATGTCCCAAAGGAGGTGTCTTATAAGTAGATGAAAGCTATCCAGGTGAAAGACCTGGGTGATGGGATGGGTAGGAATGGGAATTTCTGGCTGAGGGCAATTTAGAAGCCCAGAGGGAAGAGAGAAGCCATGAACAGGAAGCAATTGAGTCTGGCTGGAGTAGACAAGGTTAAGTGGGATGTGCATGGTGGAATCCATGTAAGGAAGGTGGCTGTTTTGTTTCATGAAGACCAGGAGGCAGCTTGAGGCCAGGTCTGGGGACGCAGATATCCCCACCACTGAGGCCCACCTTAGCCTCTGCAATAACCAGACCCTGGGATCAGGATCAGATAGAAGCGAAGACACCTAGAGTGAGGTTTTGTGTCTTGGCAGGTGGTGGAGTTGAATTTCCTGAACTCTCTGTGTGGGCATAGATGTGTTTAGTCACACTGTGTCTTGAAGGCTGACCTGAACTTACCTCAAGCAGACATTCTGAGGAAATAGGTGGGATTGGCAGGATAACTCATTTTATTAAAAAACGGGGGATGAGGGGGCTTCTTCCTATCAAAACAGGGGAAGGAATGAATAAACTATTGGTGCTTATTAGAGATAGGCAATGACAAAGCTGGAGTTTCTGTCAACCATCAGCGTATAAGTGGATAGTGCCGGCCTAAATGTGCAGACGTAGGATGCCCCTCCTTGATGCCAGGTGTCACCAGCTCTTCTCCAGCATGCCTGAGTCCATGATCTCACCAGGCTTCTGAAGAGATCCCCGCTCAGCACTCTAAGGTCAGGCTGGGCCACCTTCCCGAGGTGCACCTGCTTCTGCACAGCTGGGTCTCATACAGGCCTGCTCTCCACTCCTCAGGATCCCCCTTGTCACCTGCTGCACAGGACTCCTAACAGAATTCCATCAAATTTCAGAGCCAGAGGGAGCTGGCGGAGCATTTTATTCAACTTCTTCATTTAACAGCCGAGGAAACACAATCTACAGCTGAGAGTGTTGGTAGAAGCCATTATCTGCTCTGGGGGGTGAGTCACAGAGGAAGCCAGGCAGCAATAAGAGAGGCCATAGAACAGAGAGATGCTCTGAAAGGAGCAGAGAAGAGCAATTGTGAAAGATGATCCCCAGGTTTCCTGGATCCATTTGTTTTTTTGTTTTGTTTGTTTGTTTTTTGATGCAAGGTCTCACTCTGTCACCCAGGCTGGAGTGCAGTGGCTCAAGCCATCGTCCTGCCTCAGCCTCCGGAGTAGCTGGGACTACATGTGCATGCCATCATACCCGGCTCATTTTGTTTATTTTTTGTCAAGACAGGGTCTCACTATATTGCCCAGGCTGGTCTCAAACTCTTGGGCTCAAGTGATCCTCCCACTTCAGTCTCCCAAAGTGCTGGGATTGCAGTGAATTTATTTGTTCTTGAGGTCCAGCTGAGTCCTTGACCTCAGGCTCCATCAGACTCCCCTGTACACTAATTACAAATTATCTTTTTTGCTTATGGTAGCCAAAATCAGCTTTTACAATGTATATCAGTTACTTAACAGATACATGAATCAGAATGCAGGCCTGTAAGAGAAAGGGTGGCTCTCAAACTGAAACTATGAGCATTGGTGCATTAATTTCCTTGGCTGCTGTAAAAAATGACCACAAATGTAGTGGTTAAAACAACGGAAGTTTACTGTTTCACAGTTCGGGAAGCCAGAAGTCTGCAATCAGTATCCCAGGCCCTAATCAGGGTATCAGCAGGGCCCTGCTCACTCCAGATCATTCTCCTTTCAGAAGCTCGAGGGGACAATTCGTTCCTTTCCCCTTCCAGCCTCTGGAGGCTGCTGCCATCCCTTTGCTTGTGACTGTATTACTCTAATCTCTGTGTCTGTGGTCATGCTGCCTTCTCATCTTTTGTCTGTACATCAGATTTTCTTCCCCATCTCTCTTAGAGGGACACTTGTGTTGCATTTAGACCACATGGATAATCCAGGATAATCTTCCCATCTAACTCAAGGTCTTTGACGTAATCACACTGCAAAGACCTTTTTTTTTTTTGGTCAAACAAGGTAACATTCACAGGTTCTAGGATAAGGATGTAGATATATTTTGAGGAGCCATTATTCAGCCTACCACTATTGGGATATTTAAAAAACAAAGTTCCAGTTAAAAAGTGGATTAGCTGTTAGCGGAAGAATAAAAAAGTGAGAACCAATCAGTGGGTCAAATAGAAGGCATTCAGACCTAAAGAACACAAGGATTTGGCTCTCAAAGTTAGTTGATCCTCTTGGAAGATGTGGGTGCATCAGACTATCATGGTCCATCAGCCATGATCACTCAGCTAGCATTTCTTCTTCCGATTTCAAGAAAATTTCTGATGATTTGGCTGCTTATATAGATTCACTTACAGTGACAGAATATGGTGATCTGTACATCAAAGTATCTAGTTTATTAGATCTTTTTTTTTTTTTTTTTTTTTTTTTTTTTGATGGGGGGGTTGTTTTTTCTCCCGGCTGGTGTGCAATAGCGTGATCTTGGCTCACTGCAACCTCCACCTCCCAGGTTCAAGCGATTCTTCTGCCTTAGCCTCCCGAGTACCTGGGATTACAGGCATCTGCCACCACGCCCAGCTAATTTTTTTATTTTTAGTATAGACAGTGTTTCACCGAGTTGGCCAGGCTGGTCTCTATCTCCTGACCTCATGATCTGCCCACCTCAGCCTCCCAAAGTGCTGGGATTACAGGTGTGAGCTACCGCACCCGGCCAATCATTTTATTTCTTAATAAAATTTAAAAATCTAAATTCCGGTTTTTTGTTCATTCATTTCTACAAGTTTGGGTAACATATATTAGGGTCTGAGGTGAGGACTGTCTATCCCACAAGTTCAGAAATATAATTTCCCAGCACTCGAATAGTGAATCCATTCACTGTTGAAGGGGGAAGTCAAACTGAGTTTTATTCTCTTGGTCATGATTCCAAATTCCTACTGAAGGTGTCTAATGAGCCAAACTGAAACCAATTTCCCACTATGGAACAATCAACTGTGGCTAGGGAATGACAGGGAATGAGGCCCCTTTGAATGTACTGCTTTTATTTAAGATTTATTTGGGAGGGTTGGGTCCGTTTCCTTAAAAGTTGGAGAATATGGCAAGCAAATCTGCAGTCTGTGTAGTAACTGAACTTTCAGAAGGCATTCTACTTCCAAGTATCACTCGTACCATCTGCTAAATCTTTATAATCGTGTATTTGTATGTATGTTTAGGACTCATAAACTCTAACTTAAAAAATATAGTTTCTCCTCCTTTCAACATATTCTTCTTGGTTCTCATAATTAATCTTTATAAAGTACCTTTGATTTACAATCTATGATGACTATGACTTATATACCATCTCTATGTTTTCAGTCCCATATATGTATCTCTAGTATTTTATTATTTAATATTTTTCTTTAAATCGATTCACTCTATTATGGAGTATATTAATTTAAAAAATAAACTCTATCATAAATGCAAAACCGGTACCATGTTTCTTTTTTTCTTTTGAGACGGGGTCTTGCTCTGTCACCCAGGCTGGAGTGCAGTGGCCCAATCTTGGCTCACTGCAACCCTGGCCTCCCGGTTTCAAGCAATTCTCCTGCCTCAGCCTCCTGAGTAGCTGGGATTACAGAAGCGTGCTACCATGCCCAGCTAATTTTTGCGTTTTTAGTAGAGATGGGGTTTCACTATGTTGGCCAGGCTGGTCTCAAACTCCTGACCTCAAATGATCCACACAGTTCTGGGATTATAGGCGTAAGCCCCCATGACTGGCCCACTTTTTAAAAATAGAAGGTAATCAAACAAATAAATATAGCAGGATGTTAGAATGAGGTTTCCAACCACATTTTTGAGTGAGGCTTCAATACAATAGGTATATTACCAAATTTCATATGAGACAGGCTCCTCACCTGTGAATTTACAAAGGAATTTGTGCAGAACTTGTTCTGTGATTTTTAGATCTCTTAGCTCAATCAAAGATATTTAAAATAAGTCAGAATGTGAAGACAGAGGAGGATTTGTGGAAGACATTTTAGGAGGGATGTGGTGCTATGCTAGAGACCCAAGTGAGAGGTACTGCCTTCTCCTCAAGCATAGTGCAACCATAAAAACAAAAAAAGCAAAAGAAACCTAGTGCAAGAAGCTTCCTTCGAAGTACAAGGAGAGCTATGGAAGGTGCTCTCTGCACTTAGGGGATATAGGGCAAGGGCACCTGACTCCCACCCAGGAAAATGTAGAAGTGGCTATGTTAGTCTTGGCCTGCCATCCTAATTGAGTGACCTGAAGGAATTCTTGCCTTCTTCTAGCAAGAAGAAGCTAGAGGAGAATGCTGTATTTTTAAAGGCCATGAAAAAAGTTCTCAGCGACCTCTTGGACTAGACATTATTAGGTACCCTGCACCATGGAATGATGGAAATCTCCATGAAAGTGCCCAGGCAGGGAGTCAGGTTTGACTTTCTGCTTGGCCCAGAGAGCTCTCAGCCACTAGCCAGGATGTATTCTTTGACCTTTACCTCTCTTACCTCCAGCCTGCCCCTTCCTGTCTCTGAAAGAAGTAAAACTGTTGCTAACAAATGAAGGAGGAAGTGAGTGAAGAGAGCAGACACCAATGACATTCCCTTTCTGGAAAACAGGCAGCTGTCAAGTAGAAGCTTTGCCAAGGGAATAGGGAGGAAATTGAAGGGTTGACTAATATCTAGGACTTGATATTTAAACTACCAAATTAAGACTCAGTTTGCACATAAAAGTCTGTAAGATTGTCTTTTATCTAAGTGTTAAAAAAAAAAAAAGATACCAGGCTTGCTGGGATATTTTCCAGTGGTAGAAAGCTTTCCCCACTGGATAAAGTTTAGAGATAACACAGGAAACAGAAAACAAAGTTGGATTTCGACTGTGTCACAGTCACACTTGTTCAATGTACTGCTTCTATAAATATCATGAAAACAAAAAAGTTATACTTTTAAAAGGTAAAATTTTAAAAACCATGACAATCAAGTAATAAATATAATTTACTTTTAAGATGCATACAAAAAATGGCCGCATGATTTAAACGTGTGAAGGACTCCTTGATCTAGGCTTAAGATTGGCCAGTTGGGTGATTGATGTTGGCTTTAAACCTTGAAAGTTCCTTAGTTCAGAGTGAGTGGTGCCCCTGCTTGGTGATGTGACACAGATGGGATACCTTGGCAGTCCACCCCCATTTGGATGCAATCTTAACCTGGGAATGGTAGCCCCGCTAGACTATCAGGGGTGAGATGATGGGAGCAGTCATTCTTACCATCCCTACTTCTAAAAAGTCATGCCAAAATGTTCAGTACATGAACATCTGAAACATTCATGACAGAATCTGTTAATTTACATTGGTCTATGTAACCATGTTTCTACCTATTGTGCACAATGTATTTTTTCTGTAATACACATCAAAATAAATAATTATTGAAGTTAAAAAAAGGTTCAGCAATATGTGTCCTGACATCATCCTGCATATTATACTCTCCCAGAATCCTCAGGCCTTGTGTTACTTGGCAGATGCTGTCAGTCACTGAGCTCAGCCCACTGCCTCTTTGGAGGATAAAGCCTCGCTTTATGGTTTTCCATTTCTGTCATGTTCTCTGGGGTTCAATCCTCTGAACAGCTTCAAATCCACTCTTTCTTCAGGATTTCTCTTTATCTCCTTTCAGGTTTGTTTTTTATTGTTGTTGTTTTTGAGACAGTGTCTCCCTCTGTTGCTCCACCTCCCAGGTTTAAGCGATTCTCATGCCTCAGCTTCCTGAGTAGCTGGGACCACAGATGCCTGCCACCACGCCTGGCTAATTTCTGTGTTTTAATAGAGACAGGGCTTCACAATGTTAGCCAGGCTGGTCTTAAACTCCTGATCTCAGGTGATCCACCCAAATTGGCCTCCCAAAGTGCAGGGGTTACAGGTGCAAGCCACTGCACCTGGCCTCCTTTCAGTTTTATCAATTTTTGCTTTACATAGTTTGCAGCTCTGTTGTTTGGTACAAGCACATTTAGGATTTCTGTATGTTATTGGTAGATTGACTCTTTTATTACATAGTGTCCTTCTTTGTCTCTGGTAATTTTCTTTGTTCAGACTCTACTTTATTAATATTGTTAATATTAAGTCTATGTGATTAATATAACCATTTTTGCTTTCCTTTGATTAATGTTTGCATGATATATCTTTTTCCATTCTTTTACTTTCAACCTACCTATATCATTTTATTTAAAGCAAGTGTTATGCACAGAGCATATAGTTGGGTCATGTTTTTAAAACCAATCTACCAATCTCTTTTAATTAATGAATTTAGGCCATTTGCATTTAATGTAATTGTTCATCTGTTAGGGTCTAATTCTTTATTTTTATTTACTTATTGATAATGAACATAAGCTTTATTACATCAAATAATAAATATATGTAAATATGCAAACAGTGTTAGTCATTTTTAAATATGTTTTGATGAACCTACAGCAAACACAGAACTAAAATCTACACACAATCTTAATACAAAAATAGTCAAGTTTAGTTGGTTACTCTTTCTTCTGTATTTATAACTTGTGCATCTTTAATTTCCAAGTATTGATTGCATTGCAATGCTTAAGTAAAAAAGAAGGTATAGAGAATGTATACTGTATGGCAAACCAGGGACTGGCTACTAAGTAAAGAGTGCTATCAGTATTCATCAAAAATAAAATTCTTTTTTTTTTTTTTTTTTTTTTGAGACAGAGTTTCGCTGTTGTTGCCCAGACTGGAGTGCAGTGGCACAATCTCGGCTCACTGCAACCTCCGCCTCCTGGGTTCAAGCAATTCTCCTGCCTCAGCCCCCGAGTAGCTGGGACTACAGGCACGCACCATCATGCCCAGCTAATTTTTGTATTTTTAGTAGAGATGAGGTTTCACCTTGTTGACCAGGATGGTCTCGATCTGTTGGCCAGGATGGTCTCGATCTCTTGACCTCGTGATCCACCCGCCTCAGCCTCCCAAAGTGCTAGGATTATAGGCGTGAGCCACCGCACCCGGCCAAAAATAAAATTCTTATAGGTGTATTACTTTATGGAATGGAACAAAAAACAATTTGGATTGCATGAATGTATTTGAAAGAGAAGATTAAAGTGCAACACTGGTATCTTGAAGGTAAGCAACAGTTTGCTGTGAGATAGAAAACTTTTATGTGCATCTTTTAAATCAATGCTTTAAAACTCTGAGTACCTCTAACTACTTAAAATGCAAATCCTAAACAACTCCAAAATCTTTTCTAGTTTCAAAGCCTACTGAACTAGGGAAAGAAACCAGGAGGAAAAACCAAATGGCTACCATTTTGAAAACATGTTTCATCTGAACAGGGGAGATGAACTGTAACTTCCTAGCTTGTAAAAAGATGGAATACCTCGCAAAGCTAAGAAGGTGGTTAGAATCTGGCATTCCATTCTGTTCTAGCCAAACACTCCCAAGCTAGTCCTTTAGCATAAATGATAACTTGTTTTGGTCTCTTCATTGTGCTCTTGCTCCCTGTGTAGGTGGGTCTGATCACTCCCACAACCCTTGGATGACAGCCAGCAGTTTAGCACATTTGCTTTGTGGGCACTAGACTGTTTCCAGTTCCCTGGGTATAGCCTAGGGATGGTGGCCCATAGTCACTCAGCAACTGGTGGTACAGTGAGAATGATACCATGTGGGCAGAAGGTGACATAGAAGGTGACAAACCCTCAGCTGAGTTGAGGGAGGTGGTGGGCATTTTCAAGGTCAAGTTTAGTTTGTATGACGTTCTTTCACCTCCATTCCCAGTAGATTTAAAAATATATATACACAGAATGGTGCTGAAAACTGTGGATGTCTTCTAGAAGCCCATAGAATTTTGGGCTTGGGGTTAGAAGCTGAAAACCCTGGAAATGATCAGGAGTGATCTGTTCCCTGTTGTGTACACAGCAGATCAGGACACTTTGGCTCGTGGCTTCCTAATCATCCATCTGTCCTCCAGAAAAGACACAATAGGACAGTCAGACAGACACAAAGATGTACACGTGCACACATGTGCACACACACACACTCTAACGTATTTGAACAAGGCTAATAGAAAAGTGAAATGAAATGGAATGAATATAGGAAAGGGTACACAAAGAATTTATTAGAAGGAATGATGTGGGACAGTTAGCATTTATTGATCACCCACTATGTGTCAGACATTCCATTACCTCATTGAATTATTTTCTTCTTATTTTTCATGGACAAATAAAAATTATATACATTTATGGTATAAAACATGGTATTTTGAAGAATGTACATTGTGAAAGGGCTAAATAAAGCTAATTAACATAATGTTACCTCACATACTTATCTTTTAATTGTGGTAAGAACACTTAAAATCTACTCTATTAGCAATTTTCAAGTATACAATACATTGGTCTTAAATTTAGTTACCATGTTGTAAAATAGATCTCAAATCATTTAATTTTTCAAGTTGGTATTATTACTCTCCTTTACAAGTAAGTAAACTGAGGCTCAGGGAGATTAAATAGTTTGTCTAATGTCACATCTAATAACTGGCAGAGCCCAAATTCAAAACTTAATTTGTTGGATTTGAAAACCTTTCACTTTGCTGTCTATCTCTCATGCAAGAAGGTGGAGCTTGAGGGAATTGGCATTAGGAAATTAGGTAACAGAGATGGTTGGTTAAGTCCATGAGGTGACCACAGAGGATGGATATGGCTGGATTTCACTATCTTCCTCCACCTCTCCTATTCTCATAGTTGTGATATGCATTGCCTCAGAGTTGCAGCCTTCTTTCTTCCCAGGATGAGCTTTAAAAATTTTTTTAATTAACAGAAAATACTTTTAATAACCAAATAATTACAGGGTACAATGTGATATTTTGATCTATGTATTGTATATATTTGAGAAAGATTAATCAAGCTAATTAATATATCTACCTCACCAACTTATTTTTCTTGGGAGATTAATAGTGAAGGGACAATAAAAGAATAGTTAAAACTCTATTCTTTTCGCAATTTTGAAATGTATCATACATTAACTGTGGTCACCTACCATACAGTACAATAGGTCACTAAAGCTTATCTCTCCAGTCTAACTGAAACTTGGTAGTTTTTGGTGATTCACATTGTCCGTTTCCTTATCCCTCCTCCTACCCCAGCCTCTGATAACCACCTTCTACTCTTTGTTTCTATTAAATTGACTTTTTTCGATTTTGCATGTAAGTGAAATCACAGTATTTTGTTTTTCTGTGCCTGGCTCATTTCACTTAATATAAATTCCTCCAGTTCCATCCATGTTGCTGTGAATAACAGAATTTCCTTCTTTTTGAAGGTTGTATTGTATTCCATTGTGTATATATGCCACCATTGCTGTACCTATTCATCCTTTGATGGACACTTAGTTTGAATCCGTATCTTGGCTATTGTGAATAATGCTGAAAAGAATATGGTAGTGCAGGTATCTCCTGGATATACTAATTTCAATTTCTTTGGATATATACCCAGAAACAGGATCACTGGATCGTAGGGTCATTCTATTTTTAGGTTTTTGTTTGCTTGTTTGTTTTTGAGATAGCCTTTCACTCTTGTCACACAGGCTGGAATGCAATGGTGTGATCTCGGCTCCCTGCAACCTCTGCCTTCTGGGTTCAAGCGACTCTCCAGCCTCAGCCTCCTGAGTAGCTGAAATTACAGAAGCCTGCCACCATGCCCTGATAATTTTGATATTTTTAGTAGAGACGGGGTTTCATCATGTTGGCCAGGCTGGTCTCACACTCCTGACCTCAGGTGACCTGCCCACCTCAGCCTCCCAAAGTGCCGGAATTACAGGCATGAGCCACCAAGTTCAGCCTTATTTTTAGTTTTTGTTTTGTTTTGTATTTTTGCGGCACCTCCATGCTATTTTCCAAAATGGCTGTACTAATTTACATTCCCAACAACAGTAAACAAGGGTTCCCTTTTCTTCACATTCTCACCAACCCTTATAATCATTCAGCTTTTTGATAATAGTCATTTTAACAGGTGTGAGGTTATATCTCATTGTGGTTTTAATTTGCATTTCCCTGATAGTTAGATATGTTTGAACATTTTTTTTTATATGTCTGTTGGACACTTGTATCTTTCTTTGAAAAATGTCTGTTCAGATTTTTTGCCCATTTTAAAATCAAGTTATGTGTTTTCTTGTTATTGAGTTATTTGAGTTCCTTATATATTTTTGGATATTAACTCCCTATCAGATGTATGGTTTGCAAATATTTTCTCCCAGTCCATGGGTTGTCTCTTCACTTAATTGTTGCCTTTGCTGTGCAGCTTTTTAGTTTGATGCAACTCCATTTGTCTATTTTCACTTTTGTTGCCTGTGCTTTTGGAAGGATAAACTTTTATTTCAAGGGAAAATACTGAACTCAGTTCTGCTCTCATCTTAGATCTGAAGGGAGTTGGCCAGATCTCTTCTTGAGGGTGCATGACTAAGAGAGATGGGAGGGGGCCCACAGCACAGAGACCCGTTGCCAAGAACATCTCAGGGTGGAGAGACCTTTGGAACATTTTTTTCCACTCTGCATCAGACAGAGTAAAACTGATTAGCACTTAATTGGTTTCAGCTGTTCTTAAACATGTTGCACAGAAAACTTCAATGTACTTTGCTAAATTCAATATTCCTTATGGTTAACAGATTGAAAGCCAAAACACCCTTGAAGAAAACACCAGAAATCAGTGCTTTAGATCACACTGAGTTGTTTGCTATTGTTCACCCACTTGGAATGTTCTGGGAATGCTAACTACTTTGGATTGGATATATTCAGAAAAGAAACAAATCCGTATCTGGTAAGACCGTTGGGTAGATAGCTGCCTAGGAATCAAGACATCTATGTTGCAGTTCCAGCTCTCCCTGCACAGCCACGTAATTTTGGGAAAACCCCTTCACCTCTCTGGATTATATTCATGTTTCTAATCTAGAAAATGAGGAGATGAGCTCAGTGATCTCCAAAGTTGCTTCCATCTCTGACATGTATAACTGATTTGCATCATTCTGATGCTCCACTACAATTTTGGAAAAATAATGGTACAATCATCTCTCCTTTAGCAGTGTGCAGAACAGCAACAGCAATTGTGTCTTGGAACCCAACGAGGAAGAGGTTTCAAATGAAATACACTGGTTAAGGCTTAAACAATAAGGCATTTTAGTCTCAAAAGGCCAGAGGATAAAGTCTGGGAAAATCTGACTACTTCACTCTGTGTTCTTGGGCAAGGATACTTCAGTCTCTACCCTTCATATCTCCATCTACAAAATGCAAATAAGGACATCTCCTGTTAATGCAAAAAACTGTTAAGAGGTTCGGTCAAAAGTTAAGTGCAAATCATGTGTATCAGACACTGATGGCTACAGATGGGCTGCAGCTTCAGTAACTGCTCTTTTTCAATCTTCCTTCCTTCTCTTCCCTGCATTCTCTTAAATGTTCATTGTGCCATTATTTCTCCTGCCTTGCCTCTTCTCTCTTGCTGAATCTTCCTGTGTGTTTCCTTTAACAAAACTCATGAATGACCAAGGTGGCAGCTAGAACAGTGAAAAGCTCCAGAGAATTTCTGCTCTGTGGCCCAGGAGGCCACAGAGAGGAAGTCATCTGAAGCCCTGCTTGCTACCCATTTGCCTTTCTAGGGTCCCCAACAGCTGTTGGTCCCTTACTACCAGACCTCAAATTAACATTCAACGGGCTAATCTGCAGTCCTAGCCCCAAGGCTTGGGGAATTCCTGACCCTTTTCCAGCAGCCCTGAGATCTTCCTCAATGATCCCCAGCTTATGAGACTGAATGTGGACTTACTTATGCTTGAGCAGAGAGAAGCATCAGGCACTTCCACGGAATGCCTTCCTCATCCCCCAAGGCTAAAGACTTTCCTGGGCTTCCATGATCGTTAATGTCAAGATAGCTCAGATTGTTTGACCCATAGCTAGCCCTGCTGAAACCATGGTCACAGGGTTCCATAAAAATCACAAAGCCAAAGCTGGCTAAAGGGAATGCCAGAGCCCTGGTATGAATGGTAATATTGAAAGAAGAGCTGTTGGCTTTTGCTGTGATGGTTCTCCGGGAGTTAATGCTTTTCATAGATGAAGTAGATTTATGTTAGCAATGCAAAAAGTTATGATATTGAAGGCAAGACCGGATATTGGAAGTTTCAGCCTGTTTGTAAACTTCATGAGGGGTATTGTATCAATGTGGAACTCTTTCCCAGAGCCAAATTATGTACTGGCAATCTGAAGTGAGGGAGAGAGTTGAGTCTTGGTCATTGACTCAGTATCTGGGACTGCCAGCCTTACTAGACTGGAGAATAGGTGAACAGTGTTCTCTTCTTCTGAAAATGGCATACGTGCACCTGCGAGGGAAATAAAGGCTTACAGGCAGCCAGGTCTTCCCAGTCCTTCCTGGTGCCTCTTTACCATACTCAGGGTAAGACTTGCCTGCAAATCAGTGATTCTAGGAAGCAGCACAGCATTTCTCAAGTTTCCTTCTCAGTAAGTAGTGGGCCATTTGATCTCTCTGAATGACCATAGAGAGCCTACTGAGTGCAGCAAAGTCCACAGTGCAACACTGCTGTGTACTGACTACTCCTTAGAATCTGGTTCTCCTGTGATTTTAATTAAAAGCTTACTGAATCTTTCCCTGGCAACTTGGGAATGATACACTATTTCAGGCATCATTCCTGCTGAGTTTACCCACGGTTAGAAATGTAAGGGAGTCCATGGAATAGAAATGAGAGAAGAATTAAAGCTCTTCATAAACTCTAAATGCTAGTGTTACTATCATTGTTGGTATCTAAAATGCCATAGACCCTCCCCTAGTGGTTCTATTTCCTATGCATTGAGTCAGGGATCAGAGCTCTGTCAGCTGGTGACTCACACATTTATAATCCCCCAGGAGAAGCCCAACCCCATCCTTCTAGACTCATTAGGTCCTAATTCTGCTGTTTCTCCCCTTAGTCATAGCAACGCCCATACACACTGCCCAGTAAATTCCCCTAATTTCCCAGCTCCAAGACATCTTGAGTTACAAACGGATGATGGAAGATCACATAATTTTTGTTTTATTATAAAGTGGAAAAGTGAGGCAGCATTTATTCTTGCAGTCACTCTGTGCTCCTCAAATGTTGCTCTGGCTCAGGTGTGGGAGAGGAGGGTGTGGTTGGAATTGTGCCTCAAGTCCCACCAAGCTCTTAGGGGAGCCTCTGTTTCTCCTCTGCCCTCCTCTTCCAGCCCTTCTAAAGGCTTTTCTTTCTTTCTCTGACACCCTGTTAGTATGAACTCACGTAAGCTATTTAATGAGCCAGGCAGCTTATCCAATTTTTATAAATTGAATGATAGAGGTTTATGTGACAACAAGCCATGATTATGAAAAGTGCCAGGAATATTAAGTTCTGCACTGCTGCTTTTGAATTTGCCTTTATTAAAAACTGATTATACTTCTTCTGGGGTCAGTACTACTAAAAATATTAAAAATAGACTTAGAAATTTGGTACTTTCATTATGCCTATTTTCCCCAGCTATTTGTTTTCAGCCAGATAATATGATACATCTTAAGATACAATGCATTTGCCATAGGCTGTAAACTTTATTTTCAGCTGCTGTATCCTGGAAACCCAAGATATTCAGAACATTGTTATTTACATTGAGGAAAAAAAAGCTTTTCTTTTAATCAATCAGGTTTACTTTAGCAGTAATTCGGTCAGCTGGAACAAATCTGCATTTTCCCGATATTTTTAGTGGTGGCAAAATTATGAGAACTACTCTATCTCATAATTATACATTCAGATATTGTACTGTCAAAAAACACCAATTAAGAAAAAACAATGAAATGAAACAGATAAATCTGAGAAACCTCTCTTCTTCCCCTGCCACTCACCTTGCCCCTTTTCTGGCTATTTGAGCGTAAGCAATTTCACTATTGTCCAGGAGAGTTTAAATTTTACTTCTTTTTAGGGTGACTATTATGAACTCCTCCCTAACTGAAGATTTTGTGTTCTGAAGTCATTGTATTCTTAGGCTGTGGTCCAAAGTGACTTCATTTTCTGGCTGCTGGGATTTAAGAGAGACTTAATGTAAGGACTGCAGTTTTGTGAGCCTGATTCATATTAAATAGGACTGAACCATGTATTAAGATCTCCAACAAATTTCTCCAAAATTTGAATTAAGTATTGCACAGCTCTACTTGGCCAACGATGAGGTTAATTAAAATGTACATTACAGATCTGATAAATGTAATGAATTGGCATTGGGCAGGTACAGGAACAGCTACTAAAACTCCAAAAATAACAGTTCTTGGAAAACAGTTCTCAATCTCAAATAACACATCAAAATTAATTTTAGCTGCATGAAGAAGTTGACATGAGAACCATTTCAGATTTTTTAAAAATGGGTTTGAATGAAATGGTAAAAGCAATTCTAGAGTTTCAAAAAGGAAATGAAGAGTTTATTAACTGAGAGCCTGTCCATTAAGAATGAACGCAGCCATCTTAGCAACTAACACCAAGCCATCCAGTAACTGACACCCCTGTGAACTAGAAAAGTCAGCACTCCTGGGAGAGCCGGCACTAGAAGAAAATTGTCACTTAAAATTTATCACTAAAGGTAGTTACTCCTGCCTTCAGGATGAAAATAAAAATGTTTCAGAAGTCATTTAAAAGAGGATTCAAGGTGTACAAAAAAGATTTTTTGTAGAAAGGAGTTCAGTGCAACATTACTTATCAGAGTGAGAAATCAGAAACAGCCAAAGAGACAGAAAGTAGAGGACTGGTTAAACAAATTACGATACATTCACACAATTGAATACTATGCAATTATAAAACAATGCTATGCTGCAGTCTTATTAAAGTTCATAAGAAAATTTTATAATAATATATTATTATATTAATTATTACATAAAAAGGAAAAAAAAGCAGGCTGTAACATAGTAGACTCCAAAATTTAATATCTCTAAGGCAGGGCCAAAATACCTGATTTTTTATCTTCTCTACCCTTTCTATATTTTCTTAGTAATCAAAGAGAGAGCAATAAATGTCATCAAAAGACACTTCATTTGCAAGTCTGCTAAGAGATAGCATATTATTTAATTTCTTATTTTTGACTAGAACTTAAATTACTTGTTGTTTCAGAAATGCATCTACTTTCTACATTTCTCATCAATTAAAAAAATCTGTCTCTTACTATCACATTTGGAAGCCTTGTACTTTCTACTTGGGCAATATTTTAGGAAAATTAAATTTGATTGTGCCAAAGTCATAAAAAAATGGCCTTAATTTTGTTTCAGTGAAGTGTCTTCAAAATTTGTTAGATGGTGTTAATAAGCTGTTAAATTGATCAAGAGGCCACAAGGCCTGCAATAAAACAGCTCTTTATTGCTGCAAAAAATCTTCATGGACAAACTCCAGCCTCAAAGCAACATGAAAACCCCAGAAACTGAAAAGAAGACACAAGTGCTGAGTCAGGGTGCTCCCTCATGCAGAACACAGATCAAACTACTTGACTGAAGATGCAGAATAGAGGATTCCACTAGTAAGACTGTGTGCTGGGGAAAGATCAGGCCTTAGGTCAATACATTCTTGTGTAGGAGGAGCCCTGTCCACTGCAACTTCACAGCACAAATGAGAATGACTCTTGGTTAGAAGAGAAATTCCGTAAGCTCTGTTATGTAAGAAAGTCAGGAAACAGTGTTATTGTACTAGCTGCCCCTGATTTGAGACACGTGTGTTGACAGAAACCGCATTTGAAAAACTACAAAATCTCAGTGATCTCACTTCATCTCTCTATTACACACACACACGCACGCACGCACGCACGCACTCTCCCAGAGAGTGCTGACTTTCTGGTTCACAGGGGTGTCAGTTACTGGATGGCTTGGTGTTAGTTGCTAAGATGGCTGCGTTCATTCTTAATTCACACACACGGCAGGAGAGAGGCATTTTAAGATCATAGATTATAATGGCAATAGCTACATTCTCAGTGTTCTCTCCTGTCGCATCTCTCTCTTTCGTTTTTTGTTTTTGTTCATTTGTTTGTTTGTTTGTTTTTAAAGATCAGATTTATTTGGAGAAAACAAAAAACAACAACCCAAAGGATGGGATTTTTACATCTCAAGACATCACCCAGGTAATAAGTCTACAGATAATAAATCATTTTCACAGAAGATATATTTGTGCAAATTTTACATATATTCACAAGTGGGACATTAATCAATCCCCATTTCTATTTTAACAGGGGTGCAAGGTAGGGGAGAGGAAAGAACAGTTTTGGATACAACTATTTGGAAGGAGAGTAGACACAAGGAGGGCAAACCCTAGCTTTTCATATCTATAGTCAATTTTTTTTTCTAAAAAAAAAAAAACTTTTCAACCTTCAGTATCTTATTAAAAGCCCACTTCTTAGCTACTAGCCAATCCACCCCAATTATTTAAATTCACTTGGTACACACCTTTGTCCATTGGGTAAATTATATTCATTATGCCCACTGCTGTAGAACGCATAAACTAACAGCTGTGCATGGCTTAACAGGGCCTAATCTAAGACTGATGGGAGAAGGGCTTGCAAAGCAAGATCCAGGTGTCATTTCTCTGCTAATACTGTCTACCAAGCTGATCCCTACAAAAATGCACATAAAAGCAGGCAAGTTTAGCTACTGCGTTGCAAGAGAAACCAGGACCTTGTTAAATAGTTCTCTCTGTTACCATTTATTCTCTCAAGGGAAGCTTAAAAAAGAAAAGAAAAGAAAAACAACACATTGGTTTGGCCCCCTCATAAATGCAACAAGCATTGGTGTGGCATTTCAATGGAGAAGGAAACTTGGGAGGGAAAAAACCCATCAAGGTTGTAAGAAACACACCCAATTTAACTGTCACTGTCCCTATTTATCCACCTTTATTCACCACCCAAGACCATCCATTATTCTAGAGCACTTTGATATATAAACGGGGTCAAAGCATCAGGAGCAGGCAAGGAGTGAGAACCAAAGAAACCGATTTGCTTGAGAAAACGGCGATTCTTCCTTTCACAGCTCTCCGTGGCTGAGAGAGAAAATACCCAAGAGATCATCTATGTGACTTAGAGACTGCTTTTTGGGAGGTTAAGAGTAGCAAGAAGAACTTAAGATGTTGGTAAGAATCCAAATTTTTAAAGTTTCAAGGTTTCAACAGAATGTGGATCTATTCGAACTTTCAAAAACGTCATGTCACATCTTTCTTCCCATGACCTGGAGCTCCTCTTTTTCCCAGGTATTCATATTTCTTATCTCCTCCCCATCCCCTATACAAATTTGACTGCATGAAGGATATTGGGGCAGCATTGCTTTCTGCTTCTGGTCCTAGTTGCCCAGGTTGCATGCTATAGGGAAGGAGGCAGCAGTAACTCTAGGCCACAGAGGTGTAGCTGGCTGCTCTTGCAGATGCTTGTACACATACCATGGAATTAAGGGGTCCCAGAGTAGGGATGGGAGAGAAAAGGTTAACAACGTGAGCTGGATATAACAGTCTAAGTTGAAAGCTTTTTTTTCCTTTAGCACTTTAAAGACTGCTTTCTTCCTTGCTTTGTAGCATTTAGTGTTGCTGCTGACAAGTCTCAGTGCTATTCTTTTTGATAATATGTTTTCTTCCTGGCACATGTAAGCATTCCTTTTATTCTTTATGTTCTAAGTCTCATTGCAATGTTCCTAGGTAGGAATTTATTTTTATTTATTCTGGTATTAAGAGAGACCTTTCAATCTGAGATTTAGGTCTTTTAAACTGCATAATTCTTAGAACAAAAGCTTTTATGTTAAGCACCTTATGTTACTGCTCTGTCATTCTTTTCATTCTCTTTTTCTGGACTCATATGTATGTAACCACTCGTTCACGTATTTTAACTCTTTGTCTTTCCATGTTGAATTTAGTGTGAACTCCTCCCTATGATCTTCCCAGTCATGAGAACTTCCCCTACTGGGTCTAGAGTTCAGTCCATCTATTAAGTATTTTTTAAAATATCAAGGGTTATATTTCTACTCAAAGAGTTCTATTTGGTTATTTTTGCATATTTATCTGTTCTTGCTTCATTTATGCTTATTTTAGTTCCGTGAGGGCTAATTCTTTTTATAACTGTTATTCTCTTATGGGTCTCTTTAAGCTTCCTTGTTTTAACCAATTTGTCACACTGTTCATTAAAATTAATTTCCTTCTGGAGTGAATTCATGTTCATGTTTTATTGACTGTATTTTTTCAGGATAAGATTTCGTGAATTTTGCAATTTTGATTTACAGTCTTACTTTAAAGTGTTTTTTATTATTGTTTTCAGTCTACTTTTTGTCTCTCCTCACTCCCTGTGTCTGCTTCTTTAAATCTAGTGGTTTTGTGGGTGTCTTTATACTGGCTTTCTGGAATTCCATGTCAGAACCAGGTGCTATAAATGCAGCTCAGGGGCCTAGGTCATGACAATGTCATAGATATCGCAGGTCCAGTCACCAAGCCAGCATGTAGCTTGGATCTTTTTCTGGTTTCAGGACTGCATCTGTATCCACTCACCTCTGTGGGCCCACAGATTCCCTAAGTCACAGCTCAGTCTAAGAGCAATGACTCAAACTCAAGTCCTTTGTCTCAGGTGGAGTAGTAGACTTCCTGTCACCCAGCCACCGCCACCTGATTCTGGATCTGGAGCCAGCAGACCCATGGCTTCAGCCCAACTCACTCTTTTGTATTTTGTTGTTTGTTCTTATCATGGAAATCGTCATCTATTTTTTTTTTTTTTGTCTTGAACTCTGCAATATCATCATTGTTTTCTTTTTTTTTTTTTTTTCTAGTTTATGCATCTTTGCCATGTGTTTGGGGAAGAACAGCAATACCAAAGTGTGAACCTCTAGTCCCAGCTTATTAGAAGCTCACAACTGTTTTTAAAAAATCTAACTTGTCATGTTTTCCCTTTTCTGTGACACACAAGTGACCATTAATTGGTACACAGGCCGTGGGTTGTCGTCCTTAAAAACTGAATGGGAATTTTGTCTTTAGCAATGTTAGCATGATTGGCTGATGACAAAAATAATAGGAGCCAGGCACAATGGTTCACACCTATAGTCTCAGCACTTTGGGAGGCTGAGGCAGGAGGATTGCTTAAGGAATTTGAGAGCAGCCTGGTCAACATAGTAAGGCCCATCTCTATATTAAAAAATAAAAATAACAATAATAGGTCATGGTTTTCTCTGTCAAGGGTCAAATTGTTCATACTGAACAAGAGCTCTCTGAATTGAATTGCAAATTCTGTGGTTCCTCAAGACTTACCTACAGAAAAATCTAAGTATATTCTCCCAAAACTTTTAAAAAGATACATATTCATAGGATTTTAGAGCTCAAAGGAATATCAAAGGTTATATATTATAGGCCCCTCATTTCTGGATCTGCAGGAAGAAACAGAAATTAAAGGTCTTGCTCCTAGCTTTTCTTTTTTTTTTTTTGAGACAGAGTCTCACTCTGACATCCAGGCTGGGGTGCAGTAGCATGATCTCAGCTCACTGTAACCTCCACCTCCTGGGTTCAAGAAATTCTCCTGCTTCAGCCTCCTGAGTAGCTGAGATTACCAGTGCATGCCCCAATGCCTGGCTAATTTTTGTGTTTTAGTACAGACAGGGTTTTGTCATACTGGCCAGGCTGGTCTCGAACTCCTGGCCTCAAGTGATCCACCTGCCTTGGCCTCCCAAAGTGCTGGGATTGCAGGTGTGAGCCACTGTGCCCAGCCCAAAATATCTTAAAAAAATAATAATAAAGTGCTCCTGCTGGTTCTGAAGCAAACCACAGACAGATGGTAAGGAAAAAGTGTTACAGTTGGTAGCTAGTCAGACATGAGCAGAGCAGGAGAGGGTTCCCCCTGGCCCTACCCCGACTATACCCCACTTCCGCCACACATGCACACCAGGAATGTCAGGCAACAGGTGAGGGCCAGGCAGTCGTTACAGTTGTTAACTCTCTCTCTAAGATAATAATTGGTCACAGTCAGTGCCAGGGAAAGGCAGCCCCTATACTTAGAAAAAACCTGAAACTGTTGATCAGTAGCTTCCTAATAAGATCTCAGGAGCTGGGTGAATGAGCTCAAACATGAGCATTAAGAAGCAAAATGGTGGAGTTTAACTGGTATATGACTTTTCTCCAGAAATGCAAGATTGGTAAAGAAAGAATGTCCCAAGTGAGCGTGCCTACGACGCCAGTAAACACACTGCGCCTGTTCCCCTCCCAGGTGCTAGCAGGCCATTGTGCATGTGGACAGCCCATCATATGGGAAGAATCAGGGGAAAAGGGATGAAAGACCCTGGAAGTATGCCAACTTATAAAACCCCAGTGAAAGTCAAATCATGCACTTGTCTTGCAAGTCACCTACCTGGCCCTCTTCAAGTATATTTCTCTTCCTTTTGCTTCTGCTCTAAAGCTTTTAATAAACTTTTACTCCTGCACTAAAACTTAGGCCTTGTTCTCTCCTGCCTTTTGTCCCTCAGATTAATTCTTTCTTCTGAGGACGCAAGAATTGAGGTTGCTGTAGACTCTACATATTTGCCCTGGTAACTTGGATACCCACCACCAGTGACATATTTTGGTGCTGTGGGACTCCTTGGATAACTTCCACCAGTAGCATACTTTGATGCTGCATGACTCAGTTATGTTCCCTAGGGGTAAGACACCTCTCAGCCACTCCTTCTTCAGCTGGAGGCATTCAATCCCTGTACATGGTCTTCTTCTCCTTTTCTCTCTCCTGCTTACTAACCCCCAGAACTAGTCCTTCAGCCATAAATGACTCTGCTCCTCCTGGCTGATTTCTCAGTTCACTCTGATGGGTGGCTCTCAGGGGTGGGAAGGTCCTTGGCATCTACACTGAGTAGATCTGAGGCACGAATGGCCCTCCTGGACAGGAAGTTTGTGAGAATGGTAGGGCTGAAGCCTAAAACTGTGCAATGTCTGGGGTTTCTTCTGCTTTTTGAACTAAAATTGGCTGTTCCCCAAGAACCTGCACTGCCTATTCTCCTGTTTTCTCTGTGTGTGTTCTAAAAAGGACTTGTGCACCCTCTGGACTCTCTCCTCAAGGGCAAGTCTGTCTCTGCTCTTACTTCGCATGCCACGTGACTTCTTAAACACATATTCCCACAGCTCTTACTGCATTTGAGAGGCAGGAAAGACATGGTTTCCCTTGTGGATATCTCCTGAGATTTATATTTGTTCTTGTTCTTACCCTCCTAGCTTGGATGACCTTCAACTCTTCCCCTGTCTGCTGGCACATTGTCGGGACAGACACTAATTGGAACTCTGGCTCTGCCAGCTCCTTATGACGTACTATATGCTTTTCCTTCCTGTTACACCCCAGGCCTGGGTTTCCTGGTGACTTTTGAAGCAGTTTGTCTGTCTGCATGGGGTCTTACCCTGGCCCTTTAAAGATCCCACCTATTTGCTTTTTTTGAGTTAGCATCCCTTTGGGAGGAGGAAAATTCTTTCTTTGCCATTTGTGGCAAAGAAAGAATTTCCCCTCCT
Organism: Sapajus apella; assembly: GCF_009761245.1. Classification (NCBI taxonomy): domain Eukaryota; kingdom Metazoa; phylum Chordata; class Mammalia; order Primates; family Cebidae; genus Sapajus; species Sapajus apella. Next base: position 890,616 of record NW_022436980.1, on the reverse strand, counting down.
TTGCCAGTTGTTAGCCCAAGTCCTCTGGAGGTTACTACTTTACATCAAGAGGGCAAATAAATGTTGCCCTCTTGAATCCAAGGGCTGCTATTTTTGCAAACAGATGAAGGCTTTCCGCGAGTATTCCTCTGGCTTCCTCCCACTTCTTCCTATAGTCTTCATTTCTCTAATTACTTCCACATCCTTCTCAACGTGAATTAGGACCCTGAGGGTCATATTCAAAAGGAGTGCAGAGGAAAGTCTAGCCCCTTTGCGGCTAAAACCGCCTTCTTGTCTACTTAATATGGGAAATGGGAATTTGAGAAAAGAGGTCATCATTTTTTATTGCTAGAATGCTCCCAGCAAGAGTCACTATAAAGTCATGGAGATAAGGATATAGCCTGGCCCCAGGCTGCAGGTGCAAAAGACAAAAGTACCCATAGGACAGAGATGAAGGTGCTCCCAGACTAACAGGTTATCATTAAACAGAGATGAAGGGTTAGGAGTACGCAGTAAGACTGGTCATTCTGGAACTTTAAGGATGAACAGACAGCCCACTGTTCACTCCAATATCTCCTTTGTTCTCAAGTGGGTAATTGTGATGAGATGGGACCAAGAGTACACAGTAAGACCAGTTCATTCCAGAACCCAAGGGATGATGGGGGATGCTCCATTCCAGATAATAGGAATGTAGAAAGAATGCCCTCTTTTTTCTTTTTCCTTTTTTTCCTCCTCCATTCTCTTTTTGCAGATGGGTAATCACATCCCATAACCCAGAACATGCCCCTTGATGCATCCCACAAATCTAGGAAAAGATTGGTTCTCCCAAATGTTAAGACAAAAAACTAGTTTTCCTTTGTAATACTGTTTGGCTTAAAATAAACTGGGAGGAAATTACAAAAGTCAGCTTTGGAACCTGGTGCCCCTGTGCAGGAGGGCCTCAGATTAGCCTTCTCAGTCTTTTATAAATGAGAGTAGAGTAAGAGTGACAGGGCTAAGAAAAAGGAGAAATGCAGGGGCAAGAGGCAGGCTCAACTGTTGGCTGCTTTACAAGTTCTCCAACCTACTCTGGATTGCCCTAAGGACACTTGTACAGGACAAAGCCAAGGGCAACTCTGGGGCAGCAAGTAAAACTATAAATTTCCCTTTTGCTTTCCAGGGCTGCCTACTCTGTGCTAATTTCATTCTCTAAGTAACTCCCCTCCAAATCCTATTGGTTAATGGGGCCAATGGCACCCCCTCCCTCTAAAAGAAGAGATTTATACCCTTTTGAGCAAAAATATACTTTCCAAATGGGTGCCTGCCTAATATTTACCCAACCTCTGAATTCATCTAATAGCTGTATTTCTTCTGGAAAAACTACCTAAATCTTTAACCAGCAACTTCAACCTGGATAGTTTTGCCACAGAAATAGCCCACCACTATTTGGGCAAACCCTAGCAAAAATATAACTGAGCAATTTCTTGATGGGGAGATAACTTCTACAGTATATAAATAACCTTGTTTGCTTGTTTGCTTCCCCTTCACAAAATTTGCATGCAACATTCAGAACAAATCTTAACTTTCTAACAGAAGGAAAATAACTTTTGTCTAATTCAAAGTTTATAAAGGTAAAGAGGTATTTTTGGTAAGGAAGATGATAAAGAAGAGGTTTTATATGAGAAAGGATCTTGTATGGTAAATTATTGTCCTAAAGTAAAATGACTGGTTGTTTAAAAAGAGGGATGTTTAGGACAAGTCAATCCAAGCATGTCATAGATAGTCTGTGTAAATGGTGAAAAGATTCGTGAAACGGATTTTATAAAAGAAATGTTCTACAATTTTAAAGGTTATTAAACCTACTAAATAAATGCTTCATAAACTGCCACTATGACTCTTAACTGTGCAACTTGTCTATTTTAAAGCTACGTATAGCCTGGAAACTTACAGAGTTAGCCATTCCCCCAGCTATGCTGGAAAGAGTCAGACCTTATCTGCACTTGTGTCTAGTGAATTGCTTCCTTACCAGATTTTTCACCAAAAGTAAAAGTTGTGAAGAGTTAGCAGCATAACATGTTCTTGAGACTACTGAAAAAGCAATCTTACATGTAAGCTATGCAAGGAAAATAGAATTTGCTTTTGTTAAAAAAATTATAAGAAGGTATGTAAATGTAAATTTTGCCTAGTTTGGAGGGTTAAAGAATTGTTTTATGTTAGATAGGATAAAGCTGAAGGTTTGACCAAGTTGTGAAAGGTTTGTAAAAAATTAATCCTATAAAAGAAATTCTGTGTGTGAACATTAGCTAAAATTAAAGGACTATTCAGTTTATTCATAAATCAAAGTACAATAGAGTGTGATTAAAGCATTAATCTACTTTTTATTAAAATGTTATTGGTACATGTTCTGAAATTATGTGAAACTCCTATGATTCTAATGTAACAGATTATAAGGTATTAGTAATAATTATAATTGTTATGTTAAATTGTTGTGTGCCACAGGGGTAACAAATTTCTTTCTCAATTGTGTCTTTGAGTGTGGCTACCTTAAGGCTTTTTTTCTTTCAGTTACAGACAATTGTTGTCTTGTTTCAGCGCTCTTTAAAAGGTGGTTTTATAATCAGCTATAGAACTCTTACAGGTGCTTCTAAATGCAGGCTTCTGATAACTTTGGAGATTGTTACATTAGAATAAAGAAAAAACTTTCAGGGCTCTCATTGGAGAGCTAAAACCTTCATGAATAATATCAAGCAGAACAAAAGTTAACTGCCTGGACTAAACTAATAGAAGATTGAAATAGTCCTTTTATGTTTTTTTGCTCAAAATGTTGCTAATCCTTTGTTTTTCAAAACCAATAAAACTTTTCTTTTGAGCTGTTTATAGCTTTAACAATTGAGTACTCCTGTAAACAAATTGAAGTGCATGTATTTCTCTCTACCTGCTTTCTTCAAAATTTGGAGACTACTTGTGAGTATTCTTAACTTATGGCAGCATAGTTATTTGTATAAATGCAATAATAATCTGTTTTCTTTTGCAACAGAACACAACTGGTGAAGCTGGTTATTTTACCAAGGCTTTCACTGGAATGATATACATTCCTTTAAGGAATCAAATTTGATTTGTAGAGCCAATAAAAGCACCTTGGGAAAACTGGCTTCATACCTTGTCTACACAGTCCCTATACAGGGTTCCCAACCTGTGGTCTGTAAAGAAGGTCACTTTCTAACAGGTCCAGGAGCCCCAGGTTATTGTGGGACTTCAAGAGGAGAGGAATTTACCAACTCATACATGTATTTGATGATACAAACCTGTGGCTGGGCTTAAGCCTTAAAAATAAAGTCTTGGGGGGCCGGGCGCGGTGGCTCAAGCCTGTAATCCCAGCACTTTGGGAGGCCGAGGTGGGTGGATCACGAGGTCAAGAGATCAAGACCATCCTGGTCAACATGGTGAAACCCCGTCTCTACTAAAAATACAAAAAATTAGCTGGGCATGGTGGTGCGTGCCTGTAATCCCAGCTACTCAGGAGGCTGAGGCAGGAGAATTGCCTGAACCCAGGAGGCGGAGGTTGCGGTGAGCCGAGATCGCGCCATTGCACTCCAGCCTGGGTAACATGAGTGAAACTCCGTCTCAAAAAAAAAAAAAAAATAAATAAAGTCTTGGACTTCTGCCAAGATGGCCAAATAGGAACAGCTCTGGAGTGCAGTTCCCAGTGAGAGCATTGCACAAGGCGAATGATCTATGCATTTCCAACCAAGGTACCAGGTTCATCTCAAGGGGACTGGTTGGACAGTTGGTGTGGCCCAAGGAAGACAAACTGAGGCAGGGTGGGCTGTTGCCTCACCTAGGAAGTGCAAAAGACTTGAGGACTCCCCCTCCTACCCAAGGGAGGCCATTAGGGACTTCTCCAGACACTCCAGCACTCCAGCACAGATACTGTGCTTTTTCCACATTCTTTACAGCCCACAAACCAGGAGATTCCCGCATGGTATCCAGCACAAAACTGGGCAGCTGTTTTAGCTAGTACCATGGGTTTCCAGCAAAAAACTAGGCAGTCGTTTTAGCTGGCACCTGGAAGGCCTGTGAGACAGAACTGCCCATTTCCCTGAAAAAAAGGGAGCAGAAGACAGGGAGCCAAGTGATTTGGCTCGGTGGGTCCCACCCTCAAAAAGACCAACAAACTGAAACCCACTGGCTTGAGATTTTTGCAGCCAACACAGTAGTTTGAGCTCAACCTGGGACTTTTGAGCTTGGTGCAGGGAGGGGCATCCGCCATTACCAAGGCAGTCTGACATTACCAAGGCAGTTCTAACCTTGCCTGTATAAACAAAATCACAAGGAAGTTTATACAACAGCTGGGCGGAGCCCGTAGCAGCTTAGCAAGACCTCTGAAGGCAGACTGTGACTAGACTCCCTCCTTGCTGGGCAGGGCATCTCTGAAAAAAGGGGGCAGTCCAGGAGGGACTTATAAATAAACCCCCACCTTCCCCAGACAGAGCACCTAAGAAAAAGGGCAGTTGTGAGTTCCACTTCAGTAGACGTATACATCCCGCCTAGCAGCTCTGAAGGGAGAAATGGAGCTCCCAGCACAGCATTTGAGCTCTGATAAGGGACAGACTGTCTCTTCAAGAGGCTTCCTGACCCCTGTATATCCAGAGACACCTCATAAAGGAGAGCTCTGGCTGACATCTGGCGGGTATCCTTCTGGGATGAACCTACCAGAGGAAGGAAGAGGCAGCAATCCTTACTGTTCTGCAGCCCCCGTGGGTGATTCCCAGGCAAGCAGGGTCTGGAGTGGACATCCAGAAGTCCTGCACCAGAGGGGCCTGATTGTTAGAAGGAAAACTAAAAAACAGAAAGAAACAGCTTCAACATGAACAGAAAGGATGTCCACTCAGAGACCCCATCTGAAAGTCACCAACTTCAAAGACCAAAGGTAGATAAATCCAAGAAGACTGGAAGAAACCAGCACAAAAAGGCTGAAATCATGAAAAACCAGAAAGCCTCTTCTCTTCCAATGGATCGTAACTCCTCACCAGCAAGGGAACAAAATTGGATGGAGAATGAGTTTGACAAATTGACACAAGCAGGCTTCAGAAGGTGGGTAATAACAAACATCTCTGAGCTAAAGGAGCATGTTCTAATCCAATGCAAAGAAACTAAGAACCTTGAAAAAAGGTTAGAAAAAACACTAACTAGAATAACCAGCTTAGAGAAGAACATAAATGACTTGATGGAGCTGAAAAACATAGCACGAAAACTTCACAAAGCATACACAAGTTTCAATAGCCGAATAGATCAAGCAGAAGAAAGGTTATCAGAAATTGAAGATCAACTCAATAAAATAAAACAAGAAGGCAAGATTAGGGAAAAAAGAGTGAAAAGAAATGAACAAAGCCTCCAAGAAATATGGGATTATGTGAAAAGACCTAATCTATGTTTGATCAGTGTGCCTGAATGTGATGGGGAGAATGAAACCAAGCTGGAAAATACTCTTCAGGATATTATCCAGGAGAACTTCCCCACTAGTAAGGTAGGCCAACGTTCAAGCCCAGGAAATACAGAGAACACCACAAAGATATTCCTCAAGATGAGCAACCCCAAGGCATATAACCATCAGATTCACCAGGGTTGAAATGAAGGAAAAATGCTAATGGCAGCCAGAGAGAAAGGTTGGGTTACCAATAAAGGGAAGCCCATCAGATTCACAGCAGATCTCTCAGCAGAAACCCTAAAAGCCAGAAGAGAGCAGGAGCCGATATTCAACATTCTTAAAGAAAAGGACTTTCAACCCAGAATTTTATATTCAGCCAAACTAAGCTTCATAAGTGAAGAAGAAATAAAATCCTTTATGGACAAGCAATTGCTGAGAGATTTCTTCACCACCAGGCCTACCTTACAAGAGCTCCTGAAGGAAGCACTAAACATGGAAAGGAGCAACCAGTACCAGCCACTGCAAAAATGTACCAAATGATAAAGACCATCGACACAATGAAGAAACTGCATCAACTAACGGGCAAAACAACCAGCTAGTATCAAAATGGCAGGATCAAATTCACATATAACAATATTAACCTTAAATGTAAATGGGCTAAATGCCCCAATCAAAAGACAGAGACTGGCAAATTGGATAAAAAGTCAATACCCATCAGTGTGCTGTATTCAGGAGAACCATCTCACGTGCAAAGACACATATAGACTCAAAATAAAGGGATGGAGGAAGATTTATTAAGCAGATGGAGAGAGAGAGAAAAAAAAAAGCAGGGATTGCAATCCTAGTCTTTGATAAAATGGACTTTAAACCAACAAAGATCAAAAAAGACAAAGAAGGGCATTACATAATGGTAAACGGATCAATGCAACAAGAAAAGCTAACTATTCTAAATATATATGCACCCAATACAGGAGCACCCAGATACATAAAGCAAGTTCATAGAGACCTACAAAAGAGACTTAGACTCCCACACAATAATAGTGGGAGACTTTAACACTCCACTGTCAATATTAGATCAATGAGACAGAAAATTAGCAAGGATATCCAGGACTTGAACTCAGATCTGCACCAAGTGTATCTAATAGACATTTACAGAACTCTCCACCCCAAACCCACAGAATATACATTCTTCTCAGCACCACATCACACTTACTCTAAAATCCACCACATAATTGAAAGTAAATCACTCCCCAGCAAATGTAAAAGAATGGAAATCATAATAACCAGTCTCTCAGACCACAGTGCAATCAAATTAGAACTCAGGATTAAGAAACTCACTCGAAACCACACAACTACATGGAAACTGAACAACCTGCTCCTGAATGATTACTGGATAAATAATGAAATGAAGGCAGAGATAAAGATGTTCTTTGAAACCAATGAGAATGAAGACATAATGTACCAGAATCTCTGGGACACATTTAAAGCAATGTCTAGAAAGAAATTTATAGCAATAGATGACCACATGAGAAGTGAAGAAAGACCTATAATTGACATCCTATCATCACAATTAAATGAACTAGAAGAGCAAGATCAAACAAATTCAACAGCTAGCAGAAGACAAGAAATAACTAAGATCAGAGCAGAACTGAAGGAGATAGAGACATAAAAATCCTTCAAAAAAATCAATAAATCCAGGAGCTGGTTTTTTGAAAAAAATCAACAAAATAGATAGATTGCTAGCCCGACTAATAAAACAGAAAAGAGAGAAGAATCGAATAGCTGCAATAAAAAATGTTAAAGAGGATATCACCACCGATTCCACAGAAATACAAACCACCATCAGAGATTACTACAAACACCTCTATGCATATAAACCAGTAAATCCTGAAGAAATGGTTAAATTCCTGGACACTTACACCCTCCCAAGACTAAACCAGGAAGAGATTGAATCTCTGAATAGACCAATAACAAGGTCTGAAGTTGTGGGAGCAATTAATAGCCTACCAACCAAAAAAAGTCCAGGATCAGATGGGTTCCAAGCCCAATTCTACCAGACATACAAAGAGAAGCTGGTACCATTCCTTCTGAAACTATTCCAAACAATACAAAAAGAGGGAATCCTCCTTAACTCATTTTATGAGGCCAACATCATCCTGATATCAAAACCTAGCAGAGACACAACCAAAAACGAAAACTCCAGGCTAATATCCATTATGAACATTGATGCAAAAATCTTCAATAAAATACTGGCAAACTGAATCCAACAGCACATTAAAAAGCTTATCCATCATGATCAAGTCAGCTTCATCCCAGGGATGCCAAGGCTGGTTCAACACACACAAATCTATAAACATAATCCATCACATAAACAGAACCAAAGACTAAAACCACATGATTATCTCAATAGATGTAGAGAAGGCCTTTGACAAAATTCAACAGCCCTTCATGCTAAAAACTCTCAATAAACTATATATTGATGAAACGTATCTCAAAATAATAAAAGATATTTATGACAAACCCACAGCCAATATCATATGGAATGCACAAAAACTGGAAGCATTCATTCCCTTTGAAAACTGGCACTGGGCAAGGGTGCCCTCTCTCACCACTCCTATTCAACAAAGTATCGGAAGTTCTAGCCAGAGCAATCAGGCAAGAAAAAGACATAAAATGTATTCAATTAGGAAAAGAGGAAGTCAAATTGTCTCTATTTGCAGACAACATGATTGTATATTTAGAAGACCCCATCATATCAGCCCAATATCTCCTTAAGATGCTAAGCAACTTTAGCAAATTCTCGGGATACAAAATAAATGTGCAAAAATCACAAGCATTCTTATACACCAATAACAGACAGAGAGCCAAATCATGAGCAAACTCCCATTCACAATTGCTACAAAGAGAATAAAACACCTAGGAAGACAACTAACAAGGGATGTGAAGGACTTCTTCAAGGAGAACTACAAACCACTGCTAAAGGAAATGAGATGACACCAACAGATGGAAAAACATTCCATCCTCATGGTTAGGAAGAATCAATATAGTGAAAATGGCCATACTGCCCAAAGTAATTTATAGACGCAGTGCTATCCCCATCAAGCTACCATTAACCTTCTTCACAGAACTGGAAAAAATCACCTTAAACTTAATATGGAACCAAAAAAGAGCCTGCATAGCCAAGACAATCCTAAGCAAAAATAGCAAATCTGGAGGCATCACACTACCTGACTTCAAACTATACTACAAGGCTAAAGTAATCAAAACAGCATGGTACTGGTACCAAAACAGAGACATAGATCAATGGAACAGAACAGAGGCCTTGGAAGTAACACCACACACCTACAACTATCTGATTTTTGACAAACCTGACAAAAACAAGCAATGGGGAAAGGATTCCCTGTTTAACAAATGGTGTTGGGAAAACTGGCTAGCCATGTGCAGAAAGCTGAAACTAGACCCCTTCCTTACACCTTAAACAAAAATTAACTCCAGATGGATTAAAGATTTCAACATAAGAACAAACACCATGAAAACCCTAGAAGAAAACCCATACCATTCAGGACACAGGCATAGGCAAGGACTTCATGACTAAAACACCAAAAGCATTGGCAACAAAAGCCAAAATAGACAAATGGGATCTAATTAAATTTAAGAGCTTCTGCACAGCAAAAGAAACAATTATTAGAGTGAACCGGTAACCAACAGAATGGAAAAAAATTTTGCAAGCTATCCAGCTGACAAAGGGCTAACATCCAGAATCTACAAAGAACAAAAGGAAATTTACAAGAAAAAAACAAACGACCCCATCAAAAAGTGGATGAAGGATATGAACAGATCCTTTTCAAAAGAAGACAAGTATGCAGCCAATAGACATATGAAAAAATGCTCATCATCACTGGTCATTAGAGAAATGCAAATCAAAACGACATTGAGATACCATCTTATGCCAGTTAGAATGGTGATCATTAAAAAATCTGAAGACAACAGATGCTGGAGATGATGTGGAGAATAGGAACACTTTTATACTGTTGGTGGGAGTGTAAACTAGTTCATCCATTTTGGAAGACAGTGTGGCGATTTCTCAAGAAATAAAAATACCATTTGACCCAGCAATCCCATTATTGGATATATATCCAAAGGTTTATAAATTGTTCTGTTATAAAGACATGTGCACAAGTATGTTTATTGCAGCATCATTTACAATAGCAAAGACTTGGAACCAACCCAAATGCCCATCAATGATAGACTGGATAAAGAATATGTGGCACATATACACCATGGAATACTATGCAGCCATAAAAAAAGGATGAGTTCATGTTCTTTGCAGGGACACAGGTGAAGCTGGAAACCATCATTCTTGGTAAACTGACACAAGAACAGAAAGCCAAACACCTCATGTTCTCACTCATAAGTGGCTGTTGAACAATGAGAACACATGGACACAGGGAGGGGAACATCACAAACTGGAGCCTGTGGGGGTTTGGGGTTAGGTGAGGGATAGCAGGGGTAGGGGGGACTGGGGAGGGATAACATTAGGAGAAATATCTAAAGTAGGTGATGGGGGAGGATGCAGCAAACCGCCATTGCATGTGCATATCTATGTAACAATCCTGCATATTAAAATAAATAAAAACAAAAATAAACAAAAAAATGATAAAATATTAAATCACTTTGACCTAGCAATTTAACTTTTCTAATTCTATACTGACAGAGTAATCAGAAATTTTGATAAATTTGAATGTATAAAATATCACATACAAATTAAAATGTTTAAAGTATTCCAATTGATCATGGTTAAATAAACTATGTACATTCATATAAAAAATAAAGTCTTATCTGTGACTCCTTATGGAATGAAGTTCCATCAAATCCAATTTAAAAAGAAGGCTGCTCTACTGTCTGGATTTGACGGCGTGATGTCTCACAGGAAGTTCTCCGCTCCCAGACATGGGTCCCTTGGCTTCCTGCCTCGGAAGCGCAGCAGCAGGCATCGTGGGAAGGTGAAGAGCTTCCCCAAGGATGACCCTTCCAAGCCGGTCCACCTCACAGCCTTCCTGGGATACAAGGCTGGCATGACCCATATCGTGCGGGAGGTCGATAGGCCAGGATCCAAGGTGAACAAGAAGGAGGTGGTGGAGGCTGTGACCATTGTGGAGACGCCACCCATGGTGGTTGTGGGCATTGTGGGCTATGTGGAAACCCCACGAGGCCTCCGGACCTTCAAGACTGTCTTCGCTGAGCACATCAGCGATGAGTGCAAAAGGCATTTCTATAAGAACTGGCATAAATCTAAGAAGAAGGCCTTCACCAAGTACTGCAAGAAATGGCAGGATGAGGATGGCAAGAAGCAGCTGGAGAAGGACTTCAGCAGCATGAAGAAATACTGCCAAGTCATCCGCGTCATTGCCCACACCCAGATGCGCCTGCTTCCTCTGCGCCAGAAAAAGGCCCACCTGATGGAGATCCAGGTGAATGGAGGCACCGTGTCCGAGAAGCTGGACTGGGCCCGTGAGAGGCTGGAGCAGCAGGTACCTGTGAACCAAGTGTTTGGGCAGGACGAGATGATTGACGTCATCGGGGTGACCAAGGGCAAAGGCTACAAAGGGGTCACCAGTCGTTGGCACACCAAGAAGCTGCCCCGCAAGACCCACCGAGGCCTGCGCAAGGTGGCCTGTATTGGGGCGTGGCATCCTGCCCGTGTGGCCTTCTCTGTGGCACGTGCTGGGCAGAAAGGATACCATCACCGCACTGAGATCAACAAGAAGATCTATAAGATCGGCCAGGGCTACCTTATCAAGGACGGCAAGCTGATCAAGAACAATGCTTCTACTGACTATGACCTGTCTGACAAGAGCATCAACCCTCTGGGTGGCTTTGTCCACTATGGAGAAGTGACCAATGACTTTGTCATGCTGAAAGGCTGTGTGGTGGGAACCAAGAAGCGGGTGCTCACCCTCCGCAAGTCCTTGCTGGTGCAGACCAAGCGGCGGGCTCTGGAGAAGATTGACCTTAAGTTCATTGACACCACCTCCAAGTTTGGCCATGGCCGCTTCCAGACCATGGAGGAGAAGAAAGCATTCATGGGACCACTCAAGAAAGACCGAATTGCAAAGGAAGAAGGAGCTTAATGCCATGAACAGATTTTGCAGCTGGTGGGGTCTCAATAAAAGTTATTTTCCACTGAAAAAAAAATAAATAAAAAAAAAATAAAAATAAAAATAAAAAGAAGGCTATACGGCAAATAATTTATTCTTGATGTACTGTATGTAAATAATCAGGCCAAGTATAATAAGATTAAAGTTTATTTTGCAAACAAATCATTTTATCATGATTGGCTTTTTATAAAAATGAGGACTGGAGAGAGAAAAGGTGTGTTTCAAAAATTATGATACACTGTTATTTTAATATTAATATATTTTAGTCTAATCAGTTATTTTTAATTTTTTGTCTGCATATTAGACTAATCCTGCTTATTCCTGTGAACCAACTCGTGATCTCTGGCTGCAGGTCACAAGAAACAAAATGGATGGGTAATGTAAAAATCTGAATCAATATTCTAATTCTGGGCACACATTGGAATTTGCTTCAACCTCATGTACCCAAGTCTTAGTAGGCATGACTATAGCCATCAGTTACCTGAGTGTGTAGGCAGCCTCAGGATTTTTTTTGGAGCTGTCCTCACTCCATTATTTTAACATTCTTCTAATTCTAACAATCTGGTTTGTCTCCTCTAGCCTTCAGGCCACTAAGCTCCAAATGAACCTCAGTGAGGGATAATGTCCTCTCAATATTCAAGGCTCACCCTTCTACAGGACCCCTAGACTGCCCATCAGTGAGACACAACACAGGCAAAATCCTGCTCCTGTCTTCCTTGGACCTGGCTGGATACCATTTTCCCCAATTCGTGGAGACAGCCTGCTGCCCTGACAACTAGCACGAGGCCAAGACTCAGAGACCCACTACCACCACCCCCTCTGTCAACAGGAAGCAGTTATAGAAGACTCACCTTCATCCATTTTCTCCAAAGAACTGGGGTCTTGGACTCTTGAGGGGGGAAATGCTACAGTGGGTAGCTAGTCAGACATGAGCAGAGCAGGAGAGTACTCCCCCACATACCCAACTAGGAATGTCAGGCAACTATCAGGTGAGGATCAGATGGTTATTAACTTTCTGTCTAAAATAGTAACTGGTTGCAGCCAGTGCCAGAGAAAGGCAGTCTTCCTATAGATAGAAAAACCCAGAAACTGGAGATCAGCAGTGTCCTGATAAGATCTCAGGAGTTGGGTGGGTGAGCTCAAGCATGCCATAATGGAGTGTAACTGGTATATAACCTTCCTCTAGGAATGCTAGATTGGTAAGGGAAGTGTGTTACAAGTTAGTGTGCATACAACTCTAGTAAACACATTGTGCATGTTCCTTTCCCAAGTGCCAGCAGGGCATTGCATGTGTGGGCAGCTCACCCCAAGAGAAGAATTAAGGGAGAAGGAAGACAAAACCCCAGAAGTATGGCAACATATGAAATCCCAAGTCAAAGGTCAAACCATGCACCATGCAAAACAAGTGTGCACTGTCTTGCAAGTTGTCCACTTGGCCCGCTTCCAAATGTACTTCTTTCCTTTCATTTCAGTTGTAAAGCTTTTTAATATACTTTTACTTTTCTAAGATGTTCCTCAGTCTCTACTTCTGCCTTATGCCCCTTAGGTGAATTCTTTCTTCTGAGGAGGCAAAAACTGAGGCAGACCCATACAGATTTACTGCCAGTAACTCAGATACCTGCCATTGGTAATAAAATGATTAATAGAAATTCATAGAAATGATATCATAGAAATGATTCATAAGAAATGAAACAGGAAATGATAGACACTGGTCCCACCTTGGCACATATTCCAATTGACATATTGCCTCTCAATACCACATCTCTGAGAGGGTGAAAATTAATTGCCTAAGTGGATTTTTTTTTTAACACAGAAGAAGACTGTATGTGCCTGAATCCTTACAAAACTCTGCAAAGGGCTTTCAAGCTTAAGTAGCTTTTTCCTCTGGTACCTTTTGATTGATGGATAATTTTCTCACATTCTAACGGACGTCTCAGCCATTTCTGCCACCTGTAGCATAAAATCTTCTGCACATAACATTTTTACTAATATAATATGGTAATGAATCAATAGAAATTTTACTGCACTCTGCTTTAAAGAAAAGACATCTCAAGGAAACAAGGTCAGCTCTTCCAGGGATGCTGTCTGGAAGCACTCAGAATGTCAGTGTCTGACATGCTGTCATAGGCTTCCTACAGCAGCCTCTAACAGAATTCTGCTGTCCCAAACCCCTGGTAATAGAATTGTTTACCTTTACACCAAGAAGGATGGGAAAGCACCAAAATCTGCATGTGGTTTGTGCCCAGGCCAACTTTGAGGGTTTCGTGCTATGAGACCTAAAGTTCTTATAAGACTGGCCAAAAACATGTCAGCAGGGCCTAAGGTGGTCCCATGTGTGCCAAATGTGCCCATGACAAGTTGAAAGATGCTTTCCTTATCAAGAAAGAGAAAATTGTTGTGAAGATGTTGAAGGCACAAGCAGAGTAAGAAAGCTAAATTTAAAAATGAAGTTATAAAAAAAATCAAAAGGCAACAAAGACAAGAGGGTCAAAATGAGGCAACTGAGTGAAAAAGAAAAACGGGGGGCTGAGCATGGGGGTTCATGCCTGTAATCCCAGCACTTGGGAGGCTGAGGTAGGAGGATCATTTGAACCCAGGAGTTTGAGACCAGTCTGGGAAACATAGGGCAACCCCATCTCTACAAAAAGAAAATTACCTGGGTGTGGTGATCCACAGATACTCAGGAAGCTGAGGTGGGAGGATAGCTTGAGCCTGGGAGATCGAGGATGCAGCGAGCTATGGTCATGCCACTGCACTCCAGTCTGGGCAACAGAGTGAAATCCTGTCTCTAAAAAACTAAAACTAAAAATCAACTGGCAGTACAGGTTCAACTCCCCCATATCTATTATTGGAACCATATATGTAATTACTGATCTTCAGAATGATACATGGGAACTACATTACCATCAGTCTTAAAAAATTGTTTAAGTTTAAAATTTACTAAATGTCTTTTATGAGCCCAGATCTCCTCTAAGTTTTATAGGGAATGAATAAACATGATACATGGTACCTGTCCTCAAGCAGCTTACAGTATAATGGAAACAACACGGAAAATTATTTAAATCATATTAAATGCTAAGCTGAGGGCATTCAATGGAGAGAAGTTCAGATAAGTCTGTATGATAATATTTCAGTGTTTCTAACTGGTCAACTAGCTTGGATGAGTGTATCCTGGTAGATGACCCAGTGGGTGACTGTGAACACATCTCTCTTCCAAGCTTTCTCTTAATATGGCTTGAAATTGTGTTTTATTTTCAGCATCTACATTATAAACTACTTCTAAAACTGTTTCACAATAATGATTCTCAGTTTTTTTTAATATCCTGCATTTGGGCCGTTCACTTTCTGAACCTATAAACAAAACTTATATTTATCCCTATTTAATTATTTCGGTTGTTTGAGGCTCATTGATCCAATTCATTAAAATAATTTAGGCCCTGGTCATATCATTCAATTTACTGGCTTTCCCTCCAAACTTTAGTTACCTGATTCAACTTGGATATATCTTTTTTATATATATATATAACTAAAGAACATTTATTTATTTTTACCAAGACTTTATCTTGAGGACATGGCTAAACTGCATTTCCACCCCCACCCCATCTTGAAGAAGAGTTAGTATAGTGAATGTTATAAAGTAGATATGAACAGCTAACAGTTGTACTGACAAAGTACAATTTTCATCTAAATCATCATAAAAATGTTTAAGTGAAAAAAAAGAAAAAAAGAGGGGGCAATGGGGGTTTCTGACTGAACAAATCCTCACATTTCATCTAATACAGTCAACTTGGCTAAAGTATAACAAAGTGGAAACAGGATTACTATAATACAAAACTTCCACTATAGCACGCTGTACACACCTGTGTTCCAAGCCCACCCCTCATCCCCCGTAATGCTTCCAACACAATTATTTCCCAGCCTGTTGGGCCTGCTGATGAAGGAACACATAGATCTTCTCTTTAATCCAGTCTTTGTTATGAGGCTGGTATGTCTGGGTATCAGCCCGGTAAACCAGGCAGCTGATGTCTGCCAGATCATCGATGAAATCAAACAACTGACTGATGTCATATGTGATAGAAGGACTGTTGGGATTCATTCTTTTCAGATGTTCTTCATACATTTTACAAACGCCTTCCATGTATTCATTCACAGATTCGTAGCCTGCATAAGTTCTGCATTCTGGCCTCTTGGTAGGCTGTGCCAGCAAAATAGTGTGAGACATGGCACCAAACTCTCTTCACTGCAGCCACTGCAGACACTGCCACCACTACACGAGCTTCGGATATATCTTAATTATAAGGAATTTTAGTGCACTGTGAAGTTTTTGAAACATTGTCATATATATTATCTCATTTTATGATCTAAGTCTCTGGGCAGTGATTACTCCCTTTCTTGCAGGTGGGGCCACTGAAAGCGCAAGGCAGTGAGGTAACTTACTAGCAAGTGCAGAGCTAGGACAAGAATTCATGTCTTCAGATTAGTGCCTTGGTACCCTTTCTTTCTTTAAAATACTATATATATTTATATGTATTTCTTCTTTGAAACAGAGTCTTGCTCTGTGTTCAGGCTAGAGTGCAGTGGCACAATCAGAGCTCACTGCAGCCTTGCCTTCTGGGCTCAAGAAATCCTCTCATCTCAGCCTCCTGAGTAGCTGAGATCATAGGGGTGCACTGCCATGCCTGGCTAATTTTTAAATTTTTTTGTAGAGACAGGGTCTCCCTATGTTGCCCAAGCTGGCCTCAATCTCCTGGACCCAAGTGATCCTCCTGCCTTGTCCTCAAAGTGCTGGGATTACAGGCATGACCACCATGTCCAGCCAAAATATTATATTTTTTCAAAGGAATATTTTTGTTTATTTTTAATTTTAAAGATCACATGTTAAACATGTTAACATTGTATAAACTAAGGTGCTATAGATAGTGAACATCCCCTTTGGTCCTTCTTCCAACCCCACATCCCTCTCCAAATGTACTCACCTAAATCAATTTGGAGTGTATTCTTCAAGACCTTTCCCCATATACTTCTTCATTTCTGGAAATAGTTCATTCTGTGGGATATTGTATTCGTTTGTCTAAACTTGCCTTTTTCACTTTATAAGATATTTTAGAGCTCTTTCCATGTACCCATTTGCATATATTATTTATCTTTTTGTCTGATGTACAATGTTCGATTACAGGGATGTATATAATTTAACTTTTCCCTGTTGATAGACATTAACAATGTTTGCAGTTTTGGCCAGGCTTGGTGGCTCATGCCTGTAATCCTAGCACTTTGGGAGGCCGAGGCGGGCAAATCACCTGAGGTCGGAAATTGAAGACAAGCGTGGCCAACATGGTGGAACCCTGTCTCTACTAAAGCTACAAAAAATTAGCTGGGCATGGTGGCACGTGCCTGTAATCCCAGCTACTTGGGAGGCTGAGGCAGGAGAATCGCTCGAACCCAGGAGGCAGAGGTTGCAGTGAGCTGAGATTGCACCATTACACTCCAGCCTGGGCAACAAGAGCAAGACTCCATCTCAAAAAAAAAA
>NW_022436980.1:859680-873445 GCF_009761245.1 Sapajus apella | reverse complement strand
TTGAAAAGTATGCATATTTGAAATCTTGGTAACAAATGCCAATGTCATCTTCCGGAAAGGTTATATCAATGTATATTCCCATCAGTACATATGAGGGTGGTATTTTCTCACATTTTCAGTAACACTGGTTAGTGCTAATTGTTATAGTTTTTATTAATCTGAATTTCTCCAATCACTAATGAGTTTGAGTATCTCATATTTCCTTTTCTATTAATTGCTTATTCTTATAATGGCCTCTCTATTATGACTTATATTGTCTTCATATGGATCTCCAAAAGTAGTGTTGAATAAGGCAGAAACAAGAAAGTTACAAACTACTTTAAGGAACTTCCTCTATGAGGGACAAAAATCTACTAGTAAACATTTGAATGCAAATGTTTGATCAGCAGTGGATTCCCCCAACCAGTTTACAAACCAAGTAACATCCCTCCATTATATTCAAATGAATATTATGAGCATCTTTGCAAAGCATCGTGCTGAAAAAAAGATTAATCATGTCCAGTACTCCCATAGTCTATCTTTTAGCTCTTCCAGAAAATAATATGAAGGCAGTTTAGTTGTATTAATGATTAGCTTACAAAGGTTTCTTAATATGCATTCTAGAGTATTGCTGAAAGTAATGCTCAGCTCACACTATAGATGCCATAATCCATCTTTCCCCCTCCTTTTAAAAAACTGTAGTTTTACCTCACTTAGATTTCTGGCACCTGGCTGATTTTCTATTTTACAGAGATAAGGGGCAGTGGTTCTGAGACCTATAATCTTTCATTCAGTCTGCAAAGCCTATATTCCAGGTCCTCTTTGACTGTCTCCTGATTTGGGTTGTGCTTCAATTCCCTCTCTGTGATATCAGTTCTACCCTTCTCAGTTTGAAGATTATGTTCCTTGCTGGAGAAGAAAGAAACAATTGAGTGCCTCTGCCTTTTCTCTGTTAACACTTAATAGGCCCTTCTCTCTGCAGTCAGCTTATCCTTTCCTTTATCTGCTAGCTTCAAACTGTCTATGTTTCTAAAGGCCTTTCTGTGGTCCTCCTCACTTAGCACTACTCAGCCTCTTCTGGAGTTTTCCTTCTATCACTTTATTACAGGGTTCATATCACCCATTGTCTTATTCTCCTTGGTTTGTGTCCTTTCTCTCATTTTTTGGTGCATGCCATTTCAAAACAGACTTATCAGAGTTTCTGCAGTATAAAGTTTTATTTTTCAGAGTTCATAACTTTAAAAATATATTCCTTTTTATTGCCTCTAACCTCGGGGTTATAATTATGTTTCTGTGAACTTTCTGAAGTTTGCTTTCCAAAAGTGTCAATTACATGTCTACTATAACCAGAGGTTCTTTCTTTATTCTATATTACAGAATCTGGGATGGCATAATTCCTTTCTTTCATCTTCATAAAGGCAAAGACTGGATTTTATTTCATCTATTTGATGAAGTAAAGATTTCTATCATATAAACATCACCAACGAATCCTTCCTTGCTTGTCAGAATTGAGTGTAAAGTAAAAGTTCCTATCATTCCTTCTTGTACCTTTTGAAAGATGAAATTATCAGGAAAGAAAATCAAGAATGTATTAAATGCTAAGCTTATTGTGGAGATTTAGAACAGATGTTTAAGTAGTTCAAGTGCCCCATCAATATTATACCTTGTCTCTGTGACAGTTTTATCATTTGATTTAGGAAAGCATCCTCCAACTCTTCCATTTAGCCTGACATTCTTAGCATGTTCTCACTCTCACAAATAACACTACTCTCTTCCCTTCATTTAATTCTCTCCAAGTACTGTATGCTGTACATGTGGATTCCATATATTTGCAATTTTGACACATGGGGGTACTGTATATCCATGTTTATCAGACTTGTTTATATTGAAAAACATGCACCATTCCACCACTGAAACCAGTTCCATTTCCTCAAGTGTCACTAACATTTAGGACATCATGTTTATATGAGTGGTAGATTCTATGATGCACCCCTCATTCCCCTTCAGGAATAAAGACATTACTCCAGCGACTGGGAGTGCCACTGAAGCTGGTCTTCAACTGTCAGTCCCTTTGGGGACAGCCTCAGCTGAAGAAAGTGGCCTCATCCCCCACAGCTATGCCCCTTCCAGGGTAGCCTGCATACATTGACTGGTCTCTCATGCTCAATTCAGAACAGCACTGAGGGTGGTCACATCTTCAGAATTCCTCAGCAGGGTTGGCTGACACAGTCCATTGACATTGCATTGGAGCTCTACTTCTCCCACTGCTCAATCTTGCTTCTTCTCTTCCACAGGCATTAGTTCCAAGACCATTTTCTAATAAACTCCCTACATGCCATCTCCATCTCAGGATCTGCTTCCTGGGAAACCCAACTAGGGACAATTTGCTTGTTTTACAGTTTCAGGTATATTATATTATCTTGTACATTGCAATATCAATAACTGAGCCTTCAGTATTATTCCCAATCTAGTCTTCTGCTATTTTCTTAGAATCACTGACAATTACTGAGCTTCTCTTCCTCCCTCTATAAATCTTCTTTCCATGCCATCTGTTAACTTCTATTTATATGATTTATAAGTTTCTTCTCACCCTTTCTCTCCTTTTCCTCCAAACTCTATGCAAAGCCCTTTGTCTAGTAAGCTTTGTTTCTGAAACATTTTTTTCTAATTTTCCCAACATGCATTTCTTGTCTTGTTTGTCAGGAATCTGTTATTTTGATATTGTAAATCAGAGTTGAGACTGACATTATCTTCTGAGGCACCTTTTCACTTCCAGCAGTCTTAATTCTCTAAAGGCACAATTTTTGACTAAAGGAGCCCAGATAGTGCTGGTACATTAAGGCCTCTGCCTGTGACCCGGAGAGTCTCCTGCAGTAAGGATTCAGTAGGAGGCATTGACTCCCAAGGGAGGGCACAGTGGGCTCACATTCTTGGAGGAGTTCTCAAGGGCCAATGAGTGCTGTGTGTTAGTTTGGCTTTCTGAGAGCATGATGGGACAGAGTCAAGAGTTCAAGAGTTAAAATGAAGGGGGAAAAAGCAGGCTAGGGCAGGGAAAGATTTCAGACAGCAATGTGAAACTGACAGTGATGAAAGGAAAATGAGAAGGAAGCCGAACTGGTCAGGGAGAACTTCAGACCATGCTGCAGATCTAACAAAGTCTTGGCCAAGCCAGTGAGGAGATTTAGAGCAAAGCCTGTCTATTAGAGGTGTCTAGCAATGAACAGAAATAACCAGGCCTACCATCCCTGCTGTATTTGGCCATTGACTAGGGGCTGCTTGGGAAAAACATGGCTTAGGCTTGAAAGTTGAGGTAGGTCCTGGCAGCTGAATGTTTAGTTCTTTCTTGAGGGGTCAAGTGGGCACCTCCGTCCGTGGCTACCAGTCCTCCTGTGTGCCATGTGGGTCTCCTTTCCTGTACAGGTTCAGGGACCAGCTCCTCTAGATTCCACTGGGCCCATCTCCCTGAGGGAAAACTTAGAAGGGGAAGGTTAGTGGGATGAACAATATCCCCCATCACTCACAAAACTATCTAGAATGAGATTTCTCATTGCTAGTATGGCAGGAGGGATACGGCCCAGCAGCTCATCTTGTCACCTGCTTTACTGAATCATGGTCTATAGCAACTATGTCAGTTGGCTCCTCCAGGAAGCAGATGCTAAGACACAGTAGGGAGTATGAGAGGTTTATAAGGGTTGGGGATGCATGGGTAGGAATAACACCTATGAAAGACAAGAAAAGGAAGCAGGACAGAGTTGGGAAAGCTTTAGACCATGATGTAAACATTACATCTGTGAAAAGACAGGGAAAGAAAGTAGAATTGTGAAGGAAGACCATCAAACCTCAACGCAGATCTGACAATGTTGGTCGACCCAGGGAGAATTCTGGATCAAAGATGGTCTGTTAGAAGAGTCCTACATTGGGTAGAAATGGCCAGGCCCAGGCCCCCACCATGCTCAGCTCCTTACTGGGGGCTGCCTGGGAAGAGCAAGGCCTTGGCATTACAGCTGCAGGCTGTCAGCTAACTGGACCTTTGCAGCTGAGTAGCAAGCTCTGACTTGAAAGGAAACTTCTATGCTGCCACATCTTGCTTGAGCATGCCAACTCAAATTCACTGGCATTGGGGAACCAGGTTTCATTCCCTGTCATGGCACAGTCTCATATCCTTGCCTGACCATGGTTTACAAGGTGACCTATCATCGGGGGTCTAGTTTGAGGTGGCGGGAGGAAGCCTATGTCTGTAAAATAAAGCATTTCTTCCTATGGGGATGTCATCTGTCTCTCTAGGATGCTAGGAGAACATGTGCTTCTCAGCAGCCAGTGGAGCAGGATGTGCTGCTGCTGTTTCTGTGTTCCTGGATCTACCTCCATCCCGAAAGCTCCATGGTTTCTGAGATAGCTGAAACAGGTATTCATTTCTAAAGTGGCAGGGCATTCAGCATGGAAGGCTTCAAGGAAAGGGTGGGCCACATGCAGGCCAGAGGGAGCCCAGCTCATTCTCAGGCATGCAGGGACCTCATTGTCTCTGAGTAGACAGTAGGTTGAATGGGGTTAAATATTTCATCCTCTGAGTAGAGGAGCCCAAGCAAAATCTCATTTACTCCAAGGTCCAAGTGAATGGGGCAGATTTAAAAGTCTGGAGAATAAGCCATGCTTGTGATTTAATTTGTTTCCATTAGTGGTATTCTCTGTGTTTATTTTCCCGTTGGTTATGACCCAAATTTGGAGCTCAGCCTTTTTGGAACATCTAGCCTCATAGAGGCTGTGCTCTAGTTTTCAAGGGAAGGACATCTATGTTTTAATCAGAGCCTTTAGAAAGGAAGTGCTCAGTATTAAAGGGGCAAACTGTAAAGACAAATGACTCTCACTAGCATGTTCTCTTTGGTCAACCTGGAGGATGGTACATTTTTCGCAGGGGTATTCATCAAACCTTAGTATTCTTTCTTTTAAGAGGGTGATCATTCTGCATATACAAATAAATATTTGGTTGGAAACTCAAGCAAAAAGAGAAACAGCACCCACCCTGAAGTCCTATAACATCTTCCCCAGAGAGTATGCTTTCTAGGTCTAAATTCCTCCCTCATAAAGAAATAATTTTATAGTAATGTCTGACACTTAAGTAGTGATGGCTATTCAGGGACCATTCTGAGCATGTTATAATTACATATTAACCCATTTGACTTTTTCTTTTTTTTTTTTCTTTGAGATGGAGTCTTGCTCTGTTACTCAGCCTAGAGTGCAGTGGTGCTATCTTGGCTAACTGCAACCTCCGCCTCCCAGGATTCAGGTGATTCTCCTGCCTCAGCCTCTTGAATAGCTGGGATTACAGGTGCCCACCACTATGCCTAATTTGTGTGTGTGTGTGTGTATGTATTTTTAGCAGAGATGGGTTTCACCATGTTGGCCAGGCTGGTCAACATGCTCCTGACCAGGCTGGTCTTGAACTCCTGACTCCTGAATGTCTGCCTCGGTCTCCTAAAGTTCTGGGATTACAGGTGTGAGCCACTGTGCCTACCCATTTGATTTTCAAATTTTCAAATGGCCCTAACCCATTTGATTTTCACAATAAACTCCATGAGGTAGGTGCTGTTATTTCCCCCATTTTTCAGAGGGTGAAACTGAGGATTAGAGAGGTGCAGTGACTTTTCCAAGGTTACAACAAGCAGCAGGCAATAAAGCGTGTGTACACCTAGAAACCCCTAGACTACACTGCCCTTTAAAATATTCAGCAAGGGCCAAGGCAGGTGGATCATGAGGTCAGGAGATCATGACCATCCTGGCCAACAAGGTGAAACCCTGCCTCTACTAATATACAAGAAACTAGCTGGGTGTGGTGGCAACGTACCTGTAGTCCCAGCTATTTGGGAGGCTGAGGCAAGGGAATTGCTTGAACCTGGGAGGCAGAGGTCTTAGTGAACCAAGACCATGCTACTGCACTCCAGTCTGGTGACAGAGCAAGGCTCTGTCTCAAAAAAAAAAAAAAAAAAAAAATTCAGCAAGCCTCCTCATGGTGCCTCAAGAAAAGTTACAGAAAGATTTGAAAATAGTTGGTTATTTGAAAAAATTTAAGCCAAAGAAGAGTCCTTTTTTAGATGGGATCTCCCACTTACATCTCCCCTTTGGAAGCAACATTGTTGCCATATGCCAGGCCTCTGTACAGGGGGCCTGATTCACTTCACTGTTGACTCTGAGGCGGCTCTTTTAAGTCTGCAGGCTGGTCTCACTCTCTGCTCCCTCTTTCTAAGCACCCTTGGCCTGTTGGCAAAGCAATTAACACCTGGAAAGCAGCATTCTACAATAATTAGTCGATCTCTTCCCACTTATTTGCCAAGACTATTCAGTTAGCTTCTTGGTTTAGGAACCTATGAGAAGTCTTTTAAATTCACTTTGGTCTTTTCTAAGTTATTATTTTTTACCCTTAGGAATCCAGCAAAGCAATGAATGCTTCGTAATAAATTAAGGCAGAACATAATCCATTTTAGAAAGATTTTTCTACTGAATGATTTTTTTTCCAGTTAACCTTCTATCTCCCATTACTTAGGGAATGAAATTAAAAAGAATGTCCAATTCCCTGGGCAAGTTGGTTAATCAGTATTTCAATGTAAAACAAAGTTAATATTTATGGCCATTAATTTGATTTTTCTCCAGAGAATCTATTCATTTGATTAATATTTTTTCCTTGTAACTCTCTCACCTACCTTGTGAATCTCTCCAATCTAATATTTCCTTGGTTGAGAATAGTTTGAGAATTCTGCCTGCACTATAAAAAAAAAGTTCATGAAATTGGCTGATGGGATAAATATCACAGAGCTATTCATGAGACCTGGGACTCCACATCATTTTTCTTATCACCTAAAGCACAGCAGCTTGACATCTGTGAGGCTCTGGTTTGTGTTCCAGCACCAGCTGGACAATATTGATTGGCCATAAGATTGTGTGATGTGTATTACTTGCCAGCTTTTAGAATTAACTGAGCCCAGCGTCATGTCCTTTCACCAGGTTTCTGGATGTCATATGTATAAGATTCATCAAAGCCCGTGGAGCATTTTCTAGGTTCCAGTGAAGCGAGGGCCATATTTCTCAAATTAGGGCCCATGTCCACCAACATCAGATCACCTTAGGGACAGTGTTAAAATGGAAATGCCTCAGTCCCTGGCAGAACTACTGCATGAGAATATTCAGGTCGGGCCCAGGTATGGGTGTTCTTAAAATTCTTAAGCACATTGAAGTTTAAGGACCATAAGCTAGCCAGAGTAAATAGTACAAGTTAAGAATCAGCTGAAGGTCCTGTTTTTTCATAGATATTCACAAGCTGGTTCTAAAATTTATATGGAAAGACAAAGGAATTAGAATAGTCAAAAGAATTCTGAAAAAAAAAATAACAAGGTTGGAGGATTCATATCACCTGGTTTCAAGACTTATTAAAAAGCTATAGCAATCAAGACTGTGTGGTATTGGCAAATATAGGCACAGAGATCAGGGGAACAGAAGGGAGAACCCAGAAATAGACTCACAAGTATGGTCAACTGAGTTTTGATAAAGTGCAAATTCAATTCAAAGGAGAAGGGACAGTCTTTGTAACAAATGGTGTGGGAACAATTGGATGGTCATATGCATAAGAGTGAACCACAAACCATATCCCAAGCTTTATATAAAAATTAACTCAAAATGGGTCATGTAACTAAATATAAATGTAAAACTATAAAACTTTTAGAAGAAAACAGGAGAAAATGTTTGTGAACTTGAGCTGGACAAAGAGTTGTTAGAACAGCAAAAGTATAATCCCTAAAAGAAAAAAAAATGGATAAATGGGGACTTGATTAAAACTTCGTTTTATCTTGCATAGACATTACTAAGAGAATGAATGATAAGTTACAGACTGGGAGAAAATATTTGCACATCACATATATGACAAAGGCCTTTTATTCAAAAAAAATATAAAGAACGCTCAAAAACTTAACAGTAAGAAAACAAATTAATAAAAAATGAGCAAAGGTTTGAACAGATACTTTGTCAAAGAAGGTAATACATGATGGCAAATAAATACATGGAAAGATGCTCAACATCATTATTAGGGAAACACAAATTAAAAACATAATGAGACAACACTGTACATGTATTAGGATGACTAAAACAATACAAAGCAAAACAAAATAGAATGAAACAAACTGATAATTCCAAGAGCTTATGGGGATGATGTGGAGTAACTGAAATTCATATTTCTGATAAAAAGATCAGATGGTACAGTCATATTGTATTCTTAGAAAATGGTAGTGTTTTTTAAAACATAGAGTTTCACCCAGCAATTCCATCTGTAGGTGTCTATCCAATACAACTGAAAATTTACGTTCACACAAAATCCTGCGTGTGAATATTTATAAAAGGTTTACTCATAAATGCCCCAGACTGGCAACAATCTGAATGTCTTTCAACTGGTGAATGCATAAGCAGACTATATCCATTCAATGGAACACTATTCAGCAAAAAAGAATGAACTATTTTATATGCACCAAAATAAATGACTCTCAAATGCATTTTTCTAAGTGAAACAAGCCAGTGGCTACATACTACAGATTTCCTATTACATGACATTAAGGAAAGAACTGATCGGTGGTTTCCAGGAACTCAGGGAAAGGGGAGGTTTTATTTTGTTTTGTTTTCCCCACAAAGGGCAGCATGTATGCAGGGCAGCATGTATGCAGGGAAGCATGGAGCTGTTTCAAGTCTTAACTGTGATTTGATTACATCACTATACATTTGTCATGACTCAGAACTATATGCCAAAAAACTTTTGTGATCATAAATAAAAATTTTAAAAATAATCAGCTGAGGCATATCTGACTCAAAATTACAAAACCAATATTCATTGTCTATTATGAGCAGAACCTGGACTGGTGTTGGGAGGAAAACGACACCTCACAGTAAGGCTCCTCCTCCCCATAGACACCGATCCACTGGTACACAAACAACTGCTATTGAGGCAGTGAGGGATATGGGCTCAGAAAAGGAACAAAGAGGGTGTAAGTGAAGAAGCCTGGATTCTTATTAGGAGCATTCTCAGTTTGGAAAACTGTAAGGCTGAGTCATAATAAAAAATAGAGCAGATTATAAACTGACAAAAATAAGATATGAGAAAGTTATGAGCATGGAAAAATATAGTTATTGATCTGGGATGGTAAGGCAATAGAAGCAAACTCTAAGTGTAATGAGATTGAATCAATGGATATGATGCTATTTTTTGAAAAGGCAAATCAACTCATTCACTACTGATTCCTCTTAAGGAAGGGAAATGAACGGGTAAAGGGTATGAAGTTGTGTTGACTTTAGATTCTGTTAGCAATTTCTTTATGCCTTCCCTACTCCCCATATAACAGTTCTGTGCTCTGAGAGCTACTGTTGCAAGAAAAGCCAAGTCTTCCCTAAGTGGATATGAAGGCTATTATGCAGAGAAATCACTGTCCTTCCTGGGTGTGAGGGAGTCATTTAGTAGTTAGATCCTAAAGAGGAGGTTGGTATGAAATTAAAACCCTCTACTTAGAGCATCATGTGTCTAGAATAGTGGTTCTCAAAGCATGGACCCTGAACCAGCTGCAAAGCACCATTTGGATGCTTGATAGAATTAAAGATTCTGAGGTTTTACTCCAGACCTGCTGAATCAAAAACTCTGGGCTTGAGCCCAGCAAATCCTCCAGGGGATTCTGATGAGCTTTTGAGAGTTTGTGAAGATGTCAAACGTGAATCTCGTGCTTAACTATTGCAACCTGCTGAAGCTGATAAAGGAATATCAACTTTTAGTGACCCACCCGCCCTCACAGAGACCATCACTGGGCTTAACTGAACACTCTCCTAACAGTTGAGCAATGGGTCTTGTTTTAAGCAGCCATATAAAACTTATGGTCTGGGTCTGTCCTCTTCAGAGCATTAGTTTTCAGGGCTTAATTAGCATAACCACCTTGAATCCCCCCATTTCTACAGCATTTACATAATTCTGACTTTCCCCCTCAGCAAACTAGTCAGTTATTATTATTATTATTATTATTATTTTTTGAGACGGAGTCTTGCTTTGTTGCCAAGGCTGGAGTGCAGTGGCACAATCTCGGCTCACTGCAAATCATCTGCCTCCAGGTTCAAGCGATTCTCCTGCCTCAGCCTCCTGAGTAGCTGGGATTACAGGCACATGCCATCACGCACAGCTAATTTTTGTATTTTTATTAAGAGATGGGGTTTCACCATGTTGGTCAGGCTGGTCTCAAACTCCTGACCTTGTGATCTGCCTGCCTCGACCTCCCAAAGTGCTGAGATTACAGGTGTGAGCCACTGCACCCAGCTTTTTTTTTTTTTAAACTGATGACAGGGTTTTCCTCCCCAGGCTGAAATGCTATGTTGTGATCACTGATCATTGCAACCTCCAACTCCTGGGCTCAATTGATCCTCCCAAATAGGGAGGATCTAATTGATCCAAACAGTGCTACTACAAGTGTACCATAACTGTATGTCACATTGAAGCTGGGTGATTTGAGATGTGGCAGGGTACAGGGCTCTCAGAGGAGGGAGTGGTCAGCAAAACCCAGAGGAAGGCTTCTGTGCGGAGAGGATAGGCTGAAGGGAGCTAAGACTTTTGGTCAGTGGAGCAAGAGAAAGCTGGGAAAGCTGGGAAGGAGAACATAAATACCCTGGGCTCACTTTTTTTTTTTTTTTTTTTTTTTATGGGATGGAGTCTCACTGTGTCATTCAGGCTGGAGTGCAGTGGCACAATCTCTGCTCACTACAACCTCCACCTCCTGGGTTCAAGTGATTCTCCTGCCTCACCCTCCCAAGTAACTGGGACTACAGGCATACACCACTACTACCAGCTAATTTTTGTATCTTTAGTAGAGATTGGGGTTTCACCATGTCGGCCAGGCTTGTCTGGAACTCCTGACCTCATGTGATACACTCAACTCAGCGTCCCAAAGTGCTGGGATTACAGGCATGAGCCACTGCACCTGGCCAGGGAACAGATTCTCAATTGGGTTGGCCTCATGCTTTCCCCTCCTTCCTTTTCCTTCTGCCAGGAGTCCCCATTGTCCAATTGGAAACAACTGGAAACCTGAAGTCAAGTCGAGCCAGCCTCTATAAGCAGAAAGATGGAGAAGGCTACTCTCTGCCAGAGGGAACCTTAGTTTAATTAGGTCCCAACTATTTTTGTTTTTGTTGTATTTGCTTTTGGGTTCTTGGTCACAAACTCTTTGCCTAAGCCAATGTCTAGAAGAATTTTTCTGATGTTATCTTCTAGAGTTTTTATGGTTTCAAGTCTTAGATTTAAGTCTTAAGTCTTTGATCCAACTTGAGTTGATTTTTGCATAATGTGAGAAATGAGAATGCAGTTTGGCTTGCCAATTATCCCAGCACCATTTGTTGAATAGGGTGTCCTTTCCCCACTTTATTTTTTTGTTTGTTTTATCAAAGATCAGTTGGCTGTCAAGTATTTGGCTTTATTTCTCTATTATGTTCTCTTGGTCTATGTGCCTGTTTTTATAGCAGAACAATACTATTTTGGTAATTATAGCCTCGTAGCATAGTTTGAAGTCAGGTAATGTGATGCCTCCAGATTTGTTATTTTTGCTTAGTCTTGCTTTTGTTGTGTGGGCAGCCTCCAGCTGAATCCATGTTTCTGCAAAGGACATGAGTTAGTTCT
Source organism: Sapajus apella (assembly GCF_009761245.1). Lineage (NCBI taxonomy): Eukaryota > Metazoa > Chordata > Mammalia > Primates > Cebidae > Sapajus > Sapajus apella. The sequence goes on along the minus strand of NW_022436980.1, from coordinate 861,792 downwards.
TTTTTATGGCTGTGTAGTATTTCATAGTCTATATGTACCACATTTTATTTATCCAATCCACTGTTGATGGTCACCTAGGCTGATTCCTTGTCTTTGCTATTGTGAATAGTGCTGCAATGAACATATGAGTTCAAGTGTTTTTCTGGTAGAATGATTTATTTTCCTTTGGGTATATACCAGGTAATGGGGTTGCTGGGTCAAATCATAGTTCTAAGTTGTTTGAAAAATCTCCAAACTGCTTTCCACAGTAGCTGAACTAAGTTTCATTCCTATCAACTGTGTACGTGTTTCTTTTCTCCACAACTTCACTAGCATGTTATTTTTTGACTTTTTAATAATAGACATTCTGAATGGTGTGAGATGGTATCTCATTGTGGTTTTAATTTGCATTCCTCTGATGATCAGTGATGATGAACATTTTTTCATGTTTGTTGGCTGCATGTATGTCTTTTGAAAAGTGGCTGTTCATATCATTTGCCCATTTTTAATTGGATTGTATTTTGTTGATTTGTTTAAGTGCCTTGTAGATTTTGGATATTAGACCTTTGTCAAGTGCATAATTTGTAAATATTTTCTCCCATTCTCTAGTTGTCTGTTTACTCTTGATAATTTCTTTTGCTGTGCAGAAGCTTTTTAGTTAAATTCTATCCCAATTGTCAATTGTTATTATTGCAATTGCTTTTGGGAATTTAGCTATAAACTTTTTTTTACCAAAGCTGATGTCAAAAGGACTGTTTCCTAGGTTTCTTCTAGGATTTTTATAGTTTGAGATCTTACATTTGAATCTTTAGTCCATCTTGAGTTAATTTTTATACTTTAGTCCATCTTGAGTTAATTTTTGTTAAAGGTAGGGATCCAGTTTTATTCTTTTGCATACACCTAGCCAGTTGTCCTAGCACTATTTATTGAACAAGAATATCCTTTCCCCACTGTTTGTTTTTGTTGACTTTGTCAAAGGTCAAATGGTTGTAGTTGTGCAGCTTTATGTTTGGGTTCTCTATTCTGTTCCATTGGTCTGTGTCTGTTTTTGTACAAGTACCATAATGCTTTAGTCACTGCAGCCTTCTAGAATAGTTTGAAGGTAATTATTATTATTATTATTATTATTTTGAGATGGAGTCTTTCTTTGTCACCCAGGCTGGAGTGCAATGGTGCAATTTCAGTCCACTGCAACTTCCACCTCCTGGGTTCAAGCAATTCTCATGCCTCACCCTCCTGAGTAGCTGGGATTACAGACACCCACCACCACTCTCAGCTAATTTTTGTATTTTTAGTAGAGACTGGTTTTCACCATGTTGGTCAGGCTGGTCTTGCACTTCTCACCTCAGGTGATCCACCTGCACCAGCCTCCCAAAGTACAGGAATTAGAGGCATCAGCCATCAGCCATTGTGCCTGACCTGAAGGCAATTCTTAATAAACTTATTCAATTAAACAGCTCATCACTCCATCTCTAACTAGTCTATAAAAGTAGAAGTCACTTTACATAGAAAAACAAAGAATCCAGGCCAGGTGCAGTGGCTCACACCTGTAATCCTAGCATTTTGGGAAGCCAAGGTGGGAGGATCGCTTGAGCACAGGAGTTTGAGACCAACCTGGGCAACATAGGGAGACCCCCATTTCTACAAAAAAAATTTAAAAAGAAAATTATCCAGGCAGGATGGTGCGGCTGTGGTCTCAGCTATTCAGGAAGCTGAGATGGGAGCATCACTTGAGCCTGGGAGGTGGAAGCTGCAGTGAGCTGTGATGGCGCCACTGCACTCCAGCCTGGAGAAAAAAATAAACAACAACACATGATCTCCTCCAAAGCCTGCATTATCTCCTCCAAATCATAATGAGGTATTGTCATAATTTGCATGGTCTCAAACTTGATCTATGCTGGGACATTGCCTCCCAGGGTGGGTGGACAGGTGCTGGTGGGGAGCTGAAGTGAGGCAGGAACCTGCTTTACCAAACAGATAAGAATCAGGAAAACTATCCCAGTTGTAGATGCTGATACAGAGCAGGAAAGGAGTCTAAGACTGTCTCAGCCCTCATTTCTGACTTTAATTTTGGCAGGACATGGACGCAGCAGTGGAAAGCCTCCATCTCCATGAATTTGGAGCTAAGGAAAA
>NW_022436980.1:816847-859670 GCF_009761245.1 Sapajus apella | reverse complement strand
AATTCACATACAATGGATGTGATTAGTCACCTTTTGGAGTAAAGCTAGAGAATATCTGAAATGGTTGGACCTCACAAGACTTCAATCAAGGTAAATGATTTGGGTGTAATCAGAGGAAGGCAGGTCCAGAATATGAACATCATTTAGTAGAAGGCATTTAACCAATTGTGTTGTAGACTTCCTGGAGGAAGGCTATGTGAAGGTAGGTGTTGGTGTGCAGGGAGGTTGGACAGAAAGGGAGGCGGTCAGCTTGGGCTATGGAAATCCCTGGGAATCATAACTAGGCAGTGTCCAACCAAGCATGATGTAGAGAGACCCTGCCCTTTGTGCCCTCATGGTTGTTGGAGAAGTTGCTCTGCTGGGGATCAGTAGTCTCTCCTCAGCACTCTCAGTGCCTTTTGCACAGCACCTAGGTTGATTCCTCGTCCTTGTTATTATGAATAATGCTACAATGAACATAATGAGTGAAAGTGTCTTGTTCACCTGTTGTTGGCTTTCCAGACATTCTCATCCTAGGACAGGCTGCCCTGGATGGTGAACATTAGCTTTTCAGTCCCTGGGAAGAAATGTTTCCCATTGTGAGTTTATCAGTTGGTCATAAGGTTAGACTCATGGATTTGATTTACTTGAGTGACCTCAGATTCTGAAAACTTCTAAGATCTTGGTGAGGGTAGATGGTGGAATTTGGAAAGTGCTCAGTTCCTCAAGGGGATACTACCCATGAGACCTCGTGGTTGGCAGCATAGCCTTTTCTCAGAACATGCTAATCTCATCATCAGTCCTTTTCTGCCTTCAGCAGACACTATCTACTTAGGTAAATGACTGTCAACCCTATCAAGCTCAAAAGCCTATTCTTAAATGAATGTTTTATTATGTTCTCTTTACTATTCTGAAAAGAAATTCACAAGCAGGCCAAGCCAGGCGAATCACTTGAGTCCAAGAGTTTGAGGCTGCAGTGAGCTATGATCAGCCACTGCAAGATCCAGCCTGGCTGACAGAGCGAGACCCTATCTTTAAGAAGAAGAAATTCACAAGTAATACAACCTCCTATTCATATATTTTAAAGTCATTTTTAAAATAAGAAAACTGGTAAAGAGAAATACTTTGTAATAAAATTGTATGTTTTAGCAAATTCTAATGTTGGGGATGACTAACTGGAAGACCTAATGAAGTAGTTGCTTTGAGATCAGAGTGAGGGTGGCAGAGACAAATGTAGATAGAGATAGGTGTGCTGGCAATTCAAATACAAAGAGTGATGTTGCTGTCAGTGAAGTGTTTTTCTGGAATTGTGACTACTGTTGGTAGATTTCCAAACCAAAGTATAGTATTTTTTGCTTTAAAAATGCAGAGAGGGCCAGGCACAGTGGCTCACGCCTGTAATCTCAACACTTTGGGAGGCTGAGGTGGGCGGATCACTTGAGGTGAGGAGTTTGAGACCAACCTGGGCAACATAGTGAAACTTCACTTCCACTAAAAATACAAAAATTAGCCGGGTGTGGGGGCTCACACCTGTAATCCCAGCTCTTGAGGAAGCCGAGGTGGGTAGATCACTTGAGGTCAGATATTCGAGACCAGCCGGGGCCACATGGTGAAACCCCGTCTCTACTAAAAATACAAAAATTAACCAGGCATGTGGCCTGTGCCTGTAGTCCTAGCTACTCTGGAGGCTGAGGTATGATAATTACTTGAACCCGGGAGGTGGAGGTTGCAGTGAGCCAGAATTGCACCACCGCACTCCAGCCTGGGTGACAGAGCAAGACTCTGTCTCAAAAAAAAAAAAAAAGCAGTGAGAGCATGTATGGAAAATATCATGTACATTAAAACTTTGCAAAGGTAATCTATGTTTCTAAGTAAAATGGAATTCCGTTTCACACCCAGACAATTGCAAACAGGTTTTTCACACAAATGTTCAGGGTAACCTTTGAAGGTTTTACAGGGCACAGAACATTTCTTCATTGTTGTGCCTGTGCTGCACATGACTAGATAGCTAGCATCCTTGGTTCCCTCTCAGCAAATGCCACCAGTACTACTCCAATAATTATGACAGCCAAAAATACCCCTTCAAGTGTCATATACATCCCCTAGGTGGTAGTACCAATGCTGTTGAGAGACACTGAATTAAGTGAGCAGGAATTGATACGAGGGTGCAATAATGCAAACGTGCTGTTTCCCACAGCACAATCATTCCATGGCCTGGCATGACAGAAAACCCTTGGTAGCTGAAAGAAGGCAAAGGCTGCATGAGAATAGGGCCAAGTGCAAGGTCTAGAGGGGGAAGCAGAGTTCCAGGGATGACAATGTCAGAAATTTGGAGGGGAAACCAGGGTAACAGTTTACCTCTGGGACCTTGGCCAGCATATGGATGGGGCCAACATAGAAAGAACTGAGGCTCTGGGCCAGAAGGATACCCAGGTTTGTCCTTGGTGCCTGAGATCCCAGATCTGGCTGAAATGAAGGATTAAGGGTCAATGCAGGAGTCTGGAAGCATTGGCTTTGTTTCTAAAATTTGAGTCTGGGGATGTGACTTATTTCCAAATTCCTTATGCATAGCCCCACTCAGAGATGACTCAATGTCTTGAATGAACTTAGGTCTTCTCAAGTAGTAGCAGCAGAGAAGAAAGCTGAGGCAGGAGACACAACAGTCTCCATTTATCAGTGCCAATCAAGTGATTGAAAAGGGGATGTCTATACCACACCATCTGATTTTCTTATATCAGAGTATTCTTTGTCCTCATTTTAACCCAAACAAATCAACTCATTATTCAAACAAAAACAAGTGTTCGAGAGAACAAGAGTTAAACGGTGTTAGCAGCCATGCCTCACTCCACCCCTACACCAACTCTTGATTTCTTCCGGATGGACACAAACAGCTGCTTGGAACTCAGATTTGGAGTTCATTTTCCACAAGTAGGGTCATGAAGGTGTGGCCATCAATTAAGGCAATGCTCACACCGAATACCGCAATTTACAAGGGTAAGTAGATAATTATGCTGAGAGCTCAGGCTGAGTCCAGGCACCACAATCCATGCTTTGTAACACAGAAGCCGAAAAACACTTCCATAAACCTGATATTCCCTGAAGACCATCTGAACAGGATGAAGCCTCATCTCCTATGCTTCTGATCCCAAAGCCATATCCAAGACACTATCTAATCTCTGCTCAGAATTCAAACTACTTAATGTTTTTATTCCATTGAGCAGGCTTCTTTGTGGATACATTTCCTGAAAAACAACAAAAAAGCTCTTATCTCAATTATGAGGTCCTATTACTTCATCTGTCCCACATTCATTATAGTAGACGGTCATGAGACGAACAAGTTTAGCTTTACAGTCCTTAATGAAATGTATTAGCAAAATTGAGCACAAAAAAAAAAAAGAGACAGAGAAGAACTCTGTACATGAAGAAAATTTTCCATTTTAGCATATAAAAAGAGGGAAGGAACTAAAGAAGAAATTATCTGCAATCACAGAACAATCAAGGAGATAGCTGACTTGTCCTCCCTCCCATCCTCATAAGCTTCGATTTAATCATGCTTAATATATTGCAGAATTATACTCTTGAAGTCCTGAGTCATTTTGCTGGCCTCTCTGACATCTGTCCCTCCACTCTTTCCTATTCTTTCCTGGGATCTCCTATCTCCCTCTGGACAGCTTTCTCCAAGCCTGGCTCTGCCCCTACCCCTCGAGCACATGCCTGGGTAGATTTGAGGGCCACTTACCTTTTGGGTTTTGCCCTCAGTGCCACAGAGCAAGGATTTGATCCCCTGGTAGTTTAAGACCTGAGACACCACTAGAAGTTCCTCTGAACAAAGCATTCTGTGAAAAGGAAGGGAATCTACATATATGTGTCAATATATTTATCTTGCTTTTCTTCTATGTAAAGGTATCCTTTGGATTTTTTTCCTGTGTGTATCTCATTTTAATCAAGATCTACTTCCCTGCCCAGAAGCCCTTAATGGTTTCCTATTGCCCCCAAAAAATCAAGTTCAAGTTTGTCAGCATAGCATTCAAGATCCTCTGCGATTTGCCCCTGACATGCATTTCCAACAAATCAACTCCTCTAGCCAGAGTGAGAGTCTGTATAATTCAGTGCTGAACACGTAGCATCTGTCTCCAAGTCCAGCACAGCCATTTGTGAGCTGTGTCCTCAGGTGAGTTGCTTAAACCTGTCTATGCCTCAGTTTCCTCAATCGTAAAGATGGAAATAATAATAGTAGTAATTTGAGTTGTGTGTGAACCAAGAGAATTGATAAATGTTGTGGGTTGAGAACAGGGCCTGATCATAATGTAACAGCTATCTACTATTATGATTACTACTACTCACTACTCTCAACACACTTGCACTTTTCTATCTTTGAATATTTTTTCACTGTTACCAATTTTTGAAATGCTTTCCCCTTCTCTCCATCCCTCTAAATTCTTCCCATCCTTTAAAGTCCTGATCAATTTTTTGTGGTTGTTGCTTGTTTTATTGAGACAGAGTCTTTCACTGTTGCCTGGGCTGGCGTACAATGGTGTGATCTCAGCTCACTGCAACCTCCGCCTCCCGGGTTCAGGTGATTCTCCTGCCTCAGCCTCCTGAGTACCTGGTAGTACAGGTGCACACCACCACACCTGGCTAATTTTTTGTATTTTTAGTAGAGACAGGGTTTCACCATGTTGGCCAGACTGGTCTCAAACTCCTGACCTCGTGATCTGCCCACCTTGGCCTCCCAAAGTGCTGGGATTACAGGCATGAGCCACCACGCCCGGCACCTGATCAAATTTTTCTTGCACTAACTTTCCTGAACTGTTAAATTTACAGCGTTCTTTTCTCTTTATTGTTCTTATTATCTATTCCACAAATTTTGCAAATAATCATTTGTTGCATCATGGAACTTTTTGTATTGCCATCTTGTATATTAACTTTGAATGTAATTTTGCCTTGTTCCCCCCAATTGGCCTGTGAATTCTTGGAAGCAAGGACTCAGGCCTGTCTTTGTATACCTGATACGTTGACTTTCCAATAGTGGCTCAATAAATATCTGTTTATTTGACTTATTTGATTCACAGGTTGAATGCAACTTTGCCGGATGCCTTTGAAAGTGGTTAGCTAAAGGGAGAGTGAAGAAGTTAGAACCCTGTTATTTGCTTGTGGAATATTTATAATGTTTCTGTGTAAGATGTTCCATTTCCATCTTGGAAGCCCTAGAACTGTGATTGGTGGAAATCCATTAGGATGAGATCAGACGCTGTTTTTGGCCAGAGAGAGATTTGGCAGCCAGATAGGCTCATAGAAGAGCAATTTAACCAGATGCAGCATGGCAGAGACAGAGTCCCCAGGGCTGGCTATAACACAAAGAGGTCTCCTGAAGAGCAGTTGCTTTCACAAAGAAGTTTTGGAAATTCACACTTTCCTCCCTTGCTGCTTGATTTTCCCCTGGGTGGAAACCTTTGGTATCCGAAAGGGCCAGGGCCAGGTAAGACAGGAGGAAGAGCTAGTGTGTTACTGGGTCAAAGACTAGGTTCTAGTCCAAATTTTTTCAACAACTTCCTGGGTGGCCTTGGACCTTATGTCATCTCCTTAATCTTCAGTTCCCTCATCTATCATGAAGGTGTTGGATCAATACATAATCTCTACAGGCCTTGCTGACTCTCATACTTTATCACTCATAGTGGAGTCATTAGTAGCTCTATGCAGGAGACAGAGACCTTTGCCTGAAATTAATATTCTTCTGGTGGTGAGATACAATCAGAATGCTGACCGGTAGAGCTCAATTGAGTCAGTCCCCAGGGTGTAGAATGGTCTCATTTTATGCGGAGTGACCCTCCTTACAATAACTTGGAATCCTTTACCTTTTCCACAACATCTGGGAAAGTAAGGACTTGGGATATAGGATAATGAAGAGAGGACAGGGTAATAATGCGGCAAAGGACATAAACTAGAGTCATATCTGATGATTTGGTCAATTGTCCTTGTCTCTAGATTATCATTGAGTGTTCCCTTTCTGTAGTCTCTGACTGAAGTCACAGTCATTAATGACGGTAGAAGTCCAGGGAGATGAAGCAAGATTGCACTGAGGCTTGGTGCCAAGTTTGTACAAGTCATCAGAGACCCCACCCAGGCCTTGGGCTTGCCCTTATGAGTGCATTCTCCAGGCCTGCCCCTACCTCCCCCTGCCAGAAGGTGCTCCTCCCCCAGTACCACCCAATATGTCCTTGGCAGCCTTCCTCAGGTGCTCCTGGCTACTCTCTGCTGTCAACTTAAACCCACAGTAGCCCCTCCCACTAACTTTTCTCTATTCCCCCAGCTAAGACAGCAGGTGTGCCTTTTAAACTGAGATCAGGTTCCTGGGTGTGAGATCTGTGAGGCCATGGCCTCGTGTCTCTTGGTGCCTGTGAGCTCATCTTGGGCCTGGAAAATCATGCTGAGGAGGAAGATATTTTTGCTGCTGCTGCTGCTGCTACCATAGGAAACGGTGCTGTGTTTCAGGAGCTGGGGAATAGTGTGACAAGCAGATGACGCTGTATAGCAGAACACTGATGACCTTCTGGAAGACATCCAGAGATAAGTTGGGAACAGTTTGTGCGGAAAAGGGAGAGCCAATCCAAATATTGCAGATGGAATTCTTGTGAGCAAGGGCTTTCTACAAAACCATTTGCCAAGACGGCCCACATATTTGCAAGGCAAATATCTAGGCGCAAGCTTACAAAATACAACAGGCAGCTCAATGGCAGGCCGGGCATGTTGGTGGGAGGTGGACAAGTGAGGACTTTCATCTGTCCATTTCTCTCCAGCTGCTGCAGGGGCCTCTAATGCTGTATGAGTTCTTTGGCTTTCCAATCTATTTAATAGAAGAGAAGCTGGGAAGTTAGCTCATCCAGGTCACGCCTGTGTCTTCATGCTGGATGTTACTTGCAGCATGTGACTATAAGAAAGTTCTGTTCCTTCAATAAATGCCTCCAGAGAAAAGTGCCCGCCCATTCTCTGTGACCCATTCCAGTGTTTAATCATTGTGAAATGTCGAACAATATGCTTCACACTGACCTTAAGATGTCCCCTTGATTGTTTACTATTAATCCCCCTATTTCCTACTGATTACAGGTGGGGAACAGCCACTGACCAAGGTTTCTACTTGAAAGGATGCTTTTAAATACCTGACCATAACAGGCCCCCTTAACCTACACTTATTTAGACTTAATAATTTTAGAAACATTTTACACACATATTTGCTTGATCACAATCTTTTCCAACTACTATAATCTCTGCTACTGACCACAGCTGTCCTCCCTGCACAGAGCTCCCCTCTCCTTCCTAAGCACCCCATCTCTTCCCAACCTAAGAAATTTTTCCATTTTCAATGTACCAACATTTGAGCAGCTGTATAAGCACAAAATATTTAATTTGGGAACAGTGTCTGTGGGAAGGAATGCTTTGTTAGTTTCCAAAGTAATGCAAAGCTTAATTTTAGAAAGTAATTTAACCTTTTTTTTTTGGTTCTGGAAGTCACAGAGATTATGGATTGCGCTGCAGAGGCAGCCTCCTGATGATGCTAGCACTTTGCAGCACTGGGTTTTTCTGCAGCAGTTTCATTTTTATTCTCATTCAGAGACACAGTGAGTCAGTTCAATAGAAACATTTACCCCCTGAAGTCAGAATCTATGTCTTGTACAGCCTGTCTGTATGGCCAGGGCCTGACAAGGACTAGTGAGTGGGAAGTATTCTTAAATGTTGAATTACATTGCATTGCTTGTCTGCCCCCTACTCCCTACCTTGGTCTTAAACTTGGTCCAGTCCGGTTCTGGAACTAGGAAATAACAGCCATACACTTTTGGGCAGGACAGAGACAGGCAGGATCAGATCATACCACTGCTACCTTCCATGGCTCCAGGAGAAAGTTAAGGTGACAAGATTGAAGAGTATCATGTCCTACCAGATCTAATGTTAGTCTCCTCCTCTCAGGGACACACATGACTAGGATCTGAAACATAATAGGAACACCAGTAGAGCAGGACAGATTTGGAGGCAGGGACGACGAAATGCAGAAATTAGGAGGCTGTATCACCACCACCTCCACCACTGTAGTAGCAGTACTCAGGGCTGGAACTGAGGTAGGCTCTTGATAAATAGCCCCAGAGCCCTCTGTGAGCTCCAGGCAAAGGAGCCTTCTATCATTTGCTGAGGTGCCTTTTGACTGTCGTGGCACGCTCTGGTACCTTAACACCATGATCGGTGACATTTCCCAATTCCCCAGAAAGAAAATTTAAACTCTGTCATCCAAGGATTGATACACACACACACGCAGTCTCTTTCTTGACCGCATTGTAAGTAAAAGTCAATTTGGAGAGGAAGACGATGAGGTCCCCATGAGAAAGTCACTGTGAGTAAAGATGCTCTGGCAGAGTGTATCAAATACTCAACCAGAACACCTGAATCTTGGACGACAAGAGGTTCCAGGAAGAGTGTGAGGCTGAGTCTCTCTAGCTCTCACCTGAACCCCAAATCCTAAGAGTTCCAGTATGTTCTGGAAACGAGGGGGATGGTCTTAATTACAAAGCAAAAATCAAAACAAAACAAAAACATACAAACAGAGGACAATTATTTTTAAGTTGGCATCTCCTCTAAAAGACCTGGAAGACCTTGTCCTGCTGGTCAGGGAGGAGCTGACCATTGGAGGTCAGTGGTTTGGGGGAGGTGGGCAATGGCTGTGGCAGCCAAAGGGGAGGAGACAGCGGTAGGGTGGCATGGCAGCCCGCTCCAAGAACAGAAACAGCGAGAAGGAAAGACAGGACTGCATAGCCTAATGTGGCAGTTAGCCACTTTTGCAGTAAAACATATTTCAAATGTTTTTCAAAGTGTTAGCTTCTGCCAGAACTTGAAATCTTTCAGAGCTCAGCCTGTGGGTGGGTTCAGCTCCATGTATTTTTCATTAACATGTACTAGTGGGCCTGGGATAGTACAGAAAGACAAGAAAGAACCATGCCAGAAACACAGATACCGAGAAAACCAGGCTGACAAAAAGATACACAGAGATACTGGGAGAGCTTGAGAAAAGCCATTTTCTAGGTGCAGAGGAACACAGAGTTCTAGAAAGCATTTAATCGAGAGATTCAGGAAAGCCTATGAAGACGGTGTTCTGCGAGACACTACTGGCGTCCCCCAGGATGGAGTTCAGGCAGTCCTGGATTAAGCCTCCCCGAACTAAGAACTGAAGAGAAACCGCAAAGCTGCATTGTTTTGTTTGTCCCTCGGTTGGGCTCCAGGCAACCTGAGCGCGGAAGTTCTGACACACTGCCTGAGCGCCCCCTGTTGGCCGCTATGCAGAACTTCACCGTCTGAGCCAAGGTGCAATCGAATTACGTAATTTCTCCAGCTTTGCCCACCCTATTTTTAAATTTTTACTTATTTTTTAAATACTTTTGTATTTTTCAAGTTCCTTGCTTCTCTGAAGCCCAATGTATGATGCCAGCGCTTGAATGCTTTGACTCCCAAGGTCCTAAGGCCCAGTGAGGGCCGTTCTGAAAGACCAGCCTAATGAGAGTGCACGCAGGGGCTTGGTGGAACATTTATGAAACACGTGCCACATACAAAGCGCTGCAGAAAGGCCCAAAGGGATCTCATTTGGCTTTTCGTCGTCTTGCCTCAAAAGGGAGGCTAGAATTAAACGGGCCGTCTGGGGTGCAGTGAGAGCCCTTCCCCGCCCAATTTTGACCCACCGGAGCAGCCTTCCAAAATAAACCCCGAGAAGAGCCTCTCAGGGCGCCAGCGATGGCGCGCCTCCCTCTTTCCTTTCCTTTCTCTCTTCCCCCCCCCGCCTTCATTTTCTTTTTCGTCTCTGCTTGGAGAGGAGAAATTACAATGTGCAAAGCCCCTGGGGCTAGAGGGAGAGAAATACACATCTCCCCAAATGCCAAGCCTGTGTTACTGCTAAGAATAGCCTTTATCCTAATCTGGGAGGAAGCGCAGAAGACCTGGTTCCTGTTTCTCTCTCCCTCTCTCCTCCCTCGTTTCTCCCTGTGTCCCTCTCCCCTCCCGCCTATCTCTCACTTCTCCATCCCCCTCACATCCGATGAAGGTTGATTATAAAGAGGGCAGTGAGCCTGTCTTTCCTAAAGTGACTGAGACTTCAGTCACAAAGGCTAGAGAGAAGATGTGGGAGGAGAGAATAAGAGTCCAGAGGACCAGGGTGGGAGGGAGGGAGAAGGCTAGAGCAGCATGGGTTGGGGGAGAACAGGAAGAACAGGACACCGGAATCTTCAGCCAGCTGATTGACAGGGGTGGTGGGACCCCCAAGAGCGTCCCTGGGGTAAACGGTGGCATGCCCCACCCCCGACCCCATTCTGGCAGGACATAGGCATCACCTTGAGGGAGGGAGCCAGGTTTCCAGACCTCTGGCTAGTATATGGGCTGACAGTAAGCAACTCTCATCTCCTCAGAGATTACAAACCCAAATTACATCACTAAAAATCAGGTTCTTTCAGGCCGGAAATGGTGGCTCAATGCCTGTAATCTCAGTATTGTGGGAGGCCAAGGCGGGCAGATCACTTAAGTCCAGGAGTTTGAGACCAGTCCTGAGCAACATGCAAAAGCCCCCTCGCTACAAAAAATACAAAAATTAGCCACGCGTGGTGGTGACTCGCGTCTGTGGTCCCAGCTACTCAGGAGGTTGAGGTGGGAGGATTGCTTGAGACTGGGAGGCGGAGGTTGCAGTGAGCTGAGATCGTGCCACTGCACTCCAGCCTGGGCAACAGAGTGAGACCTTAAAGGTCAGAGGCACAGGGCGAGAACATCAGAAAGGATCCTCTTTCCTTTGTTAATGAAGAATTAAACAGATGTTACCGTTAACTGCCTTGCAGAAGTGACCCTCAGGGAAATGGGGTCACTTCTGTTTTGGTTTCCTCATTACCTGCTGGGCCCCTGCCCATAGTTTCTTTCTCTTGTCCACCTTCCCTCCCAGCTTCCCCGCTTTCCTCTTTCAAGAGTGCAGCTTTTGCCCACACCATCTGTGATGTTCCTCCCCACCCCTACAACCCTGGCTCTGGCTTCCTCCCCTATTCACCTTTCCTGCTGCTCCTGGATCTTTTCTGGTCAGAGTGTTGTTGTGGAAGGAAGGGGAAGAGGGCTTGGGGACCCAAATGTCTGATGCCTTGCGGATTTCTAACAGGGCTAAGAGCTTTCCCATAGAGCCTGAGGAGAGTCAGGCTCTAGGTCTTTCTTGACTCAATCAATCTGCAAAGCACCTCTGAAAAATTACTAGACAGCTGACAGCCCATAAGTTGTATTATCTCTATCTTGAATAGCCCTTGCCCACTTCTACCATAGAAAAGTATTTTAGTAACTCACGAGTCAATAGGAGCAGAAGGGGCCTGGCAGGCACTGCATAAATACATATTACGGTTATTTATCACAAATGAAAGCGGCTCATAAATAACAAAACTGGCCCAGTTCTGCTTCTGTTGAATAAAAGGAAAAAACCCACAAACATCAAAGGACAAAAAATAAAAGGGAAACGCTCTGTAGAAGATGGCATTACTTTGTGTTCTATAGCTGAATAAATTGTAGCAGTTTCTAAAATGCTCCCGGAGAACAAAGGATTTTGGAAGAGACCTGCTCAGAAGCCCTGAATTGTGGGTCTGGGCTGCCCATGACCAGCAGAGGGCAGAGTTCCTTTATAAACGGAAGACTGCAGAGCTGTGAGGAAACGGTAATTGATGGTTCAAGGTTGTAAACTGCTTATTCGATGCTGCAAATACTCCCTTTGGGCCTATGCATACCCCCAGAGATCATAGCCCAATATTCTTGATAGGTTACAAAAGACTCGATTTCAAGGAACAAGCTCCTTGTAATTATTTCTTTGTAAGATTAAAATCTGGGCAGGAGGCTAGCTTTGCACAAACCTCCCTCTGGGTGCCACAAACTGCTATTTAATGTGCAGTCACTGAAGTGACTTGTCCCTGTCTTGGGCCTGACATAGCCACTCATAGCTGCATATTTGATACAAAGTATCTAGCTTTTCCAAGTTAGATACAAAGCCCAAAAACTCCCCCTATGTTTGAGCTTTGTATCTAACTTGGAAAAGCAGGTGCTGTGTCATGAACTTGGTGAAAAAGTTCCTACTGTTGGTCATTCCCCTTTGTTTAATGAATACAGAGAAATCTATCTGGGAAACAGAGATAGGAATGAAGATTATTGGAAATATTTCCTTAATATTTGGGTTAGCATAGCAAATTGACTCCTAGGTATGTATCCAAGATAACTGAAAACACATGTCCACACAAAAACCTGTACACAAATATTTCTAGCATTATTAATCATAGCCAAAATGTGGAAACAACCCAAGCGTCCATTGACTGATGAATGGCTAAACAAAATGTGGTTTATCCATATAATGGAATATTATTCAGTCATAAAAATGACTCAAGTATTGATACATTACAACATGACAAACTTTGAAAACTTCATGCTGATTGAAAGAAGCCAGTCACTAAAGACCCATATTGTATTATTCTAATTACACAAAATGTCCAGAATAGGCAAATTCATAAAAATAAAAAAAAACAGATCAATGATTTATTGGGGCTGAGGAAGGGAGAAATGGGACTGACTCCTAATGAGTAATTTTTGGGATGATGAAAGTGGTCTGAAATTAGATAGTGGTGATGGTTGGACATTTCCATGACTATACTAAAACCCACTGAATTATACACTTTTAAAAGGTAAATTTTATGTATGTGAATTATATCTCAATAAAACTGTTATTAAAAAAGATTTGGGGCTGGGTGCAGTGGACCATGCCTGTCATCCCAGCACTTTGGGAGGTAGGGGTAGGAGGATCACTTGAGCCCAGGAATTCAAGAACATAGCAAGACTCTATCCATATTGAAAAAAAAAAAAAAAAAGATTCAGACCAAAATAGACATTAACAGACACCATAGAAGGAAACTCAGAGCAGGAAACAAAGTGAATATAAAGAGAACATTTGACTTCTGGGAGAGTCAGCCCTGCCCCCATTTAAAAAATACTTTGGATGAGAGCAGAGTAGGTTTAGTGCAGGTTAGAGACAGAGGCAGCCAAATTCAGTGTAGAAAGCAAAGAGAATTATCCACAAAGCTGAACTGAACTTGCGTCTTCTCCAGCTGACCCACCTGTAAAGAGTTTACACCTCTGATCATGCTGGCCTTGGTAATATGGGTGCTGGTTCACTCAAGGCAAGAAAACCAGATTTGATGTCATGGTGACAGAAAGTACAGGGGGAAATAAGGGAGAATCACATTCTTCAAGCCACAGTAACAAGAAAGGCTTACCAAGCTCTCTGGAGGTGGCAAGGAAGGAAGGTGATAATAGTGAAGTCACCAGCTCAGCTGCCAGGCAACTTCATGGTCACACTTGAGTTCCAAGTATATGACCAGTGACACCCAAGAGGCCAGAAGCCTGTGCTCTGTTCCTTCTGTAGCCACCACAGCATCTTGCAGAGGCTGGGCCCATGAGAGCCCTTAGTAAATACTCAGAAAAGGGAGAGAAAATAAGAAATAGATGAACACACAACTCCAAAGGCCAAGGGAAGTGCCCTGAATGACCAAAGCCAGGGCTAGGTGCAGCCTTGGTCAGCACATCGGAGAGGAACTACCCTTGAATTAGAAAGATAAGGAGAGACGCCTGCTCTTTATCAGAGCCATCCACTCACCCATCACTGGACCTGCCTGGCTGAGTTTAAGCAGGGCGATGTCTCAGGCACACCTGCACACACCCTTCTGCTATGACGTGCTTGGTATGCCTCATTTCTTGCCTTCTTCCAATTCCTGTGCAGAAACTGTAATACATTAATATCATTGTGTGAGATAAAGCCAAACTTTGTTTTGTTTAGAAATAAAACATCCTAGAAGATGCACTATGAAGATATTCTGCATAAGAGTAGGCCTTTTAAATTTTATTTTTATTGATTTAAAAACCAAACCAAACAAACCTTCTGTTCTGTAATTGCTCTTGGTGATCAGGGAGAGCAATGATACTAGGGTGTGATCAAATGTTTCCAGTCCTGTGTTTTTCTCCAAGTCTGGTCCTCTGGGTGAATGTTACGCATTTTAGGGAACCAGGGAATATATCTAACTATGTCTTACAAAATTAGCTTAATTATAGATTCAGCCAAGAGATGGGAACTCAGTAACTAATTATGCAGCTAGAGCTTCATAGGGGCATTGGAGCCAAAACTCATAACACTCTTTATATAGTAAATAAGAGGTTAAAAACAACTGGCTAGATACCAATTGTTTTAAATAAATTATATGAATTCAGCAGTGGAAAGAATTGGATTTGGGAGTTGGGCAGATCTGGGCTTACAACCTGGTTACTTCCTTCATTGATGCCTTTAGTAAATGTGTATCGATCACCTACCCTGTACGAGGCACTCTTTTAGACACTGAAAATCAAAGCACAAATGAGAAAGACAGTCTGTCTCCTCAGAGAGCTTACAGTCTCAGAGCTGCACTAAATACCTGGTATCTTTAAAAGGTTACTAAACCTGCTGGGCACGGTGGCTCATGCCAGTAAGCCCAGCACTTTGGGAGGCTGAGGTGGGCGGATCACCTGAGGTCAGGAGTTCAAGACCAGTTTGGCCAACATGGTGAAACCCCGTCTCTACTAAAAATACAAAAATTAGCTGGATGTAGTGGTGGGCGCCTATAATCCCAGCTACTTGGGAGGCTGAGGCTGGAGAATCGCTTGAGCCCGGGAGGCAGAGGTTGCAGTGAGCTGAGGTTGTGCCACTGCACTCCAGCTTGGGCAACAGAGACTCTGTCTCAAAAAAGAAAAAAAAAAAGGTTACTAAACCTTTCTGTGTTTAAAACTGTAAAATGAAAAAACAAAACAAAACAAATTTGAAGGTTGTGAGGATTAAATTGAATACCATAAGCGAAATGCTTCGAATATTGCATTAAAATAGTATTGCTTCCCTTCTCCTTATATATACATCTCCTTGGTATCATTTTGTCATTTGCTACCATTTACTACTATCATTAATTGAACATTCCTAGCTTAAAAGGAGACCAAATGGGTCAGGGATTTGAAATGGAAACCCCAAAGCAACTCCATTAGAGAACAGTATGTGTTGTAGTTGAGAACATGGGGGTTGACATCAGAGGACCCCAGATAGAAACCAACACTGTTACTTGATGATTTGGGGTGAGTTATTTAAACTCTCTGAGCCTCACAGTTTCCTCCTCTGTGAGGGCTGATTACCTTATTCTCCCGGAGCTGTCAGGGAGGTTTAGTGAGATGCTATATGTAAAACACCTGGCTTATTGTCTGGTACATAACAGGTGCTTGGCAAAGACTGTTACTCTTATTTGTTTGTCTTGCTTTCAGAATATCAATTTTTAGGGTGGGCACTGGTCTTAAATAGCATTACGGCCAATTCCTCATGTTACAGATAAGGAAACTGAGGTTCAAATGGCCAAATCATACAGTTAGTTGGTGTCAGAACTGAAATCTCTGATTCCTGCCCCAGTTTTCTTTGCCTCTACTTCATGTTCAGGGATGGATTTGACTAGAATATTGGTTTTAAGGAACATTAAGCTCACACATATAGGATGTGGTAGAAAGCTGTCTTCCTTTCCTAATCTTCAGTTTCTTCTTGTACAGTAATGGAGTTGTCTAAATGACTCTACTCAAGCTTCTGAGACACAATGTCTCTTTGAAGTGTAGCTAGAAAACACAGGGAGCCATGGACAACTTCACCTGCCCTTGCTAAGTTCAGGCTCTTGATCTTTCTTTTTTTCTTTTTTTTTTTTTTTTTTGTCGACGGAGTCTCGCTCTTGTTACCCAGGCTGGAGTGCAATGGCGCGATCTCGGCTCACCGCAACCTCCACCTCCTGGGTTCAGGCAATTCTCCTGCCTCAGCCTCCTGAGTAGCTGGGATTACAGGCACGCACCACCATGCCCAGCTAATTTTTTGTATTTTTAGTAGAGACGGGTTTCACCATGTTGAAATGGTCTCGATCTCTTGACCTCGTGATCCACCCGCCTCGGCCTCCCAAAGTGCTGGGATTACAGGCTTGAGCCACCGCGCCCAGCAAGGCTCTTGATCTTTCAAGGATTAGGTGCACACAGATGGAAGATTCTTGCCCATGTATCCCTTACAAGGCCACCATGCCTGACCTTCCAGGTGGCTGCTCTTTCAATGAAAGTGATTTTCAAACTGCAGATCATAACTTATTAGTGAGTCTTGAAATAAATTTAGTATTTCAAAAATGGAAATAGAAGTGATTTAAAAATATCAAACTATGCCACAAGTTATAATAACAAGTATTACTTTGTGAAATATTTGTTATATGTGTCATATGTGTGTGTGTGTGAATTTAGGTACTGTGATGTCACAATTTTAAAAGCATTTTTTACTGTGTGCTGTAGTCCAAAAAGATTGAAAACTACTGCTTTAAGACATGATTTGTGTTGCCTGCAATTAAAAAAAATTCTCACTTTTAAATCGCACATTATTCATTCACTCAAACAATTGTTTACTGAGTGCCTACCAAATGCCCGGCACTGTTCTGGGCACTGAGAATATAGCAATGAACAAAATAAACAAAAATTCCTGTACTCATGAAGTTTAGCTTCTGGTGGGAGAAACACAAGCAATACATATGTAAGGTACAAAATGTAGGAAACATAAGAGAAAGGCAGGAAGGAAGGAAGGAAAGAAGGAAGGAAGGAAGAAAGGCAGGAAGGCAGGAAGGAAGGAAGGAAAGAGGGAGGGAGGGAGGGAGGGAGGAAAGCAGGGAAGGAGGCAGGGAGGTAGGGGAAGGAAGGAGAAAAAAAGAAAGAAAGAAAGAAAAAATAAAGAAAGAAAGAAAAGAGAAAGCAGCAAGCAGATAATTAATTCAGGACATTCATAACGATTTAACCCAGAAAAAACACTGTTGGCATTTTGCTGTATGTCCTTATAGATTTTTCGGCATACACACATGCCATTTATCTCGCCGTTTAGAGGACTTCAAGGTAACAGGCCTTAGGAAAATGTGCAGGATGCTGCTGACCAAAGTCCTGTCCTCTGAAGCATGAAAGGAGAGGCTCTGCTTTCCTCCCCACCTGCTTGCCTCCTCCTCCTTCTTTCTCTTCTGTATTAATTACACTACCAGGCCCTCAGCCCTGGACACAGAGACTTCTGCTGCATGTTAAATAGGCACAGCACCAACTGACCCTGCTCACGGGGAAGTTCTGTGTCAGAGTTCTGTTGCATACTGACCTTTAAAAGCCTTAATGATTTAATCATTTTATAGATTGAAAACATTGAGGTCCAGAGAAATTGTGACTTGTCTGAGTTCCCACAAATGGTAAATGGAATCAAGAGCGTGGAATGCCTCGTGCTCCACCGCCTGAGAGCTCTGGTTTGGCCTCTCCATCTGCTGTGCATTTCACATTCCTTCCTTATTGTGCCAATATAGCTGTTGTTTTAAGTTTTTGTTTTCTAAAATGTACAAACCGGTTAGACTCATCCTGGCTTAAATGACCATTAGTTTAGTAAATCTCCTTGGATTTTGTGACTGCTATGCTATAAGCCTTAAAAATAAATGTAATAAGACGCTGCCTTTGGGTCCAGCAGAGAAGAAGATAGAATTGGATCCCTTTCAAACCCAGTGTTTACACTCAGATGCCTCTGGCTTTCTCATTTACTTTAATAAGCTATTTCATGAGGTAACTTTATCTTTACAGATACATTTTTTCTTTTTTTTTGAAGGAGAGATGATTTTTAGCTGAGAGCAAGGAAGTTAAAATCAAGAGGTTTGTGTTCTTGTCCCAGTTCTGCTGAGTTACCTTTGAGCAGTCACTTCCCATCTGTCAGCCTAAGACTGGATGAGGGGCTTTTAAGCTGCGGTCAGTGGGGACTCAGGCTTTTCAGAACATATTTCCGGGCTACCACCAGACACCTAAAGTGAAGGCTCAGAGGCTGCTGTCCCAGAACCACACTGCCCCCTTGTCTCCCTCCCTCCCTTACTCAGAGCAGCTCTCCTTTTATTTTTTTTTTAAAGGGGAGATTCTGCATAAAATTTTATTTAAAAGTTCTGCTGTTGTTAGTATATAACAAGCACCAGAACAGCTAGATGATCTGAAAAATCCTTTCCAGCTCTAGCATTCTGGAGTTTCTGAGTTCAAAGATCAGCTCTTGCTTTTCTTTTTTAGCAACCTCTTTGCTCCATGGACATGCCAACTGATCACCTCTAAATTATAAATATTCTCTCTGCTGCCCCAAGCTGACTGCTAACTATGTATTATGCTGGCTATAAAGATCCTGGAAATGAGCTTGTCTGCTAATCCTCCCCTAATAATGTTGTCACCAGCAGGAAAGAACATTTATAGCAGTGCTTATTTGCTGACCAGGGATTTGATTTTTTTTTTAAGCTTGCATTTGCTTTAACTACTTAGGAAAAACAGTTCCAGAACCATCCCCAGCACTGACCAGCACAGCAGCATCCTCATTCATATGCTGCTGCTTTGTCTGGCTAAAGGCATTCTGCAATGCCATTCCTAACCACTCCCCACTGTGGTAAGCAGCTATTCCGTTTGGATTCCACATCCGCTCCTGCACATTTTGTTTTTCAGGCTGTCTGTCTTACTGCATGCTCCCAAAGTTGCCTCTGAAAGCCAGTGATCTTTGCCTGCCACTGCAGTCCAGCCAGGCCTGAGCCAGGCTGTACCTGCCCAGCCCTACCTACAGCACCACAGCCCTTTCTGGTGCTGATTTATTTTACACACATTGTACCTGCTCTGCCCAGAGTAGAGCAAGACCAATTTTTCCTTTACAAATAAGTGATTTGAACTTTCATCAAAAATACACTGGTGATAAAAGCAGACGAAGATAAATCAGCATTTTCTACTCACGAGGTGTCAGTAAAGTTCAAGAATTGGCTGCTAGATGTGTAAATCAGGATATATGACGGGAGAAGCAAAAGCTGATCACACTCTGAGCGTTCCTTACCTCACTTCATCCTTATAATAACCCTCCTAGGTAGATATTCTCATCTCCATTTGTTAGAGGAAGAAACAGGCTGGAGGAGGTAGAAGAACTTGTCTAGACACACAGTTGGGAAGTGGCAGATGCAGGAATTGAACTTGTTGTATCTGGCACCAAATGCCCTGTTCTTTCCACGACATCATGCTGCCTTCTTGATGAGCATGCTGACTCATTTGGGAAGTTATGTAAGCTTGTAAATCACATTGAGATTCCCAGATAATGTGACTGCATAAAGAAGAACAAAGTGCTGCCATGAGTGGCTTTGGTGCAGTGACAGAAGCACCAGGGGAGGCTCTGCAATGTGGAGGAGTCAGTAAAGCTGTTGAGAGGAGAGGGGCTGCACCAGTGGGCCCCAAACCACAGGTGACCATTGATCTCTTCCCTTCCCAACCTGTTCTGTAAACAAACAGGTTTTAATTATAAATATATGAATAAAGCTATCTATCCATTTAATTCACAGAAAGTTACTGAAAACTCAAGCTTTGACCACCTGCACAAGGTATACCAAAGGTGCCCAGGGTCAGATGGTTTGGCACCACTCCAGTCACCTCCATCAAGCAAAATAAGCAAGGTAGGTCTTTAGTATCATCCACATATGCTTTTATTGACTAGAGGAGTGTCATAATCAGATTTGCATTTTGGAAAGTTATCCCAGGCCTCTGTTGGGAGAGGGAGAAGGAAGGCAATGCTGCCAGTATCCCACCCATATCCCCCTAGTATGCACCTCACACCCCCAAGGCCTGTGACTCTTTGTGCTCTGGCTTGGTAGCATGCACAGCCCATACACAGTGCAGGAGTGCAGGCCAGACGTGCTGGGAGTTGATGCCCTGAGATCAACCCCCAAACAATAATGAATGGGAGAGTTGATGGGTAAACACCCCAGCTTCCTTGCCTGTTTGTTGGGGTAACTCTAATTCATATTCTACCCTGTATCTCAGAGTTTCTCAGTAGGGTAGAGCTCCAGTGGAGTTTCTCAGTGGCATGGAGCTCTGCACTGCTTAATAACACGTACTTTATTGGCTTCTTTCACTTCCTTGTCTTGCTCCCCAAATCAGCTCCCAGAGTTTCCTGAGATCACCTTTCAAATGATCTATTTATAGTAGAATCCATGTTTCAGGTTTCATTTCCAGAGGACCTCAAATAAAGATCATTCAGAAGCTGGTGTGGTGGCTCATGCCTATAATCGAAGCACTTTGGAAGGCTAGGGTAGGTGGGTCACTTGAGGCTAGGAGTTGAAAACCAACCTGGCCAACACGATAAAAACCCCATCTCTAAAAGAAAAGAAAAAAAAAAAAAACACCATTCAGTACCTCAGTGCAGAGATGAATAATGTGCACTAGACAAAGGGAAGAGAAGTGGGAATGGAGAAGAGGGTGTTGCTATGAGAAATATTCACTGTGAGATTTAGAACTTCAAAATAAGAAACTCCTACATTCAATAGTAATAAAAAACTAACCTAATTTTTAAAATAGGCTAAGGACTTGAATAGACATTTCTCCAAAGAAGACATACAAATAGCCAATAGGCATATGAAAATGTTCAACATCACTAATCATCAGAGAAATGCAAATCAAAACCACAATGTGATACCACCTCATACCTGCTTTTATATGTATATATATGATAAGTGCTGGTGAGGATGTGGAGGAAATTGGAACCCTCATACACTGTTGGTAGGAATGCAAAATGGTGCAGCCACTATGGAAAACAGTATGAAATTTCCTAAGAAAATTAAAAATACAACTACCATATTATCCAGCAATCCCACTTCTGGATATTTATCCAAAAGAATTGAAATCAGGGTCTCAAAATGATATTCCTATACACATGTTCATTGCAGCACTATTCACAATAGCCAAGATGTGAAAACAACTTAAATGTCCATCAACAGATGAATGGATAAAAAGAAAATGTGGTACATACATACAGTGGAATACTACTCAGCCTTAAAAAGGAAATTTGGCAATGTGCAACAATATAGATGAACCTTGAGGACATTACATTAAGTGAAATAAGCCAGTCACCAACAGGCAAATATTTATGACTCCACTTATATGAAATATCTAAAATGAAGTACCTATGATTTAAATTAATAGAATCATAGAATGGTGGTAGCCAGGGCTGGGAGGAAGAGGAAGTGGGAAATCACTAACAATGAGTGTTGTGTTTCAGTCAAGCAAAATAAATAAGCTCTGGAGAGCTGTTGTACAACCTTGTACGTATAGTCAATGATAATGTATTGTACACTTAAAATTTTGTTAAGAAGGTAGATCTTGTATTAAATGTTATGATTTAAAAAAAAAACTGGTTAAATGGAGGGGTAAGAGAGAAAGGAGGGAGAGAAAAGATTCTATAAGAACTCTGGGTCTTTGGCTTAAGCTTCTGGGTGGATACTGATGCCTTAAACTAACTAGGGAATAGATTTCAGGGGTAAGAAAGTAAATCCAATTTCGGATATGTAGGAGAAAGTGACATCTGGCTCTGTGATGTCATTTGCAAAAATGAAAGTGCCCCCTTTGCCAAAAGCATCTTCCCAAACCTCTTACCATAGAGCTTGAAATTCTATATTACTCACTCCTTTGGCTTGCTTTTTCCAGAACGCTATTTTCAAAATGCTCCTGAGATTATTGATACTTTTGTTACATGTGATAATAGCATTGTGGTTATGTAGAAAAAAATCTCCTTAACTGTTAGAAATACATGCCAAAGCATTTAATGGATAAAATAAAACACTGTCAGGGACTTCTTTCAAATAATCCAACAAAAAGAAAAATGAAGGATATATACAGGGGGATAGATAAGACAACACGGACAAAATATGTAAAATGATAAGAGCTTGGGAATGAATACAGAGGGTCCATTATACCATTTCTTTTACTTTTGTGTGTAGGAAGTTTCCATAACAAAAAAAAATAGAAGTTACCCTGGTATTTTTAAAATGCTCTTGGCAGGATATCTTATCCAATTGTCTTTAACACCTGTGAAAGAACAACCACAAAAGTGTGTTTTGAAACTTTGGTTGGGTTTTATATATTTAGAATATTTAGAAGAAAAGGAGGCTGGTTCTTTCAAAAAATAGACTTGTGAGGAGCTGGATTTTAAAAGAGAGAGGAAAACAAGATTCAGATGTAGAATTTCATATGTTCTTGCCAACCACATGATTCCTTCCACCATTTTCCAGAGCATAAGAAGGCATCTCATGACCCTCCATCATGCCTTACCATGATGGTCCCCATCAGAGGCTTTATGTGCATGCTCTCATTTTATCTCCAAAACACTGTCTAGACATCCATTTCCAAGAAGAAGGAACTGAGGCTGGAGAGGTCAGGTTTTCTGCCTATAAGCCATAGAGTGATCAATTCCAGGGACATTGGGAGAAGAGCCCAGGTTTGACATTCTATGTATCTGACTCCAAAGTCTGGTATATTCCACAGTCTTCAGTCTAGTTTGCTGTGGTTGGCTTTAGGTCACCTTGCCATTCCAAGAAATGGTCATTCAGAAACTGGCTTCAGCAGAATTGATTTTCTGGGAATCAGCCTGCTTCTGCTATGGACAAGCTTAAACCAAGAAAAATTAATAGCATGCCCCTTTGGGCAGGGATGACAGGGTGATAAGAGTCCATAGACTAAGTGAGGACTGTCAGGAAAGCATCATGTCTGTTTATTCCAAATCCCAGCTACTTGAGAGGCTGAGGCAGGAGGGTGGCTTGAACCTGGGAGGCAGAGGTTGCAGTAACCTAAGATCGTACCATGACACTCCAGCCTGGGCAACAGAGCGAGACTCTATCTCAAAAAAAAAAAAAAAGAAAACCAAACTTAAATTCAGGTAAAGGAGATAATTAAGTAAAATTATAAGTATTTCCTATTGTTGGAATATTTTACAGTATGTCCATCATTTACAGATGTTATTATCCATAATAAAGATTACAGAAAACTGTTTAGCAAAATATAGAATACATATAGGATGATTACAATTTTCTAAAACATGCTATCTGTGGAAAAAATATTGGAATAAAAAAATGTCAAAAAATATTATGTGATTGTCCTTAGGCTGCAGAAAAATGGGTTTCAAAATATTTTAATTTTTCATTCTATTTTAAAATTTTCCTGTAATGAAATATATTACTTTTGGAATGGAAAAAATGCTTTTAAACCCCCAAAGAACTTCATTTTACTTTTTAACCTTGTTTAATCAAGGGTAATGCTTATAAGAATGAAAGAAGTTAAAGATATTTCTGGTTTCATGTTCAGAATTTAAGTATTATTTGGTAGGAACTCTGAGAAAGTGATGCTAAGGTATGTCTTGGCTGCCCTCAGTTAGCCACATATACATGAAGCAAACCTCATCACTGGGTCTCCATCCCCTTTCCTTGATCAATATTAGGAAACACTGAGAAGTCTGATCACCTAAAGATCAATGTTCAATGATGGCAAAATACATACTCTAGCAATAGGTCTAGCAAAATCTGGTATATTCCACAGCCTTCAGTTTAGTTTGCTGTGGTTAGCCCTAGGTCACCTTGCCATTCCAAGAAGTGGTCATTCACAAACTGGCTTCCGCTGAATTGATTTTCTGGAAATCAGTCTGCTTCTGCTGAGGACAAGATTCAACCAAAAGATGGGAGACCTCAGGAGGTTACATTCATAAGCCAATATTTTAAATTAGCCATCCTTGGTATATTTAACGAGTCACAAGAGTTAGATTCTGTAAATAATAATCTTTCAGAGGTCAGATCCATGCTGAATTTTTAGAAAGCCACAGTCAACCCAGGCAAAAACTTCAATGATATCTTCTACCTGGAGAGGGAACACTCTCTACAACTATTAAACCAAAAGCTATACTACACTCACCCACAGTAGCTACTGAGTTCCTTGGCAGGGGCTAGTGGTTTCTTTTAGTCAATTCTGAAACTGAAATATTGAATATCTATCATTTAGAAACATGAAATCTAGCAGTTTCCTTAAAGAGGCTTTAACCAATATGGAAAAAAATTATAAACAGTTTCCTTATAGCCTAACTAGCATTAGGGCCTGCCATGTACCCTGAGTCCTGGGTCAGTTTCTTCAGGGGACATGTGGAGCAAGAAACAGAAATTGTTCTGAAGGAGAGGAAGAAAAAAACAAGTACAAAATTGCCTGTAATGCCAAGTAGAATAAAAGAAATAGGATGCAAATTTAGTGAAGAGAAAAATCACCTCTATTTGGGGGCCATATGGGAAGATTTCCAGAGAATGAGGCATTTGAATCAGACCTTGATAGGCAAAAGATTTCGGTCAGCCACAGGCAGCGGGAGGGTATAAGATGACATTGATGGAGGGAATAACATTATCAAGCAAAATAAGATATGAAGAAAAGAACACTTTCCAATCTGAATTTCTAAAAATGCAAGTGGCCCTATGAACGGAGGACACGGGAGTCATGGCCTGGCCTATGACTGGGCTTCGTTTTGCTGGGGATGAACTTGGAGCTCTGTGAACTTTGAGAGGCAGGTGGAGGAGAAAGCTGCTTGGCTGGCGGGGCTCCCAGAACAGACTTTGGGAGTGGAGAAGAGGAGTGAGAGCTCTTATTGCTACAGAGATAAGAACTTGGTAGGAAGCAATAAGAGATATTAAAAAGACATCATTGGGGCATTTTGCTTTGTGATATAACTCCCTTCCTCTGTATCCACATAAATCGTTGATCAAAATCTACATTACTAGACAATGTGTTAGACTTGAATTTTGAGAGTGTGTGTGTATGTGTGTGCTGGGGGCGGTGTATGTGTGTATGGGTTGAGGGGTGGTGGGTATGGAGTATATTCTAGAGGTGAAAGTGGGATGAAAGTAGAGGCAGCAAGAGGGGTGTAGGCACATTTGGTTAACAACTTACTTGGAGGTGAAGAAAGGCAACTGGTCACTCATTCATTCACCACTACTATGTTGTACCAAACACTGCACTAGTGTCGAGATGCAGGGGATCCAAGTCTGATATGGTCCTGGTCTTCAAAGAGCCTACCTTCTTGTTGGGATGGGGGCAGAGATGAGCTAAATGATTTTAAAAATGCATAATTAGGATTGCAGTTAGTGCTATTAAGGAGAAGCCTGTATTGCTATGAAAGTTCATAGAGCGATTTGACCTTGTTGGTTAGTTAAGGGGCTATAGAATTGAGTTCCGAAGGACAAATAGGAATATAGAGTGTAGTGTTTAAGGTAGAGCAAAGAGTAAGTGCAAAGGCCCTGTGGAAAGAAGGAACTCAAGACAGGCCAGCATGTCTGAAGAATAGACAGTGATAAGGAGCATGGAGTCAAGCACCGCTGAAGAGACAGGAAGCAGACCACCACTGGGTGTTGTAAGTCAGGTAAGGGTTTAATTAGGGGTGATAGGATCATTTATATTTAAGAAGGTCACTCTGGCTGCTGTATGGAAAAGGAATGGGAGTATGACAGGAGTAGATGTACACAAGAAAATCAACTAAGAGGCTGCTGCTCTCCCCAGGCAAAAGATGATGGTAGGGCTATATTTTATCACAAATAAGAAAGCATGACATAGCCTCAGATAAGAGGATTAACCTTCTTTTATATTACACTGAAAACATGCAAGAAAATGTCACCTTACACTTTGTAGGAAACTTATTGTTCCTTTCAAGTAGAAATATGTGCTTATGTAAGTGACTTTAGCAATAAGAACAGATATATGCTAACACTAGGATGAAAAGACTGTCTCTGAAGAAGTGGAATGCAAAATGTAATATTCATAAGCTTTTGGATATGTCTACATGACAGATGTGTTTCTAAGCATACTGTATATTTTAGGCAGATTTTTTTTTCCTGGCTGGTTTGTATACAGCACACTGAATGGGTAGAGGGAGCAAAGCATTATGTATGAGTTACTTTGTCTTTTTATACAAACAATTCACAGATGCATTCCTACTAAAATGCTTCCATTTCACCTTCAATTCATCTTGTATGCTCTAATTTTGTTCAAGGAGAAATGAACAAATCACAATGGCATTGGGAGATTATAATACACCTCTATAGATCAAATAGACAAAATGAATAAAGATATGAGAGATTCAAACCACACAATTAACAAGCTTGATTTAACCTTGCACTCAATAAATATGAAATATATATTCTTTTTAAGCTCACATGGAACTATTATATAAACTGACTACGTATGATTACAAGGTATGTTCATTTTCTAATAACAGAATATGTATAATTTTTACATTTTTCTAGATGTATGTTAAATTTCCATAAATTTCTTGTTTTTATATGTACCTATGCAACAATCTTGCATGTTCTTCACATGTACCCCAAAACCTAAAATGCAATAAAATACATATTTAAAAAAAAAAAGCCAAACCAAACCAGAGCAAACAAAGATACAGTCTCAAAGAGAGGCTTATCAAATTTCAAAGTAATATCACACAAGTTTCTCTGACAATAATGCAATTAAATTAAAAATTAACAATAAAAAAGCATTTTTTTGGAAAGCAAAAAATGCATTTCTAAAGAATTTGTGACAAGAAAAAAATCATACAGGAAGCTGTCAAATTCTCAGAACTCTATATCAATGAAAATAATAAAAACTTGTGGAGATGTAACTAAATGAAATGTACAGAATAATACGCATGTATTATAAAACAGAAACACAAAAATGAATGAGATAAGCATTCTATTTAAAAACCAAGAAGACATTAGAGTAAATGCAAGAAAAGTAGAAGGGAGGGAAAAGTATTGATTAGAAATGATGAAATAAAAATAGAATCCCAATCAAAGTCCCAGCAATTTATTTTGTGGATATCAATGATCTGATTCTAAGATTTATATGGAGCAGTAAAAAACCCAGAATAGCTAACACATTGTAGTAGAGGTCCAAGCAAATGCAATAAATAAATACTGGGCCAAAGACCTTAACAGACACCTTACCAAAGAAGACACACAGATGACAAATAAGCACAGGAAAAGATGCATTGTATTATGTATCATCAGGAAAATGCAAATTGAAACAACAATGAGCCAGCCCTTTATATCTGTTAGAATGATCCAAGTAAGAACACTGACAACATCAAATGCTGAAGAGAATGTGAAGCAACAGGAATGCTCACTAATCAGTTGTGGGAATGCAAAATGGTACAGCCACTTTGGAAGACAGTTTGGTGCTTTCTTATAAAACTAAACATACTCTTACCATACAATTCACCAGTTATGCTCCTTGGTATTTACCTAAAGGAGTTGAAAGCTTATGTCCACACTAACACCTGCATGTGGATGTTTATAGTAGCTTTATTCATAATTACCAAAACTTAGAAGCAACCAAGATGTCCTTCAGTAGGTCAATGGATGAATAAATTGTGGTACATGAAGACAATGGAATGTTACCCAGCCCTAAAAAGAAATGAGATCTCAAGCCCATGAAAAGATATGAAGTAACCTTAAATGCATATTATTAAGTGAAAGAAGACAATCTGAAAAGGCTAGATACTATAGGATTCCAACTATTGGCCTTCTAGAAAAGGCAAAATTATGGAAAGAGAAAAAGATCAGTGGTTGCCAGGGGTTGGTGAGAAGGTGAGGGGAGGGTTGAATATGCAGGCACAGAGAATTTTGAGGGCAGGGAAAATATGCTGTATGATATCATAACTTTGGATACATGTCATTATAGGTTTGTCCAATACATAGAATGTGCAACACCAAAGGTGAACCACAATATAAACTATGGACTTTATAATGATGTCAATGTTGGTTCATCAATTGTACTACTCTGATGGAGGATGTTGATAATGGGGGAGGCTATCTATGTGGGGCACAAGTAGTAAGTATATGGACAATCTCTGTATCTTCCTCTTAATTTTGCTGTGAACCTAAAACTGCTCTAAAAAATAAAATCTTTTTAAAAAATTGGTTCTAGCATTCTGCCCGTGGACGCCACCGAAGAAGCATCGTTAAAGTCTCTCTTCTCCCTGAGATCATGTCTAAGTCGGAGTCTCCTAAAGAGCCGGAACAGCTGAGGAAGCTCTTCATTGGAGGGTTGAGCTTTGAAACAACTGATGAGAGCCTGAGGAGCCATTTTGAGCAATGGGGAACACTCACAGACTGTGTGGTAATGAGAGATCCAAACACCAAGCGCTCCAGGGGCTTTGGGTTCATCACGTATGCAACTGTGGAGGAGGTGGATGCAGCCATGAATGCAAGGCCACACAAAGTGGATGGAAGAGCTGTGGAACCAAAAAGAGCTGTCTCAAGAGAAGATTCTCAAAGACCAGGTGCCCACTTAACTGTGAAAAAAATATTCGTTGGTGGCATTAAAGAAACACTGAAGAACATCACCTAAGAGATTATTTTGAACAGTATGGAAAAATTGAAGTGATTGAAATCATGACTGACAGAGGCAGTGGCAAGAAAAGGGGCTTTGCCTTCGTAACCTTTGATGACCATGACTCCGTGGATAAGATTGTCATTCAGAAATACCATACTGTGAATGGCCACAACTGTGAAGTTAGGAAAGCCCTGTCAAAGCAAGAGATGGCTAGTGCTTCATCCAGCCAAAGAAGTCGAAGTGGTTCTGGAAACTTTGGTGGTGGTCGTGGAAGTGGTTTCGGTGGCAATGACAACTTTGGTCGTGGAGGAAACTTCAGTGGTCATGGTAGCTTTGGTGGCAGCTGTGGTGGTGGTGGGTATGGTGGCAGTGGGGATGGCTATAATGGATTTGGTAATGATGGTGGTTATGGAGGAGGCGGCCCTGGTTACTCTGGAGGAAGCAGAGGCTATGGAAGTGGTGGACAGGGTTATGGAAACCAGGGCAGTGGCTATGGCGGGAGTGGCAGCTATGACAGCTATAACAATGGAGGCGGAGGCGGCTTTGGCGGTGGTAGTGGAGGCAATTTTGGAAGTGGTGGAAGCTACAATGATTTTGGCAGTTACAACAATTAGTCTTCAAATTTTGGACCCATGAAGGGAGGAAACTTTGGAGGCAGAAGCTCTGGCCCCTATGGTGGTGGCGGCCAACACTTTGCCAAACCATGAAACCAAGGTGGCTATGGCGGTTCCAGTAGCAGCAGTAGCTATGGCAGTGGCAGAAGATTTTAATTAGGGAACAAAGCTTAGCAGGAAAGGAGAGCCGGAGAAGTGACAGGGAAGCTACAGGTTACAACAGATTTGAGAACTCAGCCAAGCATAGTGGTGGCAGGGCCTAGGCTGCTACAAAGAAGACATGATTTAGACAAATACTCATGCGTATGGGCAAAAACTCGAGGACTGTATTTGTGACTAATTGTATAACAGGTTATTTTAGTTTCTGTTCTGTGGAAAGTGTAAAGCATTCCAACAAAGGGTTTTAATGTAGATATTTTTTCTTTTTCTTTTTGCACCCATACTGTTGATTGCTAAATGTAATAGTCTGATCGTGATGCTGAATAAATGTCTTTTTAAAAAAAAAATTGGTTCTATTAAAAGACAAAGTAGATAGCCCTCTAGCAGAGTGGATGAAAGAAAAAGCAATAACATTAGAAGTAAAAGGGGGAATATAATTATGAAGACAGTGGAGATTTTTTAAAAATCATAGAATGAGACTTGAAACTCTATGGCAGTACATTTAAAATAAGATATTTGAGAAAATACAAGTTATCAAAATTAATTCAAGAAGAAAGAGAAAAACTGAACAAACCAACAACCATCACAGAAGTTAAGATGGTAGCCAAAAATCTCCCCTGAAAAAAACATGGAAGACCCAGACAGTTATACAATAATTCACCAAGTCTTCATCAAATAGATAGTCCCTATCGTATACAAACTGTTTTGGAGAGTTAAAAAAAAGAGAGAGAGAGAAATCTATCTAACTCATTTCATGGAAATATACTACCTCCATTAAAAAGAAGGAAGTATAGCCAATGTATACACGTAAATATAATAACAAAACTAGACAAGAACAAAATAAGCTAAAATAAAAACCCTTAGAGTCAATTCACCTATGAAAATAAATGACAAAATTCAAAGTAAAATGCTAACAAATATAATTCATCAGCATATTAAGAAGCATACAACATGGCCATGACGTAGGGTTAATTCCAGAATACAAAACAGCACATCAGAACAACTTACCAAGGCTATCTACCCTTTTAATAAACTAATAGAGAAAAAACAGATAATAGATTTTTAATATGTTGAAATAGCATTTGATTAATTAAACACTCATTCAAGATTTTAAAAAAACAAAAAACTTTTCGCAAGGAATATAAGGGAATTTTCTTAACCCAATAAATGTTTCTGTCAAAACTTATAGCAAGCATCACATATGATGGTAAAATATCAGATTATTTTCAATTAGAGTTGGGAACAAGATAGGAGACCCCCTGTTTCCACTATTATGCAACATTGTAGTAGAGGTCCAAGCGAATGCAATAGGAGAGAGAGGGATAAAATAAGTTTAAGACTTGGAAAAGAAAAGGCAAGACTGCTATTTGCATGAGCTATGACTGACTACATAGAAGAATTTTAAAGACTGTAAAGAAAAGCTAATAGGACTAATAAAAATTTCAACAAGGTTACTGGTTCTAAGTATACAGAAGTCAATAATATTTCTATATCTCAGCAATAACCAATTAGAAAATGTAATAGGAAAAATAAACAACAGCAGCAATAAATATCTATAATGTAGCAGCAATTACTGTTTTAGAGAGGCAAGAGTTCTTTATGGAGAAAGTTACAAAACATGATTGAAGGGCATAAAAGGAGGCCTGACTAATGATCGCAGATGGGAAGATACAATACTTACAAGGATGTCTATTCTCCTCAAATCAAGCTATAAATTTAGTGTAATTCCAATAAAAATCTCAATGGATTTTTTTTCATGGGACTTAATAACTTAATTCTAAAATTCATCTGAAAGAGAAAAGGAACAAACGTAGTTTAGGCAATTTTAAACTACAATAAAACAGAGGGATTTGTCCCATGAAATAACAAGACATTACAAGGCCATAGTAAAAACCTATAGAAAGCAACATATGTTTGTCATGGACAGGCCTTGTAGTCTCAAAGTTCCTGCTGAATACATTACTACTTAGGAAGAAAGTAGTCCTAGGTGGGCCTTTTCTAAATATGATAAGCTTCTGTGACTTACATGTACCTATTGGGTGGAAACAGTTGTATACTTATTCATGACTGATCAGGACAGTGCCCAAGTTAACAGAACTGCAGAAGAGTTGTATACAATTGAAAGCCTCCCATACAGTGCTTTGGGACAATCTAGACTGAAGTGTCAAACTGACGCAGTAATGTCTTCTTTTGGAGGAAGAGTAAGTGCTAGGTAAACAAATAGAAAGTGGGTTACTTGAGCTCAGGTAGGATCCTTAAAACCCTAAAATATTGTTCTTATTCTCCCTTAGGGCAGCTGTTCATTTCAATATTGGGAGGCAAGGTCCCAGGGTGGCTATATAACCAAAGAAATGACTGTCCTTGCTACCCCATGTTCCTGGATCTCCTTGCCAATTAAATTAATTCACATAGCACTCTGTCTCTTCCTTGCAGCCTTAACAAGACTAACAGGAAGATCCAAGTTTGATGGGGCCTCATTTATATATAATTTGGAGGAGGCTTCTTTAAGAAAAATTATACAAAATTTCAAATATAATTAGATATAAATGAGAAAAATCACAATAAATTATAAATTTAAAACATAAACATCACAAAATGAAAAATATAGAAGAAATAAAATATTTGTGCTAGTTTTCTGAAATACCTCTATATTTTTTCCTATATATTTTGGCTGCATACACTTTGTTTACCTCTTCAGATAAGATTTTTGTAATATTGTGTTCTATAGAGGAAAAAGCAAGATAATGCAGTGGGTTTTTGATTTACCTTTCTTACAGTTTCTATATCCACCAGTTCATCTTCTGTTCCTGGAAACCCTGCCCTATTCACATAACCCAACCACCCCTTTTCATTTGCCCTCCTTCACTTCACCACATTATCCCCCTTCTTCCAGCCAAACACAGGTATATATACTTCATCCTTGTAACCTATGGCCTGATAAATTCTGTTAGGAGATTTCTTGGAGAAGTAAAGGTCTTCAAAACAGGAAACATTCATTGATGAAATGACAACTTGTGAAATTGTTCCCCACCTAAATTGTCCAATCTTTTTAACCTTCGTGCCTACACCCACTTCTATCAAAGTCCTGGTCATTCATTTGGAAATATCCAGCCCTCAAATACAACTGAAATCTATTGCAAAGTAAAAGTGCAAATCTTGCAAAAGATGTGGAGTTTCATGGCCTTGAAAGCGATGTTAGTAAACTGCTAGATCCACATATAAAGTCATTAATAAACGAGGACCTCACAGAGTTGGACCAGATAACAAACGAAAAAGAGAAAATCAATGAGAACAATGTTGACATCAAACTTCAAAAGGAAATAATCTGATTTCAAAGGATTAAGAGAGGACCTTCGGAAAACTAGATAAACGCCTCCAAAACTTTTGCAAATATGACCCTGCTGAAAAAATCAAATGCACTGGGATGGATAATGAGCCATTTAAAAAATTATGTTCCTCCTCCAAAACAACATTTGAGTTGTCAGAATTAGCACATACTTGCAATTGTAACCTAATGTGTTAAATATAAGATAAATTCATTTTCATAATTTGTGGTTAAATTTTTTTCCATATAAAGTTCAAGTCTTTTTCTTTCACTCTTTCACTATGGCATCTACGTCTCTATCTTTAATGGATTCACTCTAAGAGGGCCTTTTCTGGTACCAATTATCTTTGGAAAAGAAAGACCTTTCGTATTCATCTCTGTTTTACAAACATGTAATATATTTTAATACCACCGCCCCCCACTGGAAATTGTAAAATATACAGACTCTTGGGTTCCTCTGCCAGACCAATTTTGAATCTCCACGTGGAGAATGCGAACTAGGAGCTGAAAAGAAATTCCATATTTTAATTTAGTAATTATTTTTACTTCCACTTTTTTTTTTTATTAGAGGTGCAGTCTCACTATGTTGCCTAGGCTGGACTTGAACTCCTGGGATCAAGGGATTTTCCTGCCCCAGTCTCTCCAGTAGCTGGGACTACAGGTATATGCTACCACATCCGGCTAACCTCCCTATTTTTAACACTTATCATAAGCAATACTCGTGATAATCAGGCAAGTGTAGTGATAACCACTTTAACTCATCCAAAGCTTTCTCTCTTTACAGTAACCTTAAGAAATCTTCTTTAACCTTGTCAGCTGGTTTTGAGGTAGGAGGCAGGACTCTGGCACCGCACCAAATTGAGCACTAGCCTAAACAGGGAGGCGGTGGAAGCCGCTTTCCATCAGATACGCCCACCAGTGTGTCAGTTCATCATTGCCATGGCAACACTCAGGAGTTACCGCCCCTTTCCAGGGCAATGACCCGATGAGCGAAAAGTTACTACCCCTCTCCTAGAAATGACTGCATAAACTGCCTCTTAATCCGCATGTTATTAAAAGTGGGAATAAATGTGAGTATAAATGTGACTCAAAGCTGGCCTGAGCTGGTGCTTTCGGCCTCTGGGGTAGCCTATTCTACAGGAGCAGTCACGGCTGTGACACCACCACAGCTGTAACACGGCCTCTTCAATAAAGTTGTTTTCTTCTACCTCCGAGTTGCCCTTGAATTCTTTCCTGGGCAAAGCCTAGGCCTTTCCTGGGCCAAGGACTCTGGCTGCCTAAGTCCCACTTTGGGGCTTGCCTACCCTGCATCAGTTCGAACTCACCGGACTCATTTCTTTATCCTTTTATTTTTTTACATGCTCTCCTTCCTAGATCAGTGTCTTATCTATACAGGTTTTTGAACCTTTATGTAGTCTTTAGAATTTTATAACCTGCTCCTGCTTCGTATTGTCTTATTTTCTTAACATTTCAAAACACCTCTGAACACGTCAGAACTTTTTTTTTCTCCTTTAAAATTGAGTCTGAATAACTCATCTTGTGTTCATTTTTTTCTACATTCCCTCAGCCTGCATTCTCATGAATCCATTTTGCTCTATATTCATCTGGACATTA
This sequence comes from Sapajus apella, assembly GCF_009761245.1. Classification (NCBI taxonomy): domain Eukaryota; kingdom Metazoa; phylum Chordata; class Mammalia; order Primates; family Cebidae; genus Sapajus; species Sapajus apella. Next base: position 825,674 of record NW_022436980.1, on the reverse strand, counting down.
GACTACTTTGCAAATACTATCATTTCTGCCTATTCTTTCTGTACTGCGTGATTGTCAGCTCCTGGAAGACAAACACCCATCTTCCATTTTGTCTGGATTTCCCCAACTGAGCCTAAAAGATTGACTTAACACCGACTAGTGTGCTGTGTGCTTCACGCAGTGGGTGCTTAATAAATATTTTAAAACAATATTAAAATGTTGAATATATTTGACAGCAGTGCTGCTCCTCATCATTTCAAATGCCAACACTTTCTAGGTCCCTTTTCTGTCTAGCAACCATTTCCCAACATACCTACATGCCCCCAGACGTTTCAGGAAAGCTGGGGCTCTTTTTTGATCCATCTTTCTTTGCCCCAGTTAAGGAAATATTGTTTACATTTTCCCCCTTAGGAGTATCTTATTGGTACTCAAAGACCCTACCACGAAACCTGAAGTTGCTTTTTCTCCTTGGTAATTAGGGGAGAGGGAAAGACAGCAGGGATAGAGAAGGTTTTATTTCCTATTACTTCAGTTTTCACCCCAGATCGTCGTTTACAATAAGATACAATGCCCCTATGAGTATTTTCATACCTGTAAGGATGTTTTTCATTCTTTGCATCTGAAGAGCGCTAAGGATTTTAGGCAAGAGGTTTCAGTATTTTAACTAAGATATTGTTTTCTCATGAGCTTTATTCAACACCTCATTTTCTTCTTAATCTCCTATAGTCAGTCAGGCTACATTTCTCTAGTAACATCATTTTTCCTATTAATCATTATTTCGTACCTGTGAAAAATAAGCTTACACTTAATGTATGAATCTAGCATGGTAATGTACAGAAAAGCTTATTCTCTTCTTCTGGGGTAGGGAATTCCGTTTTGCAAAGCACTTTGCCATCTATTTGTTAGCTTATTTAATCCTCACAACAACTTTGCTAGGTGGACAGAACAAGAGTCATTATCTCCAGGATAAGGAAAAGGAAACTCAAGAGACGTTAAGTGACTTATCCAAGGTGATACAGCACGGATAGACGCATACTGAAAACCCGAACTTCTGACTCCACAGGCACTCCCACACAGCTCAACTTTACATAATAGGCCCTGGTTATGTCAGTAGAGAGAAGGCTGCTAGGAAGAAGCAGCAGGGTGACAGATGGGTAGGTGGGGAGCGGCGGTGGGGCGCGGAGCATTGCTCGAAGACCACTCACCGCAGGCGCAAATCACTGTGCGAGCGCCAGCAGGTTCAGGAAAGTAGGAGAAAGAGGCGGAGCTCTTTGCTAATACCGTCCCCCTGCCTCTGTTACCGCGCAGGCGCACTTCCTGAAGCTGAAGGTCAAAGGGACTCCGAATCGCGCAGGCGCACTTCCTGAAGCTGAAGGTCAAAGGGACTCCGAATCGCGCAGGCGCGGTTGTGCCTTGGGGGTGCCAAGATGTCGTTCCCAAAGTATAAACCGTCGCGCTTCGCCACTCTGCCCCAGACCCTCGACCCAGCCGAATATGACATATCTCTGGAAACCCGGCGGGCGCAAGTCGAGCGGTTGGCCATTAGAGCCCGGCTGAAACGAGAGTACCTGCTTCAGTACAACGACCCCAACCGCCGAGGACTCGTCGTGAGTGGGGGTTGCGGGGGGGCCTTCCTGGCAAGAATAGTGCCCGAGTCCTGGAAGGGACCGACAGAGACCACGCAGCGGGGCGGCCACCGCTTTCGATCAGTATCTCAGACGCAGGTCCTCTTCCAGGCACAGAGAACAGGCCAAGTCACTACCCTTTGACCTGTGTAAGAGGTTGGCCCTTGAGAGAACCGGCTATGGACTCAGACCTGGCTGTGTTTGAATCCTGGTTTGATCACTTCCCGCCTGCATGACTTTGAGAAAGTTATTCACTCTGCTTATCCTCGATTTTCTGTCTGCAAAAGGGGCGTAATATAGTGCCTACTCTTTGTCAGGCTGTGAAGATTAGATGAGATAGAGCATGTGACTGGCCTAGCACAGTGCCTCATTCGTAAGGCATGTTCAGAAAATGTTTATATATATAAAATATTAAAGAGCTGGCGTTTACCTTTCATTTTACAGTTCGTTTGGATACTGCTCTCTTCTGATGGGAATACAGTGATTCCTTCAACCTGTGTCTTTTAAAGACCCTGCAGCTTTTTGAAGTTCTAGGCTTTGGAGTCAGACCCCAAGGCACTACTCATTGGCTAACTCTATTACCTTGGGCAACTTTAACTCCTCTGAATTATAGTTTCTTGATTTCATATAGAAAAGATGTGCATTCTTCGTAGAATTATGAGGTTAAATAAGGTAGTCAGTCAGTTTAACATTCTCAGCACATAATATATGCCCAGTAAACTGGGAGTTAACAGGTGTGCTTTTATTAGTTTTCTATACAGGAACTGTCTGAGTAGGTTAAATACGATGTTAACAAAACAAGACTTTTCCCACACGTTGCATTGGCGTTTGGAATTTTTGGAAGTTATGAGGATTGAATGAAAGTTACAGTGTGCCAGGTACTGTGCTAAACTCTTTTTGAGTATTACTTTATTTACATATCACAACTATTTGGATAATTAAGCTCTACCACAGTCCCCATTTTACAGATGAGAAGACAACATGGGAAGGACAAATAGGTCATACAGAGATATCCCCTTAGCAGGTGATAGAGCAAAATTCTAACCCCGGTTTGTATAACCCACAGCATCTGCTTTTAACTAGTTGCCTGTACTGTCTCCAGCCAGAACCGTGTTAACTTGGGAAGAGGGTGCAGACACATTTATTATAAACTCACATGATTGGGTTTGATGTGTTAGGTAGTGTGATGTATTAAAAAAGAATAAGGTCTCAGACAGACCTGAAAGTGAAACCTAGATCTTCTATTTTCCATCTCTCTGCCTCAGAGTAGTTTCATTTTCTCATGTGTAAATAAAGGTAATACTACCTGTCTCTTTGGTTTTGTTGATTAAATGAGTGGGTGACACCATCATTTATCAATCAGTACATGTAAATTCTCTTGCCTAATCTTTTTTTTTCTTGAGACAGGATCTTACTCTATCACCCAGGCTGGAGTGCAGTGGTGCAATCTCAGCTCACTGCAACCTCTGCCTCCTGGGCTCAAGTGTCCTCCTACCTCAGCCTCCCAAGTTCCTGGGACCACAGATGTGCACCACCATGTCTGGTTAATTTTTTGTATTTTTTATTGAGATGGAGTTTCATCATGTTGCCCAGGCTAGTCTTGAACTCCTGAGCTCAAGCGATCCTCCTGTCTCTGCCTCTAAAGTGCTGAAATTACAGGCTGGAGCCACTGCACCTGGCCGTCTTGTCTAATCTTTAAGAATAATTGATTGAGTCAGTAGATAATTACTCAGGGTCTATTATGGCCCTATTTTATACTCGAGGTAACAATGGAGATCAAAACAGGCAAAAATTCCTGTCCTTGTAGTAAGAACTTTCTAGTGGGGGAGACAAGAAACAAGTTAAAAAATTAAAATTATTTAACATGTTAGGTAGTGGTAACTGATAAGAAAAAAAATAAAGCAGGGGAGATTCAGAGTGTGTGTATGTTGTAGGGTAGGTAAGCAGCTACAATTTTAGACAGGCCCAGGGAAAGCCTCTGGCAGTGGCATCTGAAAGAAATGGGGTGAGGGAGCTAGCTCTCTGGGAAAGCAGTGTACTAGTCAAAGGGAAAGGCAAGTGCAAGGGCTGTTAGGCAGGAGAGTGTCCAGTTAGTTGAAAAAATACTAGAAAGACTATCGTGGCTAACGTGGAGAAAGGTGAGGGCAGAGTGGGACGAGATCACGCCAGGCCTTGTACGTCATTTTAAGGACTTAGACTGAATAGGGAGTTTCATGATCTGGACTTAACAAGTTCTCTCTGGCTGCTTAGTTGAGAATTGACTATGGGGGAAAGGACAGGATCAGGGAGAGTAGGAGGCTTTTGTAGTAATCCATCTCTTAGTTGAGTTGCCACCAGGGTGGTGGCAGAAGGTGGTGAGAAATGATAGATTCTGGGTGTATTTTGAAAGTAAAGCCAACCAGGTTTGCTGATAGATTGGATATGGTGTATGAAAGAGGAGAGTCAAGGATGACTCTAAGGTTTTTGACCAAGTGATTTTAAGAATGAAGTTGCCTTTTACTAAGAAACAGGAATGTGATGAGAGGAGCAGGTATGAAGGTGGAGTAGACTATTGGGAAATCAGTTTGGGATATGTGACATTTTAGATGCCTGTTAGACCGTATGTCAGAGTTGAGCAGGTGGTTGGATATTAAGTCTGGAGTTCAGGGTAGAGGTATAGGGCTGGAGGTAAAATTTTGGGAATCATCAGCCGCTAGATAGATATGTAAAGTCATCTGACTAGACAGCATCATCTAGAGAGTAAATGTAGATAGGAAAGGCCAGCAAGACCAAGGTCCAATTTTAAGAGACTGGGGAGATGAGGCGGAAAAGAGCAAAGAGATGAAGAGAGAATGGCCATAGAGTTAGCAGGAAATCCAAGCAGGTGTGGGCCTGGAAGTTTCACATGAAGAAATGATTTCAGGAGTTTTCACCATTTCAGATGCTGCCAAGAGTCCATTGGACTTTTAGTGATATCAAAAGAGGAAAACTCTCTCCCATGGTGTCTTTTGGAACCTCTCTTAATAACATTACTGGGCTTAATGAACTATGGTCATGGGGCAATTGGTATATGAAATGAAATGTCTGTATCTGGAAGAAAGATCTGGCAGATACTAGGCACAGAGAGGTGACTAGGAGATTGAGATGTCTGCCATTGGATAGTCATTCAAACACATTGATAGCAGAAAGGATGTAAGAATAGATGCATGAATCCTTTTGGGTATTGAGCTTTAACATCCCCTTGGACCTACATCTTGTGTCTTTACCCTCTTTATTCTTTTTGGTAATATAGGCAATAATAATAATGCTGCAGAACACTTACATGTGCTTTCACTTTAATGTGGTATGATAACATCAATAGTTTCTAGAACAGCTGAATATATTTTGGGACTTTGAATCTAGTAGTGAGTGCTTATACCCTTTCAGTCTGATTGAAAGGAACAGGAACATTTCCATCATAAGACTTTTTTGTTTTTTTACTTCTAAGCTGCAGCTGATTATCTCAGGATAAAATAGTTATAATTTAGTTTAGTTTGAAATAAGACGGTGGAAGACCTAGTTAAATTATTTTAGTCCTGCAAATCATGACTTCTTGATGTTGGTTAGGACCTTGAATATTCATGTCATAAAGTCTTAAAGCTGATTTTATTTGCTTATTTTTATCTGTAGTTAATTGGAGAGACTAATTTTGTAAAAATCACTTGGGGATTTAGCTAATTAAATTTGATTATGTGTTTGGGGGTGGATTTGCCATTCATGGATAGTTATTCTAGTATAAATATATTAAAATGGACAATTATTTTCTTTTTTGTTCTTTTTTCTTTTTATTGTTGTAGACAACTATTTTCTTTACCAAGACCAGTCTGATTATTATTTTAACAATTTTGACCTCTCTACAAAACTTTTAATAGTGTGAAATGTCTGAATTAATGCTTTTAAAATATCAGTCAAGTCAGCTTAAAAAACTTAACAGTTCAGCTAGTCTACCCCCTGAGCTTCTTTTTGCCTTGAAAGACTATTTTGGGGATAGCATTAGAAAGGGTCCTGGAAACAAAATACAAAGCATGATAGAGCATATGAAATCTGTTTTTCTTCATTTGGAATATTGCATGGTCCATTCACACTAGGCAATGAAGCTAAAAGCAGTCCAGAGAAGAGTAGATAAAAATGATAAAGGAGAAAAAGTGGCTTATCTGACAGTTTAAAGATTAGGATTCTTAAATAAACAGAAAGCTAATTGGTGATATGAGTCTTCTACATTCTGAAGGATTTGAACAAGATCATTAGAATTCAAAAAACACTAGACATGAAAGGTCTTTCCAGAAGCTGTTTAGGAATATTCATGGCACATCCTTAACTGTTACAGAGAACAAAAGGCATCTGTGCTCCTTCACAAAAGTCCTGGTGAATTTGTTTCTCAATTGATCCTTCTTAAGTTTTGTAACTTTTTGTTTTCATTAATTTTAGGTAAATCCTGCCTTGGTTCGTTGGGCCTATGCAAGAGCAAACGTCTATCCTAATTGCAGAGCCACTCCTAAAACCTCACTACTGGGAGCTGTGTTTGGAATTGGGCCCCTCATCTTGTGGTATTATATTCTCAAAACTGACAGGGTAAGTATTCAGAGCAGATGTTTATTATTCGAGTGATAGGTTCCCTCGCTAGGGGCCAGCTGCAGTTCTTTCTCATGACTGCCACCAGTGCCCCTCCCACCTTGGGGGCTGTATGCTGCTTTCCCTTCCTCTCTTTTTGCCAGCGAGAGTTAAAACAGAAAGTTTTCAGTTATCTTTGTCTATTTTTTTAGTTCATTTGTTTTTTGAAAAGATGATATTTATTGGGTTAAGTATTAGCAGAATACATAAATCATTTAGTGCATTTCATGTTAGCGTGAATTCTATTTATGTTGGTCACATTTTGTGAATTAATGTTAAAACCTATTAATACTCTAGGGACAGAGAAGCACAAGCTGCCTGTGTGCGGAATAGCTGTCATCAGAGGCCTGGGTGTATGATTGTAGAGAAAGCCAAGCTGATCTTTGGCACCAAACCATTCTACTTCTGGTACTAGACCCCGAGCTGCAGCCCCCAGGCTTGTGATGCCATCTAGACTGGAGCCCACTTTGTCTAGCTTTGTCTTTAACTGGCTCATCTGCTTTCCCATGTATTTTGATTATCTAGTAAATACTTAACAGAAAGATGATCCACACTTTCTCAGAAAGTGTTTGTATTTTGCTTTCAATGTTTGCTTTTTAGTGGGATAATATCTTTCTAATGACTAAAATGTGAGTAAGATGTTTTTGAATAGGAGCATTTTTTTTTACTGTCTCTTCAGTTCTTCAGATTACTATTTCCTCACACACTCCCTGGGCTTTAGGCAATGGGGGTTGCAATTAAGTTTGGAATGTTTCATCCTGTTTTTCAGTTGTACCATGGATTGTGCCAGAATGCAGTTTTTCTTTTCCTTTTTATTTACTTATTTATTTTTATCTAATGCATCCAACTGGCCAAATGTATTGTTTTTAATGTACTTTTTTTCTGTCTATACAGGATAAGAAAGAAAAACTTATCCGGGAAGGAAAATTGGATCGAACATTTAATCTCTCATCTTAAGTCTGGCAATGGTGACTACATGTATTACCTCAAATAAATCATCTATTAATCATTAAGAGTAGTTTATCTTTCTTAGTATTATCTTAATTGAATGTTAAAAACTTAAAACCCTAACAACAGAGAAGCAAAAGGAGCCAGTGCTGGGAATCCACAAAGGATTGGTTTGGGAACCCCCTGTGGTAACCTAACTCCTCAGATGCTCAAGTCCCTTATGTAAAATGGCTTAGTATTTGCATATAACTTATACATCTTCCTTGAAATTATCTCTACTTAATAATACCTAATACAATGTAAATTCTATGAAAATAGTTGTTATACAACCATGTTTATTTCTATAATTTTTTATTGTTATATTGACTTTATTTATTTAATTTCAGTCCATGATTGGTTGAATTCACAGATGTGGAACCCTCGGATATTGAGGGCCCACTATATATCCTTCTAAAATTTTTTTTTCTCTATGCTTATATATCTTTTTTTTTTTTTTTTTTTTTCCAACAAAATGAGATCCACTGTGCATAATAATTTGTAAATTTTTGGCTCAGTAATTTGTCATGAATATCTTTCCATGCAATGACTTTTTTGCAACATTTTAAATAACTGCTAGTTTTCTGTGTGTCTATCACAATTTACTTAATCTCATAATTGGATGTTTCATTTTTCCAATTTTATTATTATTTTATTTTTGAGACAGAGTCTTGCCATGTTGCCCAGGCTGGAGTGCAGTGATGCAATCTTGGCTCACTGCAACCTTCACCTCCCGAATTCTAGTGATTCTCCTGCCTCAGCCTCCCAAGTAGCTGGGATTACAGGCACGCACCACCATGCCCAGCTAATTTTTGTATTTTTAATAGAGAAGGGGTTTCACCATGTTGATCAGGCTGATCTTGAATTCCTGGTCTCAGGCGATCCATCCACCTCAGCCTCCAAAAGTGCTGAGATTACAGGTGTGAGCCACTGTGCCCAGCTCATTTTCCAATTTTTTTGCTGTTATTATTAATGTAATGAACACTCTTGCTAGCGAATTTTTATGTGCGTCCCTAACTTTTCTCATAGGATAAATTTCTGGGAGTGAAATTTCTGAGTCAGTAAGTATTCTAATGTTTTGTGTTTGGTATAAACATAAAAGGTTTTATAATTTTATATTCCTGGGCAATGAATGCAATGCCTGATCCCTGTACCTTGAACACAGTCTCAGAAGCCAAACTCTTTGCTTATCTATCTTTGCTCTGCCACTTTACGGTGAAGTGACCTGGAAAGTGTTTACATTCTTTGTGCCTCTGCTTCCTTTTTTTTTTTTTTTTTTTTTTTTTTTTTTTTTAAAAAAAGACAGGGTTTCACCATAATGCTCAGGCTGGTCTTGAACTCCTGACCTCAGGTGATCCACCCGCCTTGGCCTCCAAAGTGCTTGGATTACAGGTGTGAGCCACCACACCTGGCCTCGTTTCCTTATTTTTATAATAGATATACTAATAACACATAGTATTGTTTAATGATTTATTACAAATAAAGTATTTAGGACAGTGGTATATAGTCTTAGTGTTTACTATTATTATTTTTAAACCTGATAGATGAAAAGTATTTTAAATTTGCAATTTATTATTAAAGGTTTTTAATATATATATATATATATATAT
>NW_022436980.1:771318-816747 GCF_009761245.1 Sapajus apella | reverse complement strand
ATTTATTTTTTTACTTCTTTGTTCAAATCCACTGCCTGTTTTTTTGGTTTTGCTTTTTTGGTTTTTTTGAGACAGGGTCTCACTCTGTTGCCTAGACTGGAATGCCATGGCACAATCATGGCTCACTGCAGCCTTGACCTCCTGGGCTCAGGACATCCTCCTGCCTCAGCCTCCCAAGTAGCTGGGACTACAGGCATGTGCTACCACACTCTGGTAATTTTTTGTATTTTTTTGTAGAGACAGGTTTTTGCCATGTTGCCCAGACTGGTCTAGAAGTCCTGGATTCAGGTTTTCTGTCCACCTTGGCCTCTTAAAGTGCTGGGATTATAGGCATGAGCTGCTGTGCCTGGCCTGTATTTCTGTCTCTCTCTCTCTCTGTCTCTTTCTTTCTCATTAAAAATAGAGAGGAGGGCTCACTATATTGCCCAGGTTGGTCTTGAACTCCTGAGCTCAAGTGATCCGCTCACTTTAGCCACTACAAATGGCTCTGTTTTTCTGATATGTCTTTTTTCTTAATGATTTTAAGGCTTAAACAGGATATATTAGATATTAATTCTTGATCATACGAGGCTTTTTTCATCAGGAGTTATTTTTGGACCCCTCGGTATCAGGAAAAATATTTACAATATATTCTTGGTACCTAAATGTTGAAAGAAGGCAGTACCCAAAGGAATTTTTACTTAGTAGGATTTTTTAAAAAACATGTTGTAACATTAGGAATTATTGAGCAGTGTGTTCTCATGAGTTTAATCAGTTTCAACAGATTTTTTTTATCAGTCAGGAACAATGAAATGTCTGAAATCACACCAGGAAGTGGTCTGGTGTGGACAACTGCCACCTCGTCTGAACACCACACGCTACCGTCTGTCTGATCAATGCACTAGCCCTGGGCACTGGGCACAGGAGCTCACTCTGGTACTATTGAGCATCCAAAACATGATGTGTGCCATGAGGAAGGTAACCAGGAACCAGATCATAAAGCCCTTATCACATAAAGAGTTTAGACTATCCTGATGGCAGTGAGAGTCAGTGAAGGGATTAAGCAGGACAAATCTGATTGGATTTTCATTCCTGGAAGATTGTTCTGGTTCCTGGATGGAGGATGATTGCAGGGCAAGAGAGGCTGCAGGAGGACCATAATCATGTTGATTTTCAATCAGACATAATTTTCAACTTTTGAGACGGCCCTCAATGCAGAACAAAGAAGCCCCTGCCAATACCAAGATGATTCATTTGGATGTGAACTTGTTGAAAGCTTTATGAAAGTGGAAATACATTCTCTCTGTTAGTACCACTATATGCACATGCATGAGGAGTCAGCCTTAATGATTCCTTACCCTTTTATAACATCCTTTCCCTGTCCCTGGCACAATGTTGCTTCCCTAACAGGCTGGTTCAACTACTATGTCTTTTTATACTTTATTGTGGATCCTGCCTGGAGAAAAAGATCACATCCATGCTCTAATTGAAATCCCATTGGGTCCAGTCTCTGATTTGTTTTTCTTTTTATGTCTTCTCATTCCTAGTGGCACCTGGAAATCTTGTCATAACTTATTATCTATCTGTATATTCTTCGGGATAATTAATGGGGTATTTGAAGAAACTAGAGAGCCGCACAAGAAGCTATCAAATTTGCATGGTCACAAAACGGACAGCACTTTAAAATTACTAAAAATGTAATTATATGCATATATTCAAAGATTCTGGATTTTCAAAGCTTTCACTGCTGCCTTTTTTTAAAATTTTTATTTTAGGTTCAGGGATACATGTGCAGTTTTGTTATACAGGTAAATTGCATGTTGCAGGGGTTTAGTGTACAGATTATTTCATCATCCTGATAATAAGCATAGTATCTGATAGGCATTTTTTTGATCCTTGCCCTCTAACCTCCTCCATCTCTCACCCACCTTCTTCCCTTCACCCTCCTCCCTGCCTTCACCCTCCTCCCTCCCTCTACCCAGGGTCTATTATTTCTTTCTTTGTCTGTGTATACCCAAGGTTTAGATTCCACTTATGAGTGAGAAAATGCAGTATTTGGTTTTCTGTTCTTGTATGTGTTTGCTTAGGATAATAGCTTCTACCTTCATCCATGTTGCGAAGGACATAATTTCATTCTTTTTTATGGCTTTGTAGTATTCCATGGTATATATGTACCAGATTTTCTTTATCCAATCCACCATTGACTTGATTCACTTAAGTTGATTCTGTGCCTTTGCTATTGTGAATAGCACTGCAATGAACATGCAAGTGTAAATGTCTTTTAGTAGAACGATTCATATTCCTTTGGATATATACCTATAATGGGATTGCTGGGTCAAATGGTAGTTCTAAGTTATTTGAGAAATCTCCGGACTGCTTTCCACAATGGTTGAACTAATTTACATTTTTTCTACCAGTATATGTGTTCCCTTTTCTCTGCATCCTCACCAGCATCTTGTTATTTTTTGATACACTGCCACTTTCTACGTTTGTGTGAACAAATAGAATTTTATCGTGTTTCTATTCCTCATTTAGAGGACCCACTCATACCTATAAGTATGGCTAATACTGCCAGTAGTTTCTCCTATGGCTGCATTGTTTACTGCCATTTTTGTGGTTAAGATAGGGACTCCTTATTCTGCAGATACTCACTGTGGCCTGGAGAGACATAGTACCACATCAGCTATTTGGAGGACCTTCATTTTGAGTTACCAAGAAAGTGCAGAGTGCATCAATCTCATTGCCAAGCTTCAGGATTCAAAGGATTAAAGGAAGCTCAATTCCTGACATCCGACCTCTGAATTTCCGGGAACTGGATGGCTGGTGGAATACCTGAGGTTTCTGAAGCAAACCTGGCACTAGAGTTCATTTGTCCCCTTAATCACAAGGAGTATCACCTTATCAGTTTTGAGTTATGTACTTCTATCACCAACTGTAAAGAATTCACCTCTTATTTAATAATTAGGCTCTAAGGAATCTTGGCACTGGAGGAAGGAGGAAATTGAGGTTGCTCCATGAATCAGTATAGGAGGGACTCGGGCTGATTTCTGGTACGAAATTGTTGAGGGTAGGAGGAGAAGGTGGTAGGAGACTTTGAAGCTTTGCATATTTAAGCATTTAAAAAATAAAAAAAACATATTAGACTGGGCATGGTGGCTAACCTGTAATCCCAGCACTTTGGGAGGCCGAGGTGGGCAGATAACGAGGTCAGGAGTTCGAGACCAGCCTGGCCAAATGGTGAAACCCTGTCTCTAAGAAAAATACAAAAATTAGCCGGACCCGGTGGCGCCCACTTCCTAGCTACTTGAGAGGCTGAGGCAGGCGAATCACTTGAACCCAGGAGGCAGAGGTTGCAGTGAGCCGAGATGGCGCCATTGCACTCCAGCCTGGGTGACAGAGTGAGACTCCATCTCAAACGACAATTTACATTTTATGTTTCATATCCATTAAAACACAAAGTTTTCTTTTTTTATTTTTATTGCCGACCCCCCAAAACAAAGTTTTCTAAGGAGGGTTTTATTAATATTTTATAGAAAATGGAGAAAGAGTCCAAGAGTATTATTTTATAGGGGATGGCTTCGGTGGAGGGTAGATGGAGATGGAACTGGCCAACTTCCCTGAGCCATCTATTATAAGCTGGGCAGGCAGCTTCCCCTCCAAAATCATGTGGTGCAGAAGGGGTGGCCCAGAAGTGATTTGGTCCTTTCAGGACATTTTTGCAGGCTGCAAGGAGGATGAGCTGCTGTTGGTCTGCAGATACTGGGGATGGTTGGTTTTCTGGAGATGCTGGGGTAGATGTGCAGGCCTTCTCTGTGTTGCTCAAACACTTATTGAGCCCCTATCATTTGCTGAGCACTGAGGATACTAATATGAAGAAGATACACCTCCTTAGAGGAACTTATAGTGGACAAAGACAATTACAGCAGCCAGCACACTGACTTGTGTTCCAGGCACTATGCTAAACTAAGGGCTTTACACACTTCTCAAAATACCTCAGAACAACCCTTTCGGGTAGGTCCTAATAGCTCCTTTATGCAGATGAGATTTGGAAGGATTAAATACTTTGCCTGAGTCCACGGAGCTAATAAGCTGGGACTTAAATCTGAGCAGCCTGACTCCAGAGAACATATCTTTAATCATGTTTTGAAAGGGATAAAGACTGGTGCATTGGGAAGCCAGGTGCTGAGAAAGAACACCTGATCTAGCCTGGAGGGTTTAAGAGATGATACCTTAGAGTGCAAGGATTACTGTTTGTGTCAGAGGTGTTCAAACTGAAGCGACTCCATCTTGAATAGGGGCTGGGTAAAATAAGGCTGAGACCTACCGGGCTGCATTCACAGGAGGTTAGGCATTCTAAGTCACAGGATGAGAGAAGAGGTCAGCACAAGATACAGGTCATAAAGACCTTGCTGATAGAACAGTTTGCGGTAAAGAAGCTGGCCAAATCCTAACAAAACCAAGATGGCGACGAGAAAGTGACCTTTGGTCATCTTGGCTGCTCATTATATGCTAATTTTAATGCATTCGCCTGCTAAAAGACACTCCCATCAGAGCCATGACAGTTTACAGGTGCCATGAAAACATCGGGAAACTACCCTGCAGTCAAAAAGGGGAGGAACCCTCGGTTCTGGGAATTGCGTACCCCTTTTCTGGAAAATTCATGAATAATCACCCCCTCGTTTAGCATATAATCAAGCCGGGACTACAGGTGCCCACCACCACTTCCGGCTAATTTTTACATTTTTAGTAGAGACGGGGTTTCACCATATTGGCCAGGCTGGTATCGAACTCCTGAACTTGTGATCTGCCTGCCTCGGCCTCCCAAAGTGCTGGGATTACAGGCGTGAGCCACCATGCTAGGCTGCCTTAGGTTTTTTATTAAACTTTCCTGTCCTGCTCCCTGTGATACTGCTCGAATGAGTGGAGGAACAACACCAGGGCTCTTGTCTTGCAATCGAATTGGGAAAAAGACCACAAGGACACATGTGGAGTGGTTTTAAAGAGTGGAGAGTTTTATAGGCAAGAAAGAACTGGGAAGGCAGAAGAAAGAAGCTCCCTGTTACAGAGAGAGCCAGAAAGAGGAGACCCCAAGTGCCATGGATACCAGCCAGTTTTATGAGTAGCCTGGAGGGGGCAGTGTCTGATTTGCACTGGGCTCAGGGGATTGGTTTGATCAGGCATGTCATTCACATAGTCTGTGGAAAAAGCTAGCCTTCCCACCCTAGCCTTTTAATATGCAAATATGGTCGCTGTGATGTCTACATTCCTGGGGACATGGCGGGGGCACCCATATTACCAGGCACATGTGTGAACAAGGGCAAGAGGACAACCGTGGGAATCGCCATATTGGGCGGACCTAGTTTCTAATGGCCTGCATTTGCATGTCAAAGGTTGCCAGCCCAGCTCTAAGAGCTAGGGCTTTATAAGAAAGGTTTCTGTGACATTTTGGGCTGGATTAAAAAAAAAAAAAAGGTTTCTGGAGATGCTTTAAAAAATGAAAACTTCCGGCCAGGCGTGGTGGCTCACGCCTGTAATCCAGCGCTTTGGGAGGCCGAGGTGGATAGACCATGAGGTCAGGAGTTCAAGACCAGCCTGGCCAACATAGTGAAACCCCATCTCTACTTAAAAATATATATATATATATAAAAAAGAAAAAAAAAAAAGAAAATTCCAAAGGACCCCTTTTCTTCTCTATCTGCCTAAAATAATTTCTTAATAACTCCTACAACATCTTGACTCTTTCTGTGCCCCACCTGAGCACAGAAACCCTGATATGGCTGGATCTGGTAAGACATGCCTGTAGTCCTAGCTGCTTGGGAGGCCAAGGCAGGTGGATCATCTGAGGTCAGGAGTTCGAGACCAGCCTGGCTAACATGGTGAAACCCCGTTCCTACTAAAAATAATAATAATTAAAAAAAATTAGCCGGGTGTGGTGGCATGTTCCTGTAATCCCAGTTACTCCGGAGGCTGAGGCAGGAGAATTGCTTGAACCTGGGAGGCAGAGGTTGCAGTGAGCCAAAATCATGCCATTGTACTCCAGCTTGGGCAACAAGAGCAAAACTCTGTCTCAAAACAATAACAACAACATTCTCATATTTGGGTCTCATCCCTATTGTTCCTATTTAGTTGATCTGAGGCATGCCCTGGGCACTGCGAGTTGTGGGGTTTTTTAAAGATCCAATGCACAGCGGAACTTGAGAACCACTGTTTCTAGAGCAGGGTTTCTGAACCTCAGCACTGTGGGCATTCAGTACCGCCTAGTTCTTTGTTGTGGGAGATTGTCCTGTGCCTTGCAGAATGTTTATCAGCATCTCTAGACTTTACTGACTAGATGCCAGGAGCACCCTCCCCAGTTGTGACAATGAAAAATGTCTCTAGACTTTGCCAGATGTCTTGGGTGGGAGGGACAAAACTGCCTCTGTTGAGCACCACTGGTCCTAAGCCATTGGTAGTAGTCTGGGCCATGAAAGACGTCTCTCAGAAAGAAAGAGAGAAGGTGGCTGTTCTTACACCCTTTTCTAACAACGACAACAAAATGTATAAAGATGCCAAGGGGATCTGGCAGAAAATTCTCCTGTAAGAAGAAGCCTAATCAGGGTGCTTTCTGTTCTTTAAGGTTTTCTACTTCTAAGCAACAAGATGGCATATTTCTTGGGGAGCATGGTGGAAGAAGGCATCTTAGAGAACAGGGAATTAAGAAAATGATACAGGAAACTTTCTAGCTGATCTGAAGCACAACAAAAGGAAATAAAATCTTTTTTTATAATTAGTATGACCAGTCTGGCTTGGATGAAATCTTGCCTCCAGCTAAGGAGTTGCAGCCAGCAGTGATGTGGCAAAGTAAAAGTGCTTGGGTGCTAAGTGGATGACAACCAGGAATGCTGCATTAGCCCTAGGAAGGCTTTGCCACCAAATTGAGAGTAGAGTGAACTGAATTGGGTAAGAGTTGATATATGTGTATAAGAATAGTGTTAGAATGAACTCATATGGGTAATATGCTGGGGTTTGTGAATGAAATATTTTAGTGGTTGTTTTAGTTACTGGTTGAAAGTGCAGGAAGCACCCTAGAAGAGTGGGGAAGTGAGAGGGAAGGGAAGGATGTGAATAATGATGCGTTATTAAGAAGTTGCCATGTGGGCACTTGGAGTGCAATCCCTTTGGGAGCTGCAGAGGGTCAGGGTAGAACACAAACCTCAGAGGTAGGAGGTGACAGAGCTGCTGTGTTATTCCACTAATTCCTATTTGTCACAGGTTAAAGGTTACATCCAAGGTCATTCATGCCTTAGCACTTTGGCTGAGTTCTGGTTTTGGCCTCAGGCACAGTTGCAGGTGCTAGCAATTGAAAGCAGTCCATTGGCACTGAATGGTGATTGCTGGTGGGATGTAGATGAACCATTGACAGCCTCTGCTACAGTGGTCAGTTTTTAAACTTATTTTAAAGTATTGACTTATTTGCTAGTTTAATTTTTTTTTTTTGAGACAGAGTCTCACTCTGTCGCCACGCGCCAGGCTGCAGTGCAGTGGCACAATCTCGGCTCACTGCAACTTTCGCCTCCTGGGTTCAAACAATTCTCCTGCCTCAGCCTCCTGAGTAGCTAGGACTACAGGCGCATGCCACCACGCCCAGCTAATTTTTGTATTTTTAGTAGAGATGGGGTTTCACCATGTTGGCCAGGATGGTCTCGAACTCCTGACCTCAGATGATCCACCTGCCTTGGCCTCACAAAGTGCTGGGATTACAGGCGTGAGCCACCGGACCCAGCCGTTAATGTTTAATTTTTAATATACTTCTTTATATTAAAGAGTATGAGGGCCAGGCATGGTGGCTCACACCTATAATCCCAGAATTTAGGGAGCCTGAGGTGGGAAAATAGGGTGAGCCCAGGAGTTCAAGACCAGCCAGGAAAACATGGCAAGACCTCGTCTCTGCAAATTAACTGGGTGTAGTGATGTGTGCCTATAGTTTAAGTTACTTGGGAGGCTGAGGGTGGAAGGATTGCTTGAGCCCAGGAGGTTGAGGCTGCAGTGAGCTATGATTGTGCCACTGCACTTCAGCCTGGGTGACAGAGTGAGAACCTGCCTTAAAAGAAAAAAAAAGAAAAAAAGAAAAAAGAAAGACATATCCACCTCTGTCACTCTTAAAGATATCTTCACCTTAGCTTCTGAGACCATGAAATACCATTGCCAGAAACCTAGCAGTCATACCAGCCCTGTCCTCAACTCTTCTTTAACTCACTCTTTACATCCAATTCACCAAGTCATTTCAGGTCTACTCCAAAACATTCTGGAATTTATCCACTTCTGTCTCTGCTGCTACCTCATTAGCTCAGGACAAGGTTTATTTTTGCTTGGACTATTGCAATAGCTTCCTCTTGGGCTCTCCACATTCACTCCTCTTTCAGGTACTTGAACCCATGAGACTTTTTCTTAAAGTGCTTCTCCTCCTCCCACCTCTCCTTACCCCCACTCTTTCAATGACTTGCTCCTTCCTATCCTTTAGGTCTGGTTAAAGTCACATCTTCACCGAAGACCTTCCTTCCTCTATGAAGAAAGATCCCTCCCAGCTCATACCACTTGTTATTCCATATCAATCCCTGTTTGATTTCTTCTTAGCATGTTTCAAAGTTTGTAATAATTTTATTTTGTTATCTCCCTCTCTTTATCTTTTGAGACAGAGTCTTGCTCTGTCACCCAGGCTGGAATGGTGCGATCTTGGCTCACTGCAACCTCTGCTGCCCGGGTTCAAGTGTTTCTCATGCTTCAGCCCCCAAGTAGCTGGGATTACGGGCATGTGCCACCACGCCAGGCTAATTTTTGTATTTTTTATTACATTTTTTTAAAGATGGGGTTTCACCATGTTGGCCAGGATGGTCTCCATCTCTTGACCTTGTGATCTGACCGCCTCGGCCTCCCAGCATACTGGCATTACAGGCATGAGTCACTGTGCCTGGCCTAATTTTTGTATTTTTAATAGAGATGGGGTTTTGCCATGTTGGCCAGGTTGGTCTTGAACTCCTGGCCTCAAGCAATTTGCCTGCCTTGGTCTCTTAAAGTGCTGGGATTACAGGCGTAGGCCACTGCACCTGGCCTCCCTCTATTTATTTTATTTGCTATCTTGCCAGGGGGAAGTCATGTCTTCTCCCTCTACAATGTAAGCTTGGTAAGGCCAGGAACATGCCTTATTCCTTGACCACTATATCTCTAGTAGGATTGCCAAATTTAGCAAATAAAAATACAGGATGCCCACTTAAATTTGAATTTCAGGTGATCCATGAATAATTTTTTTAGCATAAGAATGTCCAAGTACTGCACAGGACATACTTATATTAAAAACTATTTGTGGTTTGTCTGAAATTTAAATTTAACTGGGCCTCTCATATTTTATCTGGCAATTCTAATCCTTAGGCCCTGACACATAGCTACTCTCACTACATATTACTGAATGAAAATTTGGTAGCAGCATATCAAAATTGCTACTATGGCAACAAAGCTGGGGAAATGTGCTAAACGTACAAAGCTGAAGTACTGACAAACATCATTGTCCACCATATTTCTGTTCAGATTTTCCTATCTTGTCACACCAGGAGAACCTAATCAACTCACATCCAAAGTCTTGGGCAGCCCTGTATTCTGGGAGGGATGCTGACCATAGGAAGGGAACTGGTAGGTACAGCTTTTCACACAGTGGAAATTTTTGTCATGGCCTTATACTCGGGCCTTGATTTTCTTTGACCCTTATCTCTTCGAACTGTGAGCTTCTTAAGGGGAGAGCTTGCTTATTTTTATTCAACCCTTCATCCCCAGCATCTTCTCTGTAACTGGTAGTAAAGACTCAACATGTGGTTACCAAATGGATTGATAAATGAGTGAAGAGTAGGGTAACTAACTGTCCTGGTTTGACCAGGACTGAGGCGTTTCCTGGGATGTGGGTCTTTCAGTGAAGACTGATGTAGTTCTGCACAAATTGGGACAGGCAGTCACCCTAAGAAAATGAATGATTCTCACATCTTGGTGGCTGGTGTTCTTCTCCAGTATCATCATATTGGCTGCTATGTGACTACCAAGATTAGACAGCCTACTGGCCTGGTTCCTCATCTATTGAAACCTGGTTGTTTGGAGAGCTCATGATCCCCTAAATTTCCCCATGTCTGGATTGGCTCCTAAGAGCTTTGCCATACCTTCAGTCTCAGCTCATGGTCTGAATGCTTGGCCTTGTGGCCTGGTCTTGTGGTATCGAGCATATGCCTGGACTTGTGCTCTTAGAATAAAGGCCTTTGGGCCAACCACAGGGGAAGGGGCCCTGGGCCTTGGTTCAATCTTACCAAGACTTACCTGACCTGCCAGGTTTGCTCATCAAGGCCTGATTATGACCGATCCCTACTTCCACAGAACACCAGCAAGTTTATTGAGTAATTAAGGTAACAGCCATAGAACTTTGCAAATGCGTTTCTGCAAAAGTTCTGAGTTACTTGACTGTTAAAAGTGAGTTTTCATTTTAACCAACCCCCTCCCCCAATACTACCAGAAAGCATAAGATTCTCAAGAAAGCCTCACAAATCTACTCTGAATTACGGTAGCAATGTTCCAGTCTCAATTAGGTCCTGCTGGGTTCCTGGAGTTGGGAGTGAAATGGCTCTTCAGTGGCTCCCAGCACTTGTGATAGTTCTCATCCAAACACCTGGAGGCCTTGAGTCCCCACTTGGTGACTGCCAGACTTAGAGATGATTCAAACATAAATGCCTGGAGGAAGTGAGGTGGGATGAGAAAAAAAGAAGTGAGATAGATAATAAACACATTTGATTAGATGTCAAGGGAAGGTATGGGTAGGCAAAAATCTTCCAATAATAAATCAAAGATTTGTGTGCTAGCATGGTGAGGAGAGCAGGCTCAAGCCTGAGTTGTGGCTCTGGTCCTACCATTTGTAAGCTGGTGAGACCTGGTGCAAGACTCTTAACTTCTCAGGACCTCAAGTTTTATTCTGTAAAATAAAATTCAGCCCTTAAGATTCACATTGTCTTCATGGTATTATGGAACTAAGTCTGCTAGATCCAAGGGCAGACATGGGAGGAGAATCCTGGGAATATTTCAGGGCCTTTCCTTACTGTGGCTATGTCCTTGTGAAAGGCATACTCTCATTTTGCAGAGGAGGAATTAAGGCTGAGAGCTGGGGAATGACATGCTTAAGGTGACAAGTCATGGCAGACCTGGGATTTGAGCCTGTCTTTTCAGGACACTGACCAAGAGATGGACTCGGAAAAGGAAAAAAGGGGGAGTGGGGAGGAGAGGGAGGCAAAGGAATTAGTAGGAATGGCTGTAGCACCTTTAAATGTCATATCTTAGAAGTGTTTGAATGGTGATATTACACTGTCAGGAGGTTTTTTTTCACAACAGAAAGAATATGCAAATACTCTGTGCATCTTAGACATTCCAGCTTCGTCAATGGCTGATTTTTCTTACCCACTGTGGCTTTAAAAACAAAACCCCAAAACCAAACACTACAATTCTTGTATGCTCACATTTGGAAATTTTTAAAATACAGACAGGCAAAAGGAAAATAACAGAATTATCTTGTGGTACAACCCAAAGCACACAGATTAATGTTTGGGATCTAGTATACATTAAATTATTTTTGCCTAAAACAATGTGAATGTGAGTATCCCTGCCTGACTTCTATGACAGCCTTGATGGGAAGACTGCATGAGATCATATGGAAGTGCTATGCAAGTTATACAGCACTATTCAAGATGCAGAAAAGGCTTTCAATAAAATTCAGTATATCTTCATGCTAAAAACTCTCAATAAACTAGGCATTGAAAAAACACACCTCAAAATAAGAGCCATCTATGACAAACCCACAGCCAACATCATACTGAATGGGGAAAAGCTGAAAGCATTCCCTTTGAAAACCAGTATAAGACAAGGACGCTCTCTCATACCACTCCTATTCAACACAGTCTTAGAAGTCCTGGCAAAGAGCAATCAGGCAAGAGAAAGAAATAAAGGGCATCAAAATAAGAAGAGAGAAAGTCAAGCTATCCCTGTTGCAGATTACCTGATTCTGTATTTAGAAAACTCCATAGTCTCAGCCCAAAAGCTCCTTCAACTGATAAACTTCAGTGAAGTTTCAGTATACAAAATCATTGTACAAAAATCATTAGCATTCCTATACACCAACAACAGTCAAGCTGAGAGCCAAATCAGGAATGCAATCCCACTCACAACTGCCACAAAAAGAATAAAATACCTAGGAATACTCCTAACCAGAGAGGTAGAAGGTCTCTACAATAAGAATTACAAAACACTGCTCAAAGATATCAGAGATGACACAAATGGAAAACATTCCATGCTCATGGATAAGAAGAATCAATATCATTAAGACGACCATACTGTCCAAAGCAATGTAAAGATTTGATGCTATTCCTGTCAAAATACCAATGACATTCCTCACAGAACTACAAAAGACTATTTTAAATTTCACATGGAACCAAAAAAGAGCCTAAATACCCAAGGCAATCCTAAGCAAAAAGGACAAAGCAGGAGGCATCATGCCACTCAACTTCAAAGTATACTACAGGGCTACAGTAACCAAAACAGCACAGCAATGGTACAAAAGCAGACACAGACCAATGGAACAGAATAGAGAGCTCAGAAATAAGCCTGCACACCTACATCCTCTGATTTTCAATAAAGCTGACCAAAAAAAAAAAAAAAAAGCAATGGGGGAAAGGACTCTCTATTGAATAAATGGTGCTGGGATAACGGGCTAGCCATGTGCATAAGGTTGAAACTGGACCCCCTCCATATATCATATACAAAAATCAACTCCTGATGAATTAAATACTTAAATGCAAAACCCAAAACTATAAAAACTCTGGAAGACAACCTAGGCAATACCATTCAGGACATAGGCATGGGCAAAGATTTCATGACAAAAACATCAAAAGCAATCACAACAAAAGCAAAAATTGACAAATGGGATCTAATTAAATGTAACAGCTTTTGCACGTAAAAGAAACTACCAACAGAATGAGAGAAAATGTTTGCAAATGATACAGCTGACAAATGTCTAATATCCAGCATCTATAATGAACTTAAACAAATTTTACAAGAAAAAATGACGACCCCATTAAAAAGTGGGCAAAGAACATGAACAGATGATTTTCAAAGGAAGACATACATGCAGTTAACAAGAAAATGAAGAAAAGCTCAATATCACTTATCATTAGAGAAATGCAAATCAAAGCCACATAAGATAATATCTCACACCAGCCTGAATGAATATTATTAAAAAGCCAAAAAATAACAGATTCTGCCAAGGTTGCAGAGAAAAGGGAACACTTATATACTGTTGGTGGGAATGTAAATTAGTTCAACCACTGTAGAAGCAGTGTGGTGATTCCTCAAAGAGCTAAAAACAGAACTACCATGCTACCCAGCAATCCCATTTCTGGGTATTTACCCAAAGGAATGTAAATCATTCTACCATAAGGACACATGCATGGAAATGTTTATCGCAGCACTATTCTCAACAGCAAAGACACAGAATCAACTTAAATGCTCATCAATGACAGACTAAATAAAGAAAATGTGGCGCATATATATATATGTATATACACCATGGAATACTATGCAGCCATAAAAAAGAACAAAATAAAATGTGTTTCTCAGGAACATGATGGAGCTGCAGGCCATTATCCTTAGCAAACTAAGAGGAACAGAAGACCAAATACTGCATGTTCTTACTTCTAAGTGGGAGCTAAATGATGAGAACTCATGGACTCAAAAAGGAGAACAACAGACACTGGTGCCTACTTGAGAACAGAGGGTGGGAGGAGGGAGAGAATCAGAAAAAATAACTATTGGGTACCACTTAGTACCCGAGTGACAAAATAATCTGTACAATAAACCCCGTGACATGAGTTTACCTATGTAACAAATCTGTACATGTACTCCTGAACCTCAAATAAAAGTTAAAAATAAATACATAAATAAAAGAAAAAAAATGAATACAACCTAGCATTTGATAGTGTAAAACAGTGACTATAGTGAATAAAAATTTAATCACACATTTAAAATTAACTGAAAGAGTATAACTGGATGGTTTGTAACACAAAGGATAAATCCTTGAGGTAACAGATACCCCAGTTATCCTGATGTGATTATTACACATCGCATGCTTGTATCATAATATCTCATGTACCCCCCATAAATATACATATCTACTACATATCCATAAAAATAATAAATAGTAAGTAAGAAAAATTTTTAAAAAGCACTATTCAGATATAAGGATCATTATGGCCATTCCTATTGTCTCTTTGCTGACTGCTTCTTAAAATCCTCCCTGTTTGGCTAGAGTAACAAAAGCCCCATCCCAGCTGACTTTGAAGATGGTATTGTATCAAGTTAATCACTACAAAAAAGAATAAGAATAAGACATATAGATAGACCTAGGTCTGAATTATATAATGGGAAATGGTGAGGAACATTGAAAGTTAGGTCTAGGTAAAGTGTTAGACCCTCCTCCATCAGGTATTCTGGCTCCCTGACACCCAGGGTCTCCCATCCTAATAGCAGAGCTCTTTCTCACTAGTACTCCAGGTCGTAGACATTATTTAAAGCACTGCTCCTCATAGAAACAGCCCTGTTCTATGCCTCACTGTTATAAAACACAGCTCCCTCATAACATTGACCACCCAAAGCCAAGTTGGGGCACCAAAGGTTATTGTGTGGCAACTCTGGAATAGCTTCCAGGAATGTACCTCCAGGAGACTTCAGAGGTTATAGCTTAACTGAGGCTGCCAAACTGTATCTCATTCAGATGGAGGGTTTCCATAGAGGCCCTTGAAAGGGGAAAAAGAGCCAAAGCAAGCAAATGGGACTCTGTGCATCCTCCTTTTGCAGAGCAGCTTCACCAACTCTGGCTCCACGGTTGGGACCGAAAGCAAACTGCACTAGACAGATGGACAGATAATGCTCACTGCCTAGGGTAGTTTGCAAGCATGAAGTAAGCAGGTCTGTGCTACAGATTTTAAACCAGGTAGTATTGAAGGCATTTATTTTATTTTATTTATTTATTTATTTATTATTTTTTTTTTGAGTCTGAGTTTCGCTCTTGTTACCCAGGCTGGAGTGCAATGGCGCGATCTCAGCTCACCGCAACCTCCGCCTCCTGGGTTCAGGCAATTCTCCTGCCTCAGCCTCCTCAGTAGCTGGGATCACAGGCACGCGCCACCATGCCCAGCTAATTTTTTGTATTTTTAGTAGAGACGGGGTTTCACCATGATGACCAGGATGGTTTCGATCTCTTGACCTCGTGATCCACCCGCCTCGGCCTCCCAAAGTGCTGGGATTACAGGCGTGAGCCACCGCGCCCGGCCTGAAGGCATTTATTTTAAAAAGTAAAGCAAATTTGCATGTGATTTAGCATAAAGTTACTCCCTGCGCTCCATAAACACTACCTCAAAGAATGCAAAAATAAAATAAAATCAAGCACTGCGGCCAACTGCAATTGTGTTCAGCATCAATGTTTACAGCCTGACACAGGAGGAATACAAAACAGGTTTTAAATCCCGTCAGTTGTATCCATGCCAAAACAGAGCCAAGGAAAATGAAAAAAAACAGCTGAGAATTCCTTCTCACAAGCCCTGACTATAGTGAAGCAAGGGCTTTTGACCCTCTTTGGCTTGAAACATGTGCTGAAGGTGATATCATGCCTCTGCTACTATTGTGGCCCTGGAGGATTACTTCAAAAAGCAGAAGACACTGAGACATAGCATATGCTCAGGGCTGCATATGGATACAGGAAGAGGGTTCACATAGTATTAATAATATTCCCTTATATTTGAATCATGTTGGACAGTCTGTTAGGTTAACTCATAGCCATCTGTTGGGTTCGACACTATAACCATTTTACAGATAGGGAAAATGAGGCACAGAGAAGGTAAGTGACTTGTTCAAGATCACACAGGAACTAAGAGATGGGACTTAAACCCAGAACCCAGGTCTGATTCAAATCCAAAGACCTTTCTACACCACCACACCAGAAGTCTAGTATATACACAAGGATGTGTGTATATACACATGTAAACATACTTATGCAGTCATGTAACTCTCCCCCTTTTGACTCTTCCTCTGTGACTTTGGATAAATAAAAAATGGCCACCCCTTTCAGCAAGGGTGGGGAGTTCAGAGGCTGCTGGAATCTGGCAGTTAACATACTTACCATGGTGCCATCGGCAATCCTCTCAGGTGCCAGCTTAGCCTTGCTGGCCTTCTCAAAGCAGTCAGCATCAGGTCCATGCGGGGTCATTGTGCTGTGCAGACTGCCTCCCCCTGGCAGGAACCCACCTTGCTTTGCCTCATAGTGACCTTGAATGAGTCCCATGAACTCACTCATGCAGTTCCCTGGGAAGGTTGAAGCAGTATTATTTTTATTATCCAAGGCAAGACCAGTAAAACACCAAGACCCCTTACACATTATTTCTGCAGAATTCCAAGAACATAGGAGAAACTAATAAATTTTATAGGATCTATAAAGAATATAGATTGACAGATGAACAATCACAAAACATTCATAACTGGCATTCTTGGCAGGCACAGCTCTACTTCATGGGCATGTGGATTATGAGAGGTCTTGAGTTCCACTGTCTGACAGGAATCAGGCTAGATCTAAAGAATATCAGGGCCCAGAGGATATAATAATAATTAAAATGCCAGTCATAATAGAGAGTGAACGTACTCTATCATCTAGCTTGCAAGCCCTGTATCAAAGTTATCTTATCTCCCAGATCAGAACCCTTTCCCAAATAGCTCCACTGTAGGACATGGCAACACCACATTTCTAGTTTCCAATCTAGAAAGCTTAAGTGGGGGGTGTGTGTGTGTTGATGGATGGTGAGATAATGAAAAGAACCCCAGACTTAAAAGTCCATTATCAAATGATAATCTGTGTGAAAGAATCTTGGTATGTGTATAAAACAGACAGTCAATGCTATTTATTATAACAAATATTACCTTCTATAGCTAAATCTGATATCCTCTTGTCTTTCTGTTCTTCAAAATGTCTTTTGGATTTGTTTTTATTTTTTCTATTTCCATTGATACCCTATTCATAGAGTCCTAAACCTTAAAATTGGAAGGGATCCTTACTTCTACTCAATGTAGAAGAAATGTCTTTATCTTTCCTAACTGATTACCTCCTGGGCTCTGCCTGGATGTGAATGGAAGCTGTCTACTCTACAAAGCGTATCATATTATTGAAGAGCTCTGAGTGTTATAAAGTTCTTATATTAAATGGCAATTTGCTTTTATAGAAGTTAAATTTATTGGTCCTAGTTGTGCTTTCTAGAGTAACACAGAATTTGACTAAAATCACCATGCTTCTACTCTTCCACTCTTATGCTTCTATTGAAATAAAGCTCTTTATTAGAGTAGCAATACAATAGAGCAGGAATTAAAGAAATATAACACCTGAGCAAATATAAGTGCCTTTTCATCTCCAACCACACATCTACTCACTCTTTCATTCAACTATCCTTTTCCCACTTCACCCATCTGCCCATCCATCCATCCAGCATATATAATTAGACATTGTGCTGCATACCGTGAGACAGAGATGAATAAGAAATAGCCTTGAAAGCTACTTAAAAACGAAATCATTAACAACAAAAGAACCTTTAAAACTACTCATAGTCTGTCCTGTGAGAGTACTGAGAATGCAAACCAAGGACAGAGTAGAGAGATGTGGCAGTGACAACCCTTACAAAATCAAACACTGGACACGATACACGCCTGCCCTTCTGGCTTACATATGAAGTATAACCAAGTCCCAAATACTTTTATAATTGACTAAGCAGCCACACCCACCCTGCTCAGAAACAGAAAGCTACTGCAGGCCCCTACAAAGTGAGTAAGAGTGTGTGAGTTCCTGCTGAAGAGGTGAGACCCAGGTCATAGCTCTACTTGTTTCTCTATGAAGTAAAAATACAAAAAAAGAAGCAAATGTAAGCATAAAGTGTCTGTTTTAAAAACAGTTCTGTTCATGACTTAAATTTGGTGTCACACTCCTTGCTCTAGTATGTGTCCTCAGGGTCACCTTCATTGCTTAATTTTAAGAAGACAGCAAAATAGAATTCAGCTTTGATATGAATATGAATTTAGAGAGAAATGAGCTTGGTGATGACATTTCTATATCATTTTCTATATTTCAAAGGACAGTGGGAGGATACACCTTGCCTTTCTGATTAAAGCTGAATCTATTTGACTAAGGCACATTAAGATGACTGGAGGCAATATTTCTCCAAAAATAATTCTCCATTTTCTCTTATAATAAAGTCACATCAAAGTAGCAAAGATTTTTGAGTATTGCCAAAGCAATATTTTTAATATCTCTGGAAAAATAATTTCTAATCTGGGGTTTGATGGTTTTTTCCAACTAACTCAGGGTACCCATACCTTTACAAGATCTACCCTGGGGCCAAATTTACCTTGAGAGTCATTAAAAAACTACAGGAGGCATCTCTCAAGGTTATTTGTTTCAGGAAGTCTGAACCACAAATAAAAATTAAGGAGTGGTTTGAGAGCCTACAGCACAGTAGCAAACTTGTCTAAATCAGATGACTCTATTATCCCTCTACCTAGGGACAGGGACAAACCCTAGGCCAGTATTTCTCAACAAGCACTCTGTAAACCTCCTTCATTATAATCCCCTGACTTGCCAATGAAAAATGCAGATTCTGACCGGGAACGGTGGCTCACACGTGTAATCCCAGCACTTTGGGACGTCAAGGCAGGTGGATTGCTTGAGTTTAGGAATTTGAGACCAGTCTGGGCAATAAGGTGAGACCCTGTCTGTAATAAAAATCCACCCCCCCCCCCAAAAAAAAAAAAAAGCCCGGTGTGGTGGTACACTCCTATGGTCCAAGCTACTCAGGAGACTGAGAGGGGAGGGTCACTTGAGCCTCAAGGGTGGAGGCTGCAGTGAGCTGAGATTGTGCTACCTGCCCTCCAGCCTGGGTGACAGAGTGAGACCTCATCTCAAAAAAAGGCAGATTCTGAGGTTCCACCTGAAAGCTAATAAGCTCTTTGGAAGTAAACTCTGAGAATAAATGTTTAAGAAAAGGCTAAGTGATTTTTATACCCCCGAATATTCTCAAAGTGAGGCCGCTAGAACACTAGCATCAGCATCACGTGGAAACTTGTTAAAAATGTGAATTCTTAGGTCCTATCCTGGATGTACTGAAGCAGAAATTCTGAGGATGGGGCCCAGTAATCTGTTTCAACAAGCCTTCCAGCTGACTCTGATACATGGTAAAATGTGAGAACCACTACAGGCACACAGAGTAACCTCAATAAAAGAACAAGAATGAAACGGTGAATTATTAAGGAGTAGCATGTGAAGTACAGACTATAAGCCAGGGCAATTTTCTCTCCTTGACAACAGGTTCTCTAAGCCACTAACTTCCAGGAGGAGAAAAGTTAGAGTCTTTAGTAGGCTTGACATTTTTTAGAAAGGACTTATGATGCTATTTGCAAAATAGCTAGTGTCTTTGCAGTGGTAACTGATTATTTTCTTTTCTCTACCATGATGGCATCATCTAAAAAGGGGGATGCTGGCATTTGACCATGGAGTGGCCTTCTTCCATCCTGAGGGCCTTCATTCCTGATGCTATAAAATAGCTAAATTGGCCATTCAGTGCACTGTTGTATTCTGTTGAGCCCTGGCACCTGGGAACTGGTATATACAGAGAGGGACCTCATATAAACAGAAGGCCCTGGGGTTTACTAAAGAAGGGAATTTGTTTTCTAGAAAGTTTCAGATGGAATGCCTCTTACAGTCTTCCCAGAACTCTATGTACAAAAAAATGCACACTCCAGGAAGTAGAATTGCATATTGACCTTTGGTTGGATTTTCAGCTAGCTATTGCACACTTAAAACTGTCAACCTCATTAAGTACAGCCATGAAGTACTTTATTTATTTTTGTTGATGCATTCACTTATTAAAAAAATATTTATCAGAAGCATGCTATGTATCAGAGACTATGCTAGCCATATCAGTTAGTGGTCATGAGTGTGTGCTCTGGCATCAGACAGCCTACAATTAAATCCTGACTTTACTAGACTTGCTGTGAGTCCTTGAGAGAGTTACTTAATCCTTGTGTCAGTTTAATCTCCTGAGAAAAGGGGGGGACAATAATACTACCTGTGTCTTACAACTGTTACAAACACTTTGAGTTAGTCTTAAGAACTTATACAGGGCCATAGAAATTGGCCAATAATTATTAGGTACTACTAATAATAATATTAATAAAATAAAAATAGTAATTTGTTAGGTCTTGTACTAGGCAACAAATGCTCTGCAGAAACTCTTTCCAGAATAGAGTCCTTTCCCTAATGTAGGCTGCAGTCTGCTTTGCCCTGCCAAAATGAGTCACATTTCTCTCCCCCTCCCCCCTTTTTCTTTTTCTGGTTGTCTGAACCATACTTAGGTGATAAACTTTCCCAAAACAACAGACTAACAATCTTCCCAGCATTCCCCATTCCCAAAAGGAAACATCCAAAATGTGAGGGAACTTGTTTAGAAGCCTTTCTAACACGGCTTCTAATTTTTACCAGCCTCTCTGCCTCTTATGGGACAGAGAAACTGGGAACTAGTCTCAGAGTCAATGCATCACTATTGATATAGTTTGAATGTATGTTCCCTCCAAGTCTCATGTTGAAATGTAATCCCCAGTACTGGAGGTGGGGCCTGGTGGGAGGTGTTTGGTTAATGGAGGCAGATCTCTCAAAAATGGCTTGATGCCACCATGACAGTTATGAGTGAGTTCTTACTCTATGAATTCACATGAGGTCTCGCTGTTCAAAAGAGGCTGGGACTTTCTCCTTTCTCTCTTGCTTGCTCTCATCACGTGATATGCAAGCTCCCGCCTTGCTTGCCACCATGATTGTGTTTCCTGAGGCCTCATTAGAAGCAGATGGCAGCACCATGCTGCTTGTACAGGCTGCATAACCATGAGCCAAATGAACCTCTTTTCATTACAAATTATGTAGCCTCAGGTATTCCTTTATAGCAACGAAGAACGGACTGACACAACTACCATCTCTTAAAGAGATTAAAGCTTGGGGATCAGCACTAGACACTGTGAAGCAGGATCCTGAATTCAAGCCAGGGGAGGTGTCCAGAAACAACCTAGGCATTAGTCCCAATGTGTAGTGTTCACTGCTTTGTTGTCTCTTTGGCTTGCAAATGTGGCTCCCTAAAAGAGAGACTTACTATGGTAATAAGGAGGCCTGAAGGTCTTATCAGCAACCCCCCATCGAGGTGGGAAGATGACAAAATCAGCGATGGCCACTCCAGGGCGGACAGACTTAGCAGTCAACACTGTGAAAATGGATGGGTCCTGTGAACACACAAGGAGAGACTGAACGCACAATGCAAGAGTGGCAACGGGACAATGACACACATTTCATGCACACTTGAAGGTGTTTGCAAGTGATAGTCTAATTTCTTTTCATTTATTTACTTTGATTCAACTTTTAATTTCAACTTTTATTTTAGATACAGGGGTACATGTGCAGGCTTGTTACATGGGTATATTGTGTGATGCTGAGGTTTGGGGTAGGGATCTGATATATGGTTTGGCTGTGTCCTCACCCAAATCTCATCCTGAATTATAGTTGCCATAATCCCATGTTGTGAGAAGGACCAGGTGGAAGGTAATTGAATCATGGGGGCAGGTTTTTCCCATGCTGTTTTCGTGATAGTGAACAAGTCTCACGAGATCTGATAGTTTTATAAAGGGCAGTTCCCCTACACATGCTCTCTTGATTGCTGCCATGTAAGACATGCCTTTGCTCCTCCTTCACCTTCCACCATGACTGTGAGGTCTCCCCAGCCATATGAAACTGTGAATCCATTAAACCTCTTTTTCTTTATAAATTACCCAGTCTCGGGTATTTCTTCATAGCAGTATGAAAACGGACTAATACAGGATCCCATCACCCAGGTAGTGAGCATAGTAGCCAATAGGTAGTTTTTCCACCCTCCCCTTTCTAATAGCCTCCAGTTTCTATTTTTTCCATGTTTATGTCCATGGGTGCTCAATGTTTAGCTTCCACTTATAAGTAAGAACACGCAGTAGTTTTCTAATCCTGCATTAATTTGCTTAGGGTTATGTTTTCCAGATGCATCCATGTTGCTGCAAAGGGACAGCCTAGTTTCTGATCAAACAACAGAAGTCTGGGCTTGTCATCAAGGTGCAGTAATCACTCATGACTTTTTCCTCTTGCTGTGCTTGAAGTGAAATGAATTAACACCAGCTAAAAGGATTCTGAGCTGCTTTTTCACACTGCTGAGCTTATATTACATGCAACCTACTACCCTGTGGGTCTGAGAACCAATGGTGCCTCAGACCCACAGGGTAATAGGTTGCTTCTCAACCTCAGGTCAGGGTGGCTACAGCTGAGATGTGCAGCAGAAGGGATGCTCAGAGCAAGGTGGAAATAGAAATAAAACAAAATCCAAGTTTTGGTGTAGATGTGCTTCTCTTTGGGAGAACACAAAGATTCCAGATTGTATCCATTGGCAGAAAAGTCTGAGAAGTGGTTCATTGCTTTCTTTGTTTGACTTTCCAGTCTAAAATACATCATTTACAATACTAGTCTTCATAGTGGTAGTGTAGGGATGGGACAGGCTGAGGGACAAGATTATGCTTTTTAAAAATTCTTCAGAATTCTTTAGTAAAAAGATTGAGATTCAATTTAATTGAAATCAACAATCATGTTCCCTTTCAGAGGCCATGCAAGAGTCTGGGGATTCAAAGATCATGGGGATTGATTCCCTGCTTATTTAGCATTAATTGGGGGAAGGGGGTGGGCAGCTAATTCTCCCTGAAAGGATCAAGGAAGGCTTCAAAGAGGAGGTGACATTTGAGGTAGGTCTTCAAGAATGAACAGAAAGAAAGAAAAAGAGAGAGAGAAAGAAGAAGGAAGGAAAGAAGGAGCACATGTACTCTTGAACCTAAAATAAAAGTTTAAAAAGAGAGAGAGAGAGAGAGAGAGAGAGAGAGAGAAACCTGCACATGTACCCTTGAACCTAAAATAAAGGTTAAAAAAACAAAAGAAAGAAAGAAAGGGGGGGGTGGTGGAAGAAAGGAAGAAAGGGAGGAAGGACTAAGGAAGTGGGAAGTGAGGGAAATGACATTTTAATCACAGAAAACACATCAAAATGCACAGATATTTTGTTAAGAGGAGAGAAGGCTAAAACCCCAATGCATTGACAGAAGGGAGAGGGGCAAAAGGTGGTACTGGAAAATGAGTCCAGGGACAGATGGTGAACAGCATCAAACACCACGCTTCAGAGCTCAGACTTAATCCTAAGCCATGGGAAGCCTGCAAAGGTTTTCTAATGAATGCAGTGGTGGCATGATCAGAACTGAATTTTGGAAAAATAACTATAGCAGCAGTACAGAGAAGACTGCACCTGTGTAAATTCAAATAAAAATACACGCAACCCTTAATGCTGTGAGAGTTAACATTTCTTCATCTGTCATGGGAAATGGTCTGAAACTATTAAAGCAAAGGCAGTGAGGCACAAATAAAGCTTTATCAGTGTCTCAGGATCCTTTTTCATGCTGTTTGTTTGGGGCCTGACGTCTCACTTTTCTTTTCCCCTTTGCTTTTATTAAGAGTTGCTGCTGTTCAGAGAGATAGTTTGGTTCCCCCAAAGATAAACTGAACTGGCTCAGGATAATCTTTTTGCCTCTTGAGACTCTGACTTCTGCTCTAATTATCCTTCCACTCTGTGTGTGAAGTTAATCACTTATGAAGTGGGCTGCAGAATGAACTGCCCCCAGGATCTCCGAATCAGCACCTTATTAAGTATGAAGGGTCTTGCGGGCCTGCACTGTAGACCAGGGACCTATTTGTGGTCCCCTAACTGACTGAAAAATATGACCAAGTGTATGCTCTAGAATTTCTTTGGTTTAAATTCAAGCACTGAATGTTATGAGTCACTTTAGAAGTGGGCTATCCGCCCTAACACTGCCAAACACAGCCAGAAATGGAGGCACTGGGGTGAGCAGTCAGAGATTGTAGAGGAGGCTCTGGAGCTGTGATGTCAGAGACTTCTCCAAATTCATGAAGTTTCTTTCTCCTCATTTCACCACCGACATTAACACTTGGTTGTTTTGGGGGATACATTTTCTACAAAGAAACTAAGTATTTAACCACTTAGTTTGGCAAACACAAGCCAGAGTATTATGAACCCTCTGTAGAGAACAAAGCTGTGTTCACAGGGGAGCGTTGAGTATCTGTCTTGGCTCCCCTACTAGCTCTGCTATTTACTCCTTCACCAAAGGACAAATGACTATCTCTAGGGCTTACAACAGTGACATTGGAAATGTTAGATCTGTAATTGTCAGGGGTCTACTGTGGACTCCCTCCACCCAAGGATTGTCTCATCCCAGGGCCCCTACAGGGTTCACACTTACTGCATGGTCAAAGGCCACTGAGTTAATAACCATGAAATTCTTCAGGTTGTATTTGTAGGGTGTATAATTCCCATGCCAGGCCACAACATTGAATGGGGAGACATCCTAATAACAAAAAGCAGGAAAGGATGATTTTACCATCTAATGCTTTTGTAGCTGTGATCCCACAATATGTACTGGGTATACCTCTCTCTTCTTTTGATTTGATTTTGTTCTTGATTTAATTCTACTGTCCTTTGGGAGAAGTATAACCGTGAATCATTTTGTGGTTGCTCCACATGCCCTCCACTTAGCCACCAATCCTTTCTGGTTCATAAGCTGCAGCTGCCTTCTGATCACACATGCAGCAGAAGCACAGCATATTCTCCAAGTATTGCCTTTTCAACAATTTTTAGCCTAACTGTGAGGATCTGTGGATGTCAGCAATTCTCAAACAATCTGGGCTACCTTCTGTTTCCTGGAGCAGAGAGTACCTGCTGTGATGTTTCTCCAGGTAATTTCAGCCTAGAGGGGCTTGCAATAGACACAGTGCCTGGGTTGGTGAGTCCATGAGAGGAGAGAAGGCCTCTAAGAGTTCCAACTCCAAGGACTTGAGACTTCAGAACAATCCTAACATAATACTTCTTGGTCCTGTCCTGGAGTAGAAGAGGATTAGTGTTCTGCCATAGGAAGATGGTCCCTTCTGTAGCTATGGGTATGAATGCTCTAAAGATTTTAATGGAGCCGCAAATCATAGAGGCATGGTCAGGGTTAACTGGAATGACTAGAAATGTTGAAGTATCTGAGCATAGCAACAGTGGGAAGACACTGCCATTCCTAGGCATGTGGAATAAGGAGGAAAATATTGTTATAGAACTTCAGCAAGAGCCTGAATTATAAAAAAGGGGGATACCCAGTGGTGTGCTGGTAAATATTTAACAACTAGCACTCTGAAGAAAAATATAAAGCATTGACATAGAGTTTACTGATTTCTAAGGTGTATATAGTCTCATCATGATCATTTTCTTTTTTTTTTTTTTTTTTTTGAGACTGAGTTTCACTCTTGTTACCCAGGCTGGAGTGCAATGGCACGATCTCGGCTCACTGCAACCTCCGCCTCCTGGGTTCAGGCAATTCTCCTGCCTCAACCTCCTCAGTAGCTGGGATTACAGGCATGCGTCACCATGCCCAGCTAATGTTTTGTATTTTTAGTAGAGACGGGGTTTCACCATGTTGACCAGGATGGTCTCGATCTCTTGACCTCGTGATCCACCCACCTCGGCCTCCCAAAGTGCTGGGATTACAGGCTTGAGCCACCGCGCCCGGCCATCATGATCATTTTCTAGCTACCAATGTGACATCGCTGAATACAGAGTTGGACAGAAGTATGCAAATCAGCTTTTGCAAGTCACTATGAATCAGCTCCAGCATACCACTAGAGCTACCCAACAGGAGCTCAGGTCATATGGGGGATGCAGCTACTGCCAGAAACACATTCCTAAACAGGGAGGAAGCAGGGGAAGAAATATCCCAATTTTCTTTCCTCTTGCCTTCCAATTTCCTGGGGGTTGAACCCAGCAGAAGCCACCTGGTCAGGTGATACAGTCAACCTTCTAGGACACAGGTCACGGCAAAGAGGGAGAATGGATCAATGGGGACTCACACAGAGAATAACCAGCATAGGGTCCACTTGGAAAGTGCGAACCCTTCTGGAGGAGCTGCTGGCTGCTTCTAGAATTGTGGTCCTCTAACAATTACATATAAACAATGATTTGGGGAACATGCTTAAAATGAATGTAGGTTTTCATCCCTATCTCCAGAGGTTATCATTTTTGCAAGGCTAGAGTCGTATCTAAGGATCTGCATTTTAAACAAGCCTCCTTGAGGGTTTCTGATGCAAATAGCCCCTGAATTTTGAGAGATCCTGACTCCGAGAATGTAAGGATGACAATGTGTCTGCTTCGAGGGTTAATTTCTAAGTGCCAAACTGGTTGACCTCAGCTGGTTGGCATTATCTCTGGATGCTGCCTAAGAAGAATAACATACCTTGGAAAATATAAAGAATAAGTCAAATAGACAAAATGAAGCAAACAGATAATGCTAAACAGAAGAGATCTTTGGGTTCTTCTTCTTATATGATTATTTTATTCTAATATATATTCAGCATATTTAGTAATATGTTATAGAGTCCATATGGCATTGTTATTATTATTATTATTTATTAATATCTGTGCCTTTGCTTGGTGTCCTGAATTTGCCAGCCTGGTAGTATAAACCAAGCCAAGCTAATTAACTGAATTCTACTTGTTTTGTAGAATGGCCTGTATTTGAAATAGGGTGCTATTGGAGAATATAAATCTTGGACGATCTGTTGTTAACTCATTTCCTTATGCTGCCCATATATTATGTTTTCCATACCATTTATAGAGACCTGCATATTGGTAAGATTTTCATTGCTTGGTGAGTAGAAAGGGCACAACCTTTGGAGTCAGAGAGAGAAAATGCTGGTTCTGCCACTTACTATGAAATTGGTAAGCTATTTATCATTACTGGCCTTTTTCATGACTATGAAAGTATCATTGACTATAAGAACTGTTTATCTTATTTGCAGTGCCTTAGTGGTATAACAATGAAAGGATATATGTAAAGTTTCTAACATTCACCTTGGCAATCAGTAAGTGCTCAATCACTATGCATTTCCTCCCCTGCCTGCCAACCCTCTTACTTTACCTGTTTGGCAGCAAACAGCTTGCCCTGGTATTTATTAATGACAGTGTAACCAGATGGTACTTTGCGATCCTCATACCAGGCAACGGGTATCAAGAAATCACGAGGATTGGCCAAGCCATTGGCCCCTAGAATACAGTAACCCAAAAGTCTTTTAGAAACTTCCAAAACATAGGAAAGATGCCTTGCATTGCATGAAGAGAAAGGCTTTCTTTCATGTCAAGAGCTACTCTACAAATTGCTTTCATTGCCCAAAGATTCACTGGATTTCCAGTTTGGTACCTTTTAGGAAGACTCAAGGAATCTGGTCAGAAAAAACATTCACAAAAACCAGCATTACCTTCTAAGATTGTGGAGTGACTATGTTAACAAAACCATCTTATATGCATTATCTTATCACTACAGGGGAGGGGAAGGGAAGAGAGAAAGAGACAGGAAAAGAGGAAAAAGGGAAGATCTGAAAGAACTTCAGAACTTTTTCTTTTCAAGGAACCATTGAATATTCTAGAACTCATTGACAGTCCTTGATCTCAGATAGGAAGGATTACAGGCTGTTGCCTTAGGCATGCCTCTCTGCTCCTTAGACAGAACTCAGATTCCAAGTCTGTAAAACTGCTCTCCAGCTTGAAAAACCTGTCTGCCACTCAGGAAGAAGAAGTATTTAGGACTTGCCTGCTTACCTTTGCTTAGCAGTGAGTGTCTCCTCCAGAGAAAGAAAATAAATCAAAAGACCAAACATGAAAAACGTAAGTGCAAAAACAATTTTAACTCTGAGAGGAGCGAGCTGAGGAGTGTTTTATCATTTCCATCTCCTGGGGTTAAAAAAAATAAGCCCCTGGCTGGTTAGTAAATTATAGATATTTTCCAGAGGATACATGTTCCATGGAACCTGGAGGCTATGCTGACTGTATAGCAGCAGGAAGCCAGAGCAGAGTGGGAAGAGTGGGTGGTGAACAGGATGACAGACGGCCCACCATGGCTCCAGCTGCCTCTTGCTGCCTCCCACCTTCCTCTGCATATTTGGATTCCTTAGGGGAGTTGACCAGAAGGCACACACTGGCCTGTCCCTGTTTGCTCTAAAAAGCTGTTGACAAGGAAGGGAAGAACTGGGAGGTGTGACCAAAGAGGAAATCAGGGCCAATTTTCCCAGCCACTCCTTTCGCTCCAAGAGGCAGTCTGAGATCAACCCCTCCTAACATTTTCACTTCCTCAAGCTTGCCAGAAGAATGGGTGTTGGGGGCAGGGGCCTTGGTTCACTTTTGAATATTTTAATCTGCCTCCTGGGGTATGGTTTCTAGATCCTTCATAGCACTGAGTGATATACTTTTTTTGACAGCTAAGTGTGTGGATTTGGTGGGGTATACACAGAGGTTCATAGACTATGTGTCACCCAGTCCATCCCTCCTTTCCATAGGAATACAGCCCAGGCCATTTTTACGGCCTTTCCACTTTATTGTCTATAAACAACCCATTGACTGAGCAAAAAGATCTTCCTCCTAATCACAAAGCTTATTCCCACTTGTATGCTTTTGCAAAGCTGTTCCCTTTCCTCTTTACTCTCCTCAACTTTTCGTAAAGAATTAGTCAAATTCTCATCTCTTTTGTGGAGCTGTTTCTGGTGACCCTGGCCCATAGTAACCCAAACTTCTACATTTTTTCCTGTACACACTGTGTGTGCAACCAGAAATCTACTACATGCTATCTTTATCTCCAATGTTTATATACTATTCTAGAGAGATTTATAATGGATTGGTTTGGGTTGCTTTCTGTTTTGCATGTATTTTATGGAAAGATGCTTGGTCTGGAGAAGAATTTATCTAGAGAGAAAAGTGGAAGTTTGAGTGAGATAGTCCAGAGGGAAGGATGTTTAACTTTTATGCAATTAGCTGTGTCCTATATCTCAAGTGAGGCTTAGAGGCTTGTAATGAAGATTTACCAATTGGTCCAAGGTCAGGTAACTCAAAGTGGACACCGTAGACCTCCAAGATGTAGCCCCTGGTTTCCTCAAACACATCTATGCTGAACCGCATTCCTCTCTGGAATGGAAAGTAGACACTGGTGTGCCCTCTGAAATCACAGCTGTAGTTATAAAGAAGCTGCCCAGAGCCATAGCCAGTCCCACATGCAAAAATAAAGCTCTGGTTTGTTGAGCTGACTGAGAGGTGACCAGAGCAAAGATGAGTTAAAAAGCAAAACTTAATTCCTAATCACATATGTGACCCAAGCCAATTCTAGTCTACCCTCTCATTGGGTCCAGAGATAACGATAAGCCTGCTTTAGTCACATTAAAAAAAAAAAAAAAGTCAACCTTCACTGTTTCTACTGCCATTAGTGGGAATAGGGCCTTATCCAGACTGTATGTAAATATTTAGTAAAGTGCAGTGACAAGTGGTCTGTGCTTTAGAATTATGTGCTATATTAAAACAAAGCAGGCACCCAAGCTTGCTTACTCTCCAGCACATGGAACCTTCTGCATAACTCAAGCTCCCTCCTCGTTGCCCAGACATGACAGAGAAATTTTAGAGTTGGAAATAGCAGCAGCTGAAACATCTGACTGCTCCCAAATTAGTGAGAGGCAGGGAAGAGAATGGGACACATCACCAACCTGAATGACGCAGATCTCATTGGGCTGTACAAGCATCTTGCCAAACTCGGTGTAAATG
This sequence comes from Sapajus apella, assembly GCF_009761245.1. Lineage (NCBI taxonomy): Eukaryota > Metazoa > Chordata > Mammalia > Primates > Cebidae > Sapajus > Sapajus apella. The sequence goes on along the minus strand of NW_022436980.1, from coordinate 786,907 downwards.
AGAAGGTTCCCTTTCTGGGGAACTGACAAAAAAAGACAGGGCAGTGGTGAGCAATTCTTTTGGTGTGATAACCATTTCACGAACAGGAAAGGCTTAAGGGCTGCATTTGCTTTTTCATTCCAAAAGAAAAGAGCTTTATTGAGTCTCTTGGAGGAAAGGATATATTCTGACAAGTTAGATTAGCTATTTTCCTATCTAGAAGAATGTGAATAAAACAATGACTCTGCTTTTGTTGTCACCAGGCAAGGAACTTGTATATGCACAATTTTGTGATATAGCCAAAAAGGGGTAGCAGAAATAGGATGGAAAGTCACCCATTTCTGTTAGTTCCAGTGAAAGGCTGACGTTTGCTTATATAACGTATACACCAAAATGTTGACTCCAAAATATTGATACTAAAAAAACCATCAAATGTAACAGGCAGACCAGAATAATCTCTGATAGACTTTACATTTTAGATGGTCTCATGAAAATTTGAACTTAAACTGCAGTTACTAATGATAAATGGGCTTTTACTGAGTGAGTTCAAAGGCAAATACAGTTATCTTAATAAGTTAATCCCATTGGTATTAGTCTTCCTTTCTTTTCAGCTGCCCAGGTCTCCCACATCAGAAAGGTCCAGAAGAGGTGGGCAAAGACGGAGAGACAAAGAAATAGAATAGGAGCTCTGAGGTACACTAGAAATCTTTTCCAGACCACTTGTGGCCTCTAGACCTCAGTCTCTGGATTGCACTAAATGAAATAAGACAGATTGGAGAATGAAGGAAAGTAATGTGCATAAAATTAGAAAGCAGCTTGTGGCTAGGGGTCAGTTAACAGTGAGGGGGTCTGAAGTCTTCAGAACTCACCAATCAAGAAGTCCCCATCTGAATTGTAAAAGCATCTGAAACATATAGAGTAATTCCTGTGATTTTCAGTTTTAACATTATCTAGACAAATTAATTCATAACACAAATTATTGTTTAGTACCTACTCTGCACCAAGCTCAGAGCTGGCTATAAAATGGGGAGCAAAATGACTCAGGTACTGCCCTTGTGGAACCTGGAGTCTAGTGGGGAGTCAGAGAGCAATCAAACAAATTACAGAACAAAATCATTGCAGCAATCAAATAACTGCAGAACAAAATCATCATTGTAATGGCCCTGTTCAAGGGAATGAAAGAATAAGGACTTGGTTAGTTTAAAGAATCAGCAAAGGCTTCTTCAAAGAAGGGACACATTTGACCAGAGATCTGAAGGCGTTATCTAGGTGAGGTCTGGAGAAAGGAAAGAATGTTCCAGACAGAAGGAACAGCAAGTGCAAGTGCTCAGAAGGAGGAGGGCATGTGGCAGGTTGAAGGAAGTGAATGAAGGCCAGTGCAGCTCAAATGGAGACAGGGGAGGTGGCCTAATATGAGATTTGACCCAAAGAGAGGCCTCCAGAGCCTTGCCATAGGGGTGTGATCTTGCCCCTGATTCATGGCTCAGGAGTTAAATGTCTTACACCACAGGTCGCTAGCCAGAAAATGTGGAGTTGAGCTTTGGACACAAATGGTCCAGTTCCAGAATTAGCGTATAATAAGGGAAGAATGCCATTTGCATACTTGCTTTGCAAAGCCAGTTTATAAACTCCTCTACTTAGGAATTTTAAGCTTACACAGAACTATTAGCTGAATCCAAAGTCTGTTAGCTTGACCTGCCACTAACGGGTGAACCTAATGGAAACTCACAGAGTGACCTGGGACTCAAGAACAGCCCTGGAGAACCTTAGAAATTAAGGATATTCAAGAGCACATATTCTTAGGATCTCCTGAGGGCTGGGTCATAGGTTACTTGGCACTCATATTTGGCTTAGAATAAATAAACTCAAATATTTTACATATTAATAGTTTGACTCTTTTTGTATACAATAATTTGGCACCTGGACACAAAAGGCCTCAGAGAATACTCAGAAACCTGAGGGAGTTGCCTGAACTCAGAGCTAAGGTACCAGCAGGGGCTCATGGAAAACCCCTTCAACTTTAGGCTTCTCCTCTGATGGAACTGTTAAGTCCCCCTGAGCCCTGTTTTGTTGATGGTCCTTGATTTATTCTGAGCTTTTTTTCTTTTTCCTCCTAGGAAGTTCTTGTTTAGATTCCTAATTCTAGTTCACAGATGCATTCTAAAGGATTTTTTCCATTGTCTTTTTCTAAAGACAAGAAGAATGACCCGCTTTTGGGTACCTTTTGGTTTCCAGTTTGGAGGTGCATTCTAAATAGTCTTCTCCATTGTTTTTTTCTCCCCAAATTTAGCTCAATTGGCTTGTCTGCGCATTTGCATAAGAAATTGAACTGTCACTTTTACAGAGAAAGGGCATTTTGTTCCTCCCAGCTGAAAGTCACCTTGGGTGTCCAGGGGCTGAGTTGCAGTGTCTGGGGGATTAATCCCCTGTGATGTGCAGTGGCCCTACAGGGAACCCCCCCACAAAAAAAAGTTTAAAAAGGTTTGTCCTAGAAACGCATATAAGAGCTGATTACTTGGCATTTTGAGGCCTCTCCGAGGTGCTAGATCTCTGGAGAAAGAAACTGAGACACATAAGAGGGTGAAAACAACTCCATGGTGAAACACTGTGGAGGCCTGCCCACAAATGGTACACTGATCCGCCACCCAAACAACTCCCAGGCCACAGTTCAGTTCCTCCTTTTAAGAAAAAAAGTGTGGGAAACAATCTAAGAATGAGGAAAGACACGGAGAAAGGTGCCTCTACTTGCAAGCGTTTGTGTAAAATGGAAAAGTTCAAGGGCATGCCAGCGTTTCTAGTATTCCTGTACTAGAAACTCCTAGTTACATATTACAGTCTGTTGTGCACATTTTAAACTGGAGACTAGGGTAAACCACAAGTTCAAGTTCAAGGGCATGCCAGGGTTTCTAGTACTCCTGTGCTAGAAACTCCTATGGTTACATATTACAGTCTGTTGTGCACATTTTAAACTGATGGGAAAACTACATAATTCAGAGCCCAAAGGTCAACCTGCAACTACAGAGTTCCTAAGTTCTCCAGTTCTCTGTTTTCTTTTCTTTCTCCTTTAAATGTGCTGTTATTTTTCTACTGAGACAAAAAACACTGTTTGGATCTAATGTACACCCTACATGTATTGATTGATGTCTTATGTCTCCCTAAAATGTATAAAACCAAGCTGTAGCCCAACCACCTTGGGCACATGTTCTCAAGATCATATTCAGCTGAGGTCACTCATATTTGGCTCAGAAAAATCCTTGAAGTTTAAAAAACAACAACAAAACAATATTTGGACTCAGAGTCAAATGCCTTTCAATCTACTCCTACATTCCAGGGCTCCATCCTCCCTTTTCTGTTTACATTGTTATGTGATGTTCTTGTTTATATCATGGGTGCCAGTCAAGATAAATACCTTTTGGCTAATTTATTATCATTGTCAATAAATATATATCAATATTGCCTTGAGGAAAAACCCAATAACAAAAACAACTAAGTATGTGCATATGTGACTTCACAAGAGCAAGATCTGGAGTTTACTTTCTGGCCAACAGCCCTTAAGGGATGGGCATGTTCTAGTCTAGAACTTAGCCACTTACCTGTTCTCCATGGAGGTATTACAGAGGAAAATGTGGATAGCAAGCCCATTGTTAGACTTTATGTCTCCAGCTCCACACAAGGTGTGCAGGCCCTGGGAGAGAGCCACAGGAGAGGGAAAGATTAATGTGAACGGTGCCCAAGAGACAGCCCTTCCACTGGTCCCTGATGGTCATGAAGAACATTTCTACTAGGCTCTTCCCTTTGGGACCAGTGGGACATTTGGAATCCAGGCAGCCTCTGAGGAGCCTGAATTTACTGATTCATGTTTGGTAGTTTGTGGTTTACCCTAGTCTCCAGGCATGGCCTAAATCTGGGTTGTCTTAGTGGCTATATCAGAAGAACTTACAGAGCATCAGTTCATTACTTTGTATTTTATCAGTTTGATGCTTGACATCAACTGGAAGAAGAGAGTCTGTTGGAGGTACCATCAGGCATCTACGAGGCTCAGGGAGGAAGGTTGCAGCATCAGGGAACGGTTAAGGCCCCTCAAGTACACTCCACTATGGGCAGCCCTCTGCTTATGAATAGGGTTGGCCTAATCTCTCTGGAACAGGGCAGACTGCATTCTGACAGACTGCAATTCTCTCTTCTGTGTGACCAGATGATGCACAGTGCAAGAAACCTTAACACATGGGCCTTCTCAAAGCAGCTCTCAGCCCCAAACCTGCAGATGGAGAGCACAAAGGAGGGAGCTCTGCTCCTCCAGATATCCACGGTTCACACAAGAAAGGGGATGGGGCTACCATTTTGTATTTTAACTAAATTTGTAAGTTTAGGGTATATTTAAGTAAGTCTACACAGGGTTTGGAGCACTTAATGAAGATGAGAACTTCAAGATGATTCCAACAATTTATCCTATGGTTGGGCACTTGGACTGTCCCTAAGAAAGCCATGAGCTGAGGGTGGTCTGCAGAGCCCTCCACCGGTTGCTTTGAGCCCCACTTCCTTAGAGATCCTTTCTCCTCTCTCCAAGATACTCCTTACTCTGGGCAGTTATTCCAGTATTCCTAGCACCTATAACTACCGAACAGAGCTTCCAATCAGCATTGCACTAACTAGAGTTGCCTTGCTGAGTCAATGCCATTCTAGCCCAATCTACTTCAGGAAGATAATGAACTTGGATGGGAAATATTTTCTGTTTATTTTTGCTAATCTCTGAGTGAAATTTATCATTTCCTTCAACTAATATGAATGTAGGCAACAAACCATAGCAGGATAAGAAGTGCCTATAACTTCATCAATGATAAAAATAATGGATATCACATTATAGTTGTTATAGATACCTCAAAGTATATTTATGCTCATACCATAATTATTAGATGTTTTCCATAGATATTATGATTTAGCACATTAACAAGACAGAATATATATGACTACAAATCAAATTTGTTTTTAATGTTATTTTTGTCATTATATTTCAATATCATTAGCTTCTTTGTAATTTTATATAATATATTTTATATATTTATAAACAAAGACATCATCAGACCATCAAAATAAGCAAAAAGATTCAAAGCCCCTGTTCTAGCCAAAAGAAAGGAGCTTAAGTAGGAAAATGTTCAATTGCCACTGGCCTTTCTGAGATATAAATAGTTAATGAGTACCCTTTGGTGTCAGGGGTCATATGGTTTCTGTAAGTAAGACATCCCTCCGCAAGCCCCCAAAGCATATGCAGGTGGTTTTGTATCTGCTGCCTCCTGATAGGGCTGCTTCTGCTTGGAATTCAGCCTGCATATGGTTGGCTCACTCACCACAGAAGAGACGAGAGCAGTAGGAGGCGCATAGTTAGGACAGACTTACACTCACAAAGTCCACTTTCTTTTGAGATGCTTTTGGAATCTCAAATGGTTTCCATCTAAGCTGGAAAAAAATACACATACAGAAAAATTACTTCACAAAGGGAAACCATAGACCTTCTAAATAAATAGCATCAATTACACAGAAGAGAAAGGAAAGCTGCTCCCTCTGTGAGGCTCTCCTTGTGATTTTGTTATTTTAAAATGATTATCCATCATTTTCTTAAAGGGACTCTGTTAGTGTATATGTTATTTGTGCATGCACACGTGTGTGTGTGCGCGCTTAAAACTATATGAATATAAACTGCTTTTGTTCCTTGGCACTTTATAAAAATAAAAGAAAACCATTGCTTCCTCTTTTGGAAGCTATTTGTTTCTTTTAACATTTTGCTCAGGCACATCAGTGAGTTCTGACTGATGCTGCTTTTTATGCTATTTATAATCAGCTCCCTTTCCTGGCATGCCAGTCTCTCTGTGTGGGCTCCTGACACTGCAGGGGAAGGTTCTACTTCTACTTCAAGCCCTTAGAGTTTTAAATTATTTTTTTTTAAGAGAAAGAAACAGCACCCAGCTGAGATTGGATATGGTAAATGCCGTACCAGGTTCAGCTGTACTTCACGAAACCCCACGTTTGTCCCTAGGCTGCCTGACAGTTCAGTTTAAATCACAACAATCTTTAATTTAATAATGAAGTGATCTAAGGAAGTAGGGAGGAAAATCAGCAAGTTTAGGCACTTCTTGAAGTGTCAGCCCAGTATTTGTTAATCAACTTGGCAGCAGGCCTGACCTAGCCAGACTGGCAGCTGATAAGCCCAGCTGCCACATCGCATGGAGTGACCTGCACCCTGAGGACCAGCTCCATTGGCTGCAGAACCTGGTCAAGGTGGGCTTGGCAGGGCTTCCATCAGGTCATAGGGCTCAGCTCATTCTGTATTTCAGGAAGCCAGCCAGATGGGAAAGGAAGCAGCAAGTAGAAAAGGCAGCCCTGAGATTATTCTGCCTCTCTGACATACACTGTCAGGCAGCAGCCTTCATTTCTTCAAAGTAAAGCAGGATGATCACATTCTAAGATGCTTAAAAGGGATGTAAAATGTTGATTTGGGAAACAGTGCTGCAATCATGCTTCAGAAAGAAAGAGATGCTTTAGGACGAATTCCATTAAGGGTGGTATCTCTTAGGGGTGTAATGGGGGACTTGAGAGCAAGAATCTAGGAAATAGTTTCTCAACCCTGGCACTACTGACATTTTGCACCAAATAATACTTTGTTGTTGGGAGGTGTTTGGTGCTTAGCATCATCCATGGCCTTCCCCCCACTAGGTTCCAGTGGCATTCTACCAAGTTGTAACAACCAAAAATGTCTCCAGACATTGCCAAACATCACTTGGGGGGAGATTTTCCCCCAGGTGAGAACCAGTGACCTAGGAGGATATTTCCCTAACATCAGGAAGTGCCACAGCTAAGCACTGCTGGGATTTTTTAAGGGGAAGTTCTGGTCTACCACTAACCATTACCTGCTGCTTCATTCTATAATAACAGAGCAGAGTTTTTATACTCAGGAAGATTGTCAGGAAGACAATACTACCTAGAATCTTAGTTTCAAAAAGAAAATCCAGAAAGAGTCATCTTTCTAGATTTCCCAGTAGAAGGGATTTAAGTTGTCTGGGTAACCTTTTAGCTCTATCCAGAGATTCTCAATCCTGGCCACACATGAGAATCACATGGAGAACCTTTGAGACAAAGACCAAATTAAATCAGAATCTGTAAAGGTGGGGCCCAGGCATTGGTATTTTATAGAAGTTCTTCTAATGTGCAGCTAGGGTTTAAGAATCAGCACACCCAACCCAGAGGTTCTGTGATTCTTGGATTGATGAACCAAACATCATACTCAGAAAAGTCCACCCAGTCAACCAACCAATTAGTCAACTAAAGTCTGCCATCTTGGGCCATATGTGGTAGTGACAATGCCAGTTGCTAAATGGCAAGAACGATTAATTGGTACAAGTCTAAGGATTTACAAATCTAAGGAAAAGGTGATCAAGAAAAAAGAAAAGAAGAAAGAAGAAAGAGAAAGAAGTATCTGTAACTTTACCAATGATAAAAATAATGGATATCACATTATAGTTGTTATAGATACCTGAAAGTATATTTATGCTCATACCATAATTATTAGATGTTTTCCATAGATATTATGATTTAGCACATTAACAAGACAGCAAGAGAGAAATCCCAGTAGCAGGGGATTTGCTGTCTGGTTTGTTGGACTGGGTTTGTTCATCTGCCTGATATTAAAATATCTGCTGTAAGGCCAGGCATGGTGGCTCACGCCTGTAATCCCAGCACTTTGAGAGGCCAAGGCAGATGGATTATGAGGTCAGGAGTTCAAGACCAGCCTGGCAAACATAGTGAAACCCCATGTTTACTAAAAATACGAAAAATTAGCTGGGTGTGGTGGCGCATGCCTGTAATCCCAGCTACTCAGGAGGCTGAGGCAGGAGAATCATTTGAATCCAGGAGATGGAGGTTCCAGTAAGCCATGACCTCACCACTGCACTCCAGTATGGGCGACACAGTGAGACTCGACTATGTCTCAACAAAACAAAACAAAACAAAACAAAACAAAGAAACAAAAAAAACCCTGTTGTGAGTATAAATAAAGTCCTGGCCCTCAGAGAAGGCATTTGTCTTCTGTGAGTGGGAAAGACTGAGCCAGAGAGATTGATGGGTCGACTAGGTCAACTAGTCATTTTTCAAGGTCTTCTGTAGCACATCAGTCCTCAAGTAATGAGAAGAGAGAGCCTGGGGTGGTGGATGAAAATGCAACTACATTTCATATTGATGGGAGCATATCTTCAATATGGCTCACAATCTGGAAGAAGCAATGACCTTGATGAACCTTCTCTAATCCAAAAATGATCCCCACCAAATGACAGAGATGGTACAGAGAGGGGAGTCATTTATCTGTTGGCCCTGATGGCAGAGGATTATACAGAGTATAATCATACTGGGCCTGTATCATGAAGGATAATAAAATCCCCAAGGTGGTTCTGATAAACTCAGTACTCACAAGAGAAAACCAGCTTTGGATTCGCGGGCAAAAGATTTTGGTTAGGAGCTCTGATGTGATATTTCGGTAAATGTGAGGAGGGAGATCTGGGGAGAGGATTAATAGGAAGAGTCCATAGACTGCATGGTAGAAACATCTACTGAAGCTAGCTGCAGCTTCATTGTATGCTGTGGAGCAATAACTCTCTGATCCAAGGCCAGACCAAAAGGACAGTGCACTGGGGACTTGGGTTTTGCTACTTTCTCTGTTCCCATGTACTCTGTGATCTTCAGGAAAGCCATTTTCTCTCTCCAAATTGTGTTTTTTTCTTACACATAACAACGGGGTGCTGGTGAGAACTACCATTCCATAATTCTCTCCAGAGAAGAACCTCTGAAAGAAGTAAAGGATGCTTGCTGATTGATTTAGTTCTTGCTATGGGCTAAGTTGTGTCCTCTTCCAAATTTGTGTGTGGAAGCCCTAATCTCCAATGTGGCTATATTTGGAGATGGGTTTTAAGGTTAAAAGAGATCATAAATGTGGGGCCCTAATCTGATAGGACTGATGGCTTTGTAAGAAGAAGAAGAAATCTCTCTCTCTGCATGCACTTAGAAGATATGCTATGGGAGGGCATACTAAGAAGGACCGTCTTTAAACCACTGAAGAGTCTTACCAGATATCAACCCTGCTTATACGTTGGACTGGGACTCCCAGTCTTCAGAACTGTAAGAACATTTCTGTTGTTTAAACTACCCTATCCGTAGTATTTTGTTATGGCAGCTCGATCAGACAAATATAGTCCTACAGCTTTTTTAAAGTTTATTTTATTTATACTATTGTTAGTTTCTTCTATATAGAATTTACTTATTAAACATTTCAAAAACAATAAAATCAATTGTAATGCCCAGTGCAATAGCTTGCTTATAGTAGGCATTAATATTTGTTGAATAACTGAATGGATAAATGAATCTAAGACACTGAGAACATTGCTAAAAACAAGACTAAAGCAAATTTGTGAGGTCTTTTTTTGGGGGCGGGGACCGAGTCTCGATTTGTCACCCAGGCTGGACTATAGTGGCGCAATCTTGGCTCACTGTGTCAAATGATTCTTCTGCCTCAACCTCCCAAGTAGCTTGGACTACAGGCAGATGCCACCACACACCGGCTAATTTTTGTATTTTTAGTAGAGATGGGGTTTTGCCATCTTGGCCAGGCTGGTCTTAAACTCCTGACCTCAGGTGATTCACCCATCTTGGCCTCCCAAAGTGTTGGGATTACAGGCATGAGCCACCAATCCTGGCCTGTGAGATCTTTTGGAAGTCAAAATAACATTCAGGCAATAGCTATAAAATGAAATATTTCTAAAAGTCCACAGATTATTTCTAAAATATCAGTTCTTCATACATGTGTAAAATCATCACTTCCATATATTTTCTTTATTTTTTTTCTTTTTTTACTTGTTTTCCAATTCTGTTTCTTCTGTAGATCACTTCTGTATTTTTTCTGACCTTCTGTTCAGTTGTCCTATCAACTGTTGAGAGAGGGGTGTTGAAGTCTCCAACTAAAATTGTGGATTTGTCTATTTTTCCTTTTAGTTCTATTATTGCTTCACATATTTTACAACTGAAATCTATGCATTCTATAGGAAGATAAACTTACTTGCTAGAAACGAGGTGGTCAAAAATACTTTGAAAGCATCTTTAAGGGTGTCCAAAGTTAGAATTAAAGATTATTTTAGACTACCAAAAGAGGAAGACAGAATTGGTGGCAACGTTTGGTGATCAGGATTCAAAATTCATGCTCAGAGATGAAAAGGAAATATTAGATAACTGGCCTATGTATTTCCAGTTAGAATACTGGGAATTGAGCTAGATGATCCAAATATCCCTTTCAAAGTGGAGATTCTTTGATTTACTGAGACTCCCTCTATAATTCCCATGGACTCAACTAAATTGGATGACTTGGGTACTCTCAACAACACTGGCTGAGAATAGCTAGACATATCATTAGAAGTCAGTACCACCTATCCAAGAATTTTGAAGTAACTTCTAGGTGAAATAGTCTTCATAATGTGCATATTAGTCTGTTCTCACATTGCTATAAAGAAATACCTGATACTGGGTGATTTATAAAGAAAAGAGGTTTAATTGACTCACAGTTCTTCAGACTGTACAGGAAGCATGATGCTAGCATCTGCTCAGCTTCTGAGGAGGCCTCAGGAAATGTATAATCATGACAGAAGGTGAAGCAGGATCAGGCATGGCTTACATTGCAGGAACAGGAGAGAAACAGAGAGAGAAAAAGAGAGAGAGAAAGAGAGAGAGAGAGAGAGAGAGAGGTGGGAGGTACCACAAACTTAATTGATCAGATCTCATGAGAACTCACTCACTATCATGAGAACAGTACCAAGGGGGATGGTGCTAAACCACTCATGAGAAACTGCCCTCAAGATCCAATCACCTCTTGCCAGGCCCCACCTCCAGCATTAGGGATTACAATTAGATATGAAATTTGGGTGGGGACACAGATCCAAACCATATTATTCTGCCCCTGGCTCCTCCCAAACCTCATGTTCTTCTCACATTTCAAAACATAACCATGCCTTCCCAACAGTCCCCAAAAATCTTAACTCATTATAGCAAAACTCAAAAGTCCAAAGTTCAGTGCATACAGAGAACTCATCCCAAGGGAAGAATCAGGGAAGAAGGAATGCAACCCCTGAGAAGCATGCCAATGTATAAAAACCCCAAGTCAAAGGTCAAACCATGCACTTGATTTCTCAAGTCACTGCCTTTGCCCTCTTCCAAGTGGACTTTATTATCTTCTTGCTCTAAACTTTTAAATAAACTTTCACTGACTTCAAAATATACTATAAGGCTACAGTAATCAAAACAGCATAGACCAATGGAACAGAACAGAGGCCTCAAAGGCAATGCCACACATCTGCAACCATCTGATCTTTGACAAACCTGAAAAAACAAGCAATGGGGAAAGGATTCCCTGTTTAATAAATGGTGTTGGGAAAACTGGCTAACCATGTGCAGAAAGCAGAAACTGGATCCCTTCCTGACACCTTGCACTAAAATTAACTCCAGATGGATTAAAGATTTAAACATAAGACCTACCACCATAAAAACCCTAGGAGAAAACCTAGGCAGCACCATTCAGGACACAGGCATAGGCAAAGACTTCATGACTAAAACACCAAAAGCATTGGCAACAAAAGTCAAAATAGACAAATGGGATCTAATTAAACTCCAGGGCTTCTTACAGCAAAATAAACAATCATTAGAGTGAACCAGCAACCAACAGAATGGGAAACAGTTTTCGCCATCTACCCATCTGATAAAGGGCTAATATCCAGAATCTACAAAGAACTAAAGCAGATTTACAAGAAGAAGACAAACCAATTCAAAAGTGGGCAAAGGATATGAACAGACTCTTTTCAAAAGAAGACATATATGAGGCCAAAAAACATATGAAAAACTGCTCATCATCACTGGTCATTAGAGAAATGTAAATCAAAACCACATTGAGATACCATCTCACGCCAGTTAGAATGGCGATCATTAAAAAATCTGGAGACAAGAGATGCTGGAGAGGATGTGGAGAAATAGGAACACTTTCACACCGTTAGTGGGAGTGTAAACTAGTTCAACCATTGTGGAACACAGTGTGGCGATGCCTCAAGGATCTAGAAATAGAAATTCCTTTGACTCAGCAATTCCATTACTGCGTATATACCCAAAGGATTATACATTGTTCTATTATAAAGACACATGCACACGTATGTTCACTGTGGCACTGTTTACAATAGCAAAGACCTGGAACCAACCCAAATGCCCATCCATGATAGACTGGACAAGGAAAATGTGGCACATATACACCATGGAATACTATGCAGCCATAAAAAATGATGAGTTTGTATCCTTTGTAGGGACATGGATGAATCTAGAAACCATCATTCTAAGCAAACTGACACAAGAACAGAAAATCAAACACTGCATGTTCTCACTCACAGGTGGGTGTTGAACAATGAGAACACATGGACACAGGGAGGGGAGCATCACACACTGGGGTCTGTTGCGGGGGTTAGGGGAGGAATAGTGGGGGGTTAGGAGGTTGGGGAAAGAGAACATGGGGAGAAATGCCAGATATAAGTGATGGGGGGATGGAGGCAGCAAACCACCTTTTCATATATATACCTACACAACAATCCTGCATGATCTGCACATGTACCCCAGAACCTAAAGTACAATTAAAAAAAATTTTTTTTAAATGTCTAAAGTTCAAAGTCTCATCTGAGACAAGGTAAGTCTCTTCCACCTATGAGCCTGTAAAATAATAAATAAGTTAGTTACTTCCAAGATACAATGGGGGTGTAGGCATTTGATAAATACTCCCATTCCAAAAGGGAGAAGTTGGCCAAAACAAAGGCCCCATGCATGTCTGAAACATAGCAGGGAAGTAATGATATTTTAAAGCTCCAAAACAATCTCCTTTGACCCCATGTCCCACATCCAGGGCACACTGGTGTGAGGGGTGGGCTCCCAAGGCCTTGGGCAGCCCTGCTCCTGTGGCTTTGCAAGGTTCAGCCCCTGCAGCTGCTCTCAGTGTCTGCCATTGAGTGCCTGTGGCTCTTCCAGGTGCACAGTGCAATCTGTGGATGGATCTACCTTTCTGGGCTCTAGAGGATGGTAGCCCTCTTCTCACAGCTCCACTAGCAGTGCCCCAGTGGGGACTCTGTGTGGGAGCTCCAACTTCACACTTCCCACTCCCACACTGCCCTAGTAGATGTTCTCTGTGAGCACTCTGCCCAGCAGCTGGCTTCTGCCTAGACATCCAGGTTTTTCTATACATCCTCTAAAATCTAGGTGGGGGCTCCCAAGCCTCAACTCTTGTATCCTGTGCACCTACAGCCTTAACACCACATGAAAGCCACCAAGGCTTATGACTTGCACCCTTTGAAGCTATACCTAGATCCCTTTGAGCCATAGCTGGAGCTAGAGCAGCTGGGATGCAGGCAACAGTGTCTCAAAGCTGTGCAGAGCAGTGAGGCCTGGGGCCTGGCCCACAAAACCATTCTTCTCTCCTAGGGCTCTGGGTCTGTGATGGGGGGAACTGCCCCAAAGGTCTGCAAAATGCCTTCAAGGCCTTTCCCATGTTGTCTTGGCTATCAGCACCTGACTCCTTTCTACATATGCAAATTTCTGCAGCCTGCTTGAATTCTCCTGAAAATGGGCTTTTCTTTTCTACCATATGGCCAGGCTGCAAAATTTCCAAACTTTTACACTCTACTTCCCTTTAGATATGAGTTAAAATTTAAATATAAGTTTAAATGTAAACTTATTTTAAAATGTAAGTTCCAACTTCCGGTTATTTATTTGCTTGCACATGTGAGAATAGGCTGTTAGAAGCAGCCTGGTCACATATTGAATGCTTTGCTGCTTAGAAATTTATTCTACCAGACACTTTAAATCATCATTCTCAAGTTCAGAGTTCCACAGATCCCTAGGGCAGGAGCACAATGCAGCCAAGTTCTTTGCTAAGGCATAACAAAAGTGACCTTTGCTCTAGTTCCCAGTAAGTTTCTCGTTTTCATCTGAGTTCTCCTCAGCCTGGACTTCATTGTTCATATCACTATTGGCATTTTTGCCACAACAATTTAACAAGTCTCCAGGAAGTTCCAAACTAATCCTCATCTTCCTGTCTTCTTCTGAGCCCTCCACTCTTTCAACCTCTGCCAGTTACCCAGTTCCAAAGTCGCTTCCACATTTTCAGGTATCCTTATAGCAATGTCCTGCTCCTTGGTACCAATTTTCTGTGCGTGTTTGTTTTTGCACTGCTATAAAGAAAGACCCGAGATTGAGTAATTTATGAAGAAAAGAGGTTTAATTCTGCAAGGTGTACAGGAAAAATAGCAGCTTCTGCTTCTGGAGAGGCTCAGGAAGCTTTCAATCATGGCAGAAGGCAAAGGGGGAAGGAGGCATCTCATATGATAGAAGCAGGAACAAGAGAGAGCACGGGAGGTGGTTGCATGGTGGGGTGGATTTCTCATGAATGGCTTAGCACTACCCTCTTGGTGCTATGACAGTGAGTTTATGACATACTCATGACAGTGAGTTCTCATGAGATCTGGTCATTTAAAAGTGTGTAGCACCTCCCTTGCTCCTGCTCTGTTGCTCCTGCACCTGCCATGTGAGATGCCTTGCTCCCCCTTTGCCTTCCACCATGATTGGAAGCATTCTGAGGCCTCCTGCGAAGCAGAAGCCTTTATGCTTCCTGTACAGTCTGTAAAACTCCGAGCCAATAAACCTCCTTTCTTTGTAAGTTACTCCGTCTCAGGAATTTCTTTATAGCAGTGCGAGAATGGATTAATACAATGTATTAACAGTTGCTAGCAGAGAGATCCAGGGTAATTTGTGGTGGTGAGTTTCAGTCCAGACTAAGAAAGATAGGGGGGATTAAAATAGAACAGTGGCTCACTTGAATTCTTCAGAAACTCTGGAAATTTGAGGAAAAAATGGTAGCATGAAGTATGTGAAGAGAAATCATGCTTTGGTTGATCCATTGGAGTTCTTTGAGGTAACAGGCAAGAATACAGGTAAGGCAGATCCAAGTCACTGTAATTTAGATTTCTAAAAGTCTTTCAGGCCGAGAGTGGTGGCTCATGCCTGTAATCCCAGCACTTTGGGAGGCCAACGCAGGCAGATCACCTGAGGTCAGGAGTTCGAGACCAGCCTGGCCAATATGGTGAAACTGTGTCTCTACCAAAAAAAAAAAAAATATTAGCTAGGCGTGGTGACAGGCACCTGTAATCCCAGCTGCTCAGAAGGTTGAGGCAGGAAAATTGCTTGAACCCAAAAGGAGGAGGTTGCAGTGAGCTGAGATCACACCACTGTACTCCAACCTGGGTAACAGAGCAAGACTCCATCTTAAAAAAAAAAAAAAAAAAAGGCCGGGTGCGGTGGCTCATGCCTGTAATCCCAGCACTTTGGGAGGCCGAGGCGGGTGGATCACGAGGTCAAGAGATCGAGACCATCCTGGTCAACATGGTGAAACCTCGTCTCTACTAAAAATACAAAAATTCAGCTGGGCATGGTGGCGTGTGCCTGTAATCCCAGCTACTCAGGAGGCTGAGGCAGGAGAATTGCCTGAACCCAGGAGGCGGAGGTT
>NW_022436980.1:696181-771218 GCF_009761245.1 Sapajus apella | reverse complement strand
AAAAAAAAAAAAAAAAAAAAAAAAAAAAGGCTTTCATGAGGCTACAAATGAAGATGAGTCATCAAGGATAGAAACATAGATTCTCATTTGACCTTGCCCTTGAATGTAAAAGATTACCTAGCACCTAGCACAGAGTATGGAACATAATAATTACTCAATTTAAAAAATGTCAGATGACATTTAATTCTCACAACAACTCTCTGAGGTGCCCTATGATTATTACTATCTCTATTTTAGAAGTGAGAAAACTGGTGGTTTAGAACAGTTAAATTTTCTCTACTAATAACTGATGCCAACATTTTCTCAGCCCCTCTTACTAACTTACACCCTGAGCCCTTTGATCTTATCCTGTCTTGATCAGTTTCCCAAATATCCTGATCTCCCAGCTTTGCCTCCTTTTAATGGTCTTGTACTTGGTCTTCCAAACTGACCTTTATTTACTGTTCCTCCAGTGCTGAGTCACCCTGGCCTCAGTCTGACTCCTGGGACACTAACTCTGCTTAGGTCCTTCAGGGTCAATGTTCTTGTCCAATCTCCTTATATCAATTCTTTAAAACAATATTTATTGAACTTCTCTGTGTACCAGATTTTATGCTAGGTGCTGAAGGTGAACATGACATTGTCTCTTCCCTCAGGGAATGCATTACAGAAGATCCTGGAAGCATGAAAAAATCATGATAGAAAATCAAGGAAGGGAATCAGTGCAAATAACTTTGGAAGAGAAATGTAAATAGGAAGGTTCCCTCAGGAATAAGTTCTGGCACAGGGCCTATTTAACATTCTTATACATGGAAAATAAGAGATATAAGCAATGAAATCATCTGGTTTGCAGACAGCTGCAATATCTTTGCAAGGAGTGAAATGTAAGTTGATGGAGATGTACTGTAAAAAGGGCCAGCGAACTGTCCAAAAGGGCTGAGCAGGGGAATGTGCACTGCAATGTTGGCACACACCACTGAATGCATTTAGAGAAATGCAATCTAGTTTATTTATAGAATGATAGGATCTGAACTATCAGGCAGTAAGTTCAACAAATACTTGTGATTCTACTACTTGGAAGAAGGCATGTACTGGATGCTGCAGATCAGATGAGGATGACAGTGACATAGACCTTACTTTTAAATACTCTGAGAAATATAGAAACAGTATAATGAAGAAAGTATTATTTAAAATGAAACATAAATCATGAGTAGGATTTAGATAGGTGAATATTTGTGAAGGAAGAAAAGGAAATTCCAGGTAGATAAAACAGCTTGCAGCACTAGGGCAGGAGAACTTATGGAGTTGTCCTGGAATGGTGATGGTTCTAGTGTGGCTGAAAGGTAGGGGACATGGAAGAAAGTGGAGTGTTTGAAAGGCTGTGACAGTGAATCAAGCTCTTGATCTCTTATCTTAGAAGTCTGCACTGGATTTAAAAGTGTATAGCACCTCCCTCCTCTCTCTCTTGCTCCTGCTCCTGCCACGTGAGATGCCTTGCTCACCCTTTACCTTCTACTATGATTGGAAGCATCCTGAGACCTCCCCAGAAGCAGAAGCCAGTATGCTTCCTTTACAACCTGTAGAACTCTCAGCCAATAAACTTCTAGTTTATTTATTGGTTGGACAGTGGAGGGGAGGGGTGATGGTGAGATTTAAAAATTTTGATATTTAGCAAGCTGATTCTGGCAGCACGGCGTGGGATAGGGAGGGGAAGACATATGAATCAGGTAGAAGGTCATTATAATAGTCTAGGTTAGAAGAAATGAGGTCTGAACCAGGTGGAGGTAGGAAAAGGGAAAAAGGAACCAGAGAGATCCTGAAAGCACACTCTACAGCAGCATTTCATAAAGTGTGGTCCAGCACCAACCTGCATGGGAATCATCTGGGGAGACTCCTGTGTACCACCTCAGACCTACTGAACTAGGATCTCTGGGGGCCAAGGCTGAGGAATCTACATTTTAAACAAGTCCCCTGGAAACTCTTGTGTATACTCAGGCATCACCATTCTATGGACTTGGCATCAGATTCAGTGTAGTGAGCTAGGAAAATCCTCTGTTGTGCAAGGAGTTCCTCCTGTTAGTTTGTCCCACTTGGTTATTTCTTATCAACAACTATCCCTTCATGTCTAAGGCAAAAAGAATCCAAAAGAATGGGAATCCTTAGTTGATATTTGGAGGGAAAAAGAAGCAGAAGGAGAGAATTATGGGTTAGATTGTGTTCTTCCTCCAAATTCATATGTTGAAGTTCGAACACCCTGTATTTCAGAATGTGACTGTATTTGCAGATGGAGTCCTTACAGGGATAATTAAATTAAAATGAGGTCACTAGAGTAGACCCTAATCTGATGTGATTGCTGTCCTTATGAGAAGAGGAAGTTTGGCTACAGACACTTACAGAGGAAAGATGATGTAAGGAACCACGGAGAAGATACAAGCCAATGAGAGAGGCCTTAGAAGAAAGCAACCCTCCTGATACCTTGATCTTGGAATCCAGAACTGTTAGAAAATAAATCTCTTTTGCTTAAGCCACCCAGTATCTTTTTGTTATGATAGCCCTAGCAGATGAATACGAAGGGGAAGGGGAAGGTGGGGGTGATGAGAAGAAGAAAAGAGGAAGTTAAGAAAGACAGTAAGGGACAGGAGGAGAGGAGAGAGAGTAAGCACTTCCCCTTCTCCCAGGAGGGAGATGGTGACAAGGGGGAGGTGAGAGTTATATTAGTCCATTTTCATGCTGCCCATAAAGACATACCTGAGATGGAGCAATTTATATAGGAAAAAGGTTTAATTGGACTTACAGTTCCATGTGGCTGGGGAAGCCTCACAATCATGGTGGAAGGCAAGGAGGAGAAAGTCACATCTTACATGGATGGCAGCAGGCAAAGAAAGAGCTTGTGCAGGGAGATAACCTCCCAGCGGATCCCTCCTATAACACTTGGGAATCCAAGATGGGATTTGGGTGGGGACACAGTCAAACTATATGAAGAGTCTAGTTCAGGACCTTGAAGAACACTTATTTTGCAGGTTTAGGAATCATGCAGTATCATGGAACTCAGGGAAAAAAGGAGATTCAGGAAGAAAAGAAGGAGGTCAGTTGTTCCAGGCTGGGATGTTGAGGAGAAAAGGATTATATTTAGCTGTGGATTTACTATATAATAGTAAAAATGGAAAAAATTCACATATATCACAATAGAGAATTGTTTTATAAACATTTGTTGAATTATAATGTAACATCAAAAATTATGCTCAAGAAGTTTAAAAAGACATGAAAAAAGGCACAAAATATGACATTTAAATAAAAACAATTCAAAGTAAATATATATATAACTGATTGTTTTTAAAAAAGCATTATTATAAGTGTATTCACTGCCTCTTTCTCTTTCCTTCCTTGATCTCTACAGAAAATTCAGATTTGTTTATTCTCACTGGAGTCCCTTGAACTCTAGTATTTCTATGGAGGTCACTGTTATATGTGTGTCTCCCAGCCAAAGTGGGTAGAAGATCTATAGTGCAGGTGTCATTTTCTAGAGGAAGAATGTAGGCAGAGGAAGAGAGAGAAGCCAACAATCAATGATGGCAAGGCATGAAGAGCTTGGAGAAGGTGAGAGGTCAGGTGAGAGAAGACAGATGTGAGAGGGTTGGAGTCTGGGAAAAACTGGGGAAAGGCAATTTTAAAAAGTATTGCTGTGGGTCATATATTGGATACTCTTTAATGTTTTCAGGAAAAGCAAGTTAAGATTAACATTATTTTATTTTTCTCTTTTTTTTTTTTTTTTTTTTTTAGAGATAGGGTTTTGCACTGTTGCCTAGGTTGGAGTGCAGTGGCATGACCAGGTCTCACTGCAGCCCTGACCTCCCAGGCTCAAGTAGTCCTCCCACCTCAGCCTCCTGAGTACCTGGGACTACAGGTGCTTGCCACCATGCTTGGCTAAGTTTTTCACTTTTTTTAATAGAGCTAGGGTCTTGCTATGTTGCCAAGGCTGGTCTCAAACTCCTGGACTCAAGTGAACCTCTCATATTGGCCTCTCAAATTGCTAGGATTAATGGCATGAACCACTGTGCCTGGCCAGATATTATGTTAAATTACTTTTGGTTACTGGCTAGATGGGACCCTAGGAATTATTTATTTACATATATGTACAAAAAGAAAAGACTTGAAAGAACCAAAAATATTAGAAGTTGTTAACTCTGTGTTAGTGGAATTACTGGGCACTGACACTTCCATGTAAGTTTTAAATAAAAAAATGTATTAATTAGAGAGTGATGCACTATTGTGTAAAGAAGGTATATATGTTTTCAATAGAGTTGTCTGGGCAGGCCGAATTGCATAGGGTTAAAGAGTGAATGGGGGTGATAAAGTGGCTTTAGATTATTTTCTCAAGAAGTCTGGCTGTGAATAGGAGAGTCTTGGGCAAGAGAGCTAGGAAAATCCAAGACATTTGTGGAGGGAAGGGGATTTCAGGATAGCAACACCTGGAAAGTCTGACAAATTAGCCAGCAAATATCCTATAAGGGTGTATTGTTTTGAAAGATTTTTTTATAATTTGCATGCACTGGAGACAGAAGGCATTTTATGATATAATCTTTAATTAGCTTTGAGGTATTTCTTATTTGGTCCAAATTATACTGGTTAAGAACCAAGAGGTAATTCTCTCAGCTGGGTCTTAACTGGGTCAAGAAACTGACTTTCAAACAATCAAGAGGTTAGAGATGCAATAATAATAAAACATAAATTTTAAAGGCCCGTTAAAGAGAAATGCTAATTCAGGAATTCTAGCTGAAATCTGTAAAATCATGGTTAAATTGGATGTAGATTAGTTCATTAAATTCTGAGACTTCAGAAATTAGAGACAGATATATAAAATTAGGTATATGTCTTATGTGAGATATTAATGAATTGAATTTATGTCCTCAGGCTGAATTTAAATACACTCAAAAAGAGGTTGCATTAATTCTTGGATAATGAATTAAATATACACTAAAGAAAATGAAGGCTTTAGGGGGAGCAGTCCCCAGTCTTCCTGAGATGGTATCAAGGATAAGAGTGATAAAATTCCCTGCCTATAAACTTTTCTTGTAATTCCTCATTTAGTTAACTTCATATACATAGTTACTATACCCATATTACCTGAACCCACAAGAGACTCAAGAATGAGGTAAAGTCAGGGTCCCCAGGTTGGTTGTACAAGCTGTGCCCTGCACAAGGGCCTTGTCCAACTGAAGGGGAAATGGACAGGAGCTGAATGCCTAGCATGTGTCCCTGTGTGTGGCAGACTGAGTCTGAGGGGTTGGGGGTTAGAATAGGGGCTGCATTTTGAAATTTGCTTAAAGGCAATAGATAGGCCAGCTGGGTACCAGGGAGGATGTCTACTTTATGCATTAAACTTCACACAAGTTTAAGAGTCAATTATTTAGACAAAATATCTTAGTTTCAAAATGGCTATGAGGTAGATAACATTTGAAATACTAATTCACATTTTTCTACCCTGAAAGGCTCCCTCCCTTCCTGTCCCTCGTAGAAAGGGGTGGTAGCATTCAAGCAGATGCTTATTTCTTTGAGATTTCCATAATTAAGACAAGAGAGAGAACTGCGCAGGAAACCAAAGGCATCTCTAAATTATTTTGACTTTTGTTTTTATAAAAGGTCTAAGCACTTAGGGGAGGGAGATTTGCAGGTATAGACAAAATGTCTTGGTAAACAAAGGGGAAACAGGAGATTTCCTTGGGCTGTGGAAAGTAGGGGTGGGGAGAGAGGGAGGGGGAAGGAGACAGAGAGAGAAAGAGGGAGGGAAGGAGAGCAGAAGACAACTTCAGAATAAAAAATACTATAAAATGAAAAAATAAATTTACCTGAATAATGTAAATTCAGGTAATATAAACAGCTGTATCAGAATCATAGTTCTTGCCTGTCATATCCCAGGCATTGTACAAAGCAGGTTCACACCTATTCTCTTACAATCTTCACAATAGCACCACAAGGCAGATGTTATCATCCCATTTTACAGTTGAAACATCATAGCTTAAGACACAGCTAGTAAGTAGAGGGGCAGGGATGCAAACCTAGGTCTGTTTTTCTTCCTGCTCTATATACCTGTTATCAAAACTCAGGGACAAAGGCAATACACTGGGGTTCTCAAGAGGTTAAAAAACTGAGAACTCAGTCCATTATAGCATTGGGTCTATCTCATTGCTATAGTACTGGTTCTGTCTCATTCTATCTTATATACTCTGCAAGCAGAGTGTATAATACTGATAACCAGAGAAAAAGCCCACTATTACTAGACTAAAAGGAGGAAGCTCCTAGAAAAAGAATGGAAGCCCTAGGTTTAAAGAGAATGTGACAGTGATCTGTGACACAATAGACACAATAGACTTACATCATTCAGCTCAGACAGCAAGACTCTCACCCCATGCCAGATATCAAAGGCCTCTCTTCAAAGATGTCAGTATTAAATGTGTTTTCTATATTTCATGGTAAGTTTAGATTAACAGAAAAAAACTTAAGAGCACGTAGACATTTTGACCAACATATATAATTTCTACTCAGCCAACTTACCTGAGCAGTTCTACTAAGTCCGAACTACTACTGTGCCCATTAGGCTAGAAAGATACAAACTGAAGCACGTGCACGTGCACGTGCACGTGTGCGCACAAGAGCGCGCGCACACACACACACACACACACACACTGTTAATCAAGTTTATCCTAAAGCTGCCTCCTTACATATTTTAAGTTCTGCCTAAAGGTTTCTACATACATAATGAACCATAACCTAATTGGATGTGTAACCTACTCTTGTGCCAATCATTGTGACCAACAGTTAAAACTCAGTTCAAGTAAGTAAAATGCCAAGCTGCAACTAATGCAGCTATTTCTGTACCTCATTTCTGTTTTCCATACATCACTTTCCTTCTGCTGTCCATAAATTGTCTTCTATTAGTGTCTGTGCTGGAGTCTCTCAGAACCTATCCTGGCTCACATAGAACAATTCATGAATTGTCCTTTGCCTAATTAAACTCTGTTAAATTAGATTTGTCTAAGGTTTTTCTTTTAACAATATGCATAAACATAATCAATCAATCAGTTCCAAAATTCCCACCTGATATGGTTTGGCTGTGTCTCCACCCAAATCTCATCTTGAATTATAGTTCCCATAATTCTTGTGTGTTATGGGAGGGTCCTCCCTGGTAGGAGGTAATTGAATCATGGGGATGGTTACCCTTATGCTGTTCTCATGATAGTGAGTTCTCACAGGAGATGATGGTTTTATAAGGGGATTTTCCCATTTTTGTTTAACATTTCTTTCTCCTGCTGTCATGTGAAGAAGGATGTGTTTGCTTCCTCTTCTGCCATAATTGTAAGTTTCTTGAGGCCTCCCAGCCATGCAGAACTGTGAGTCAATTAAAAATATTTCCTTTATAAATTACCCAGTCTTAGGTATTTCTTTATAGCAGTATGAGAATGGACTAATATAGCACCCAAGTTTGAGCAGAAAATAGACACACTTTAGCATTTATTAAAATAATACTAAAAAAAGCTATCTAAGTTTTTCAAAGACTATGGTATTCTGTTTAGGTATTTCTATTCAAGGCTTTGGGTATATGATATGCTTCAATTCACAGGACCAGGTTACCTGGTTAGGATCAGGATCAACTTCATCCCAGTTGTGAGTGACATGGCCTTCATCAATGGATTCAAAGGGCTTGTGAGAAACTGAAGGTAGAATCCTATACAGCCAGCTAGAGGAAAAAAACATACAAGATGTACAAGCCTTAAAGTAATGTTCTGAGTGATACACAGAATGGCTGAGGCAGTACCATCAGGAAGACACTCAAGTCAACGACGACCTGTCAAGTCAACGAAGACACTCAAGTCACATTAGACCTGGGCTCTAATGTGTGAAGCAGTGAAGCAATGTCACGGCATCACTTTTTAATGGCCATCTGCTGTCCACACCCCTGGCCTCTTCTCACCTTTTCACTGCCCCCATCATGCTTCAAATGGACTCTGGTTCATTGTTATTCCCATGCTGCCAAAAAATGAAGAACTGTCTTTTCTAACAACTATAAAGGAACAGGGAATACCTTGAGAGATATCTGTGTAGGAAAATCAGTAGAAAAACATTAGCTTATGGATATCATAGGATACTAGTCCTTGCTCTGGAAGGCAAAAACAATGAGTTCTATGTCGCTTGAGACAATATAGACGGTATCTTTGTTATTTTTGAAATAATAAATCAATTTTCTCCTTTAAAATTATGAAAGTAACACATGACAATGGTAAAAATAATTCAAGTAATTTAAAAAGTCCTGAAACGTAAAGGGCTCCTTTTCCTCCAGTTTCTTCAGGGCTATTCCTCAGAAGCATCAGAGCTTAATGATATTTTAAAAATATATATTCTTCCAGATATATCCAATACATTTATTTCTAAGTAAAATTGCCAGATCATTTAAACACTTTATTACCATAAAAATAATAGGTGAGAGTGCCTGGTCACACACATCTTCACAAATCTGGAATATTATTAATTTTAGTGTTTTAGGTGGAAAATAGTATCTCATTTTATTTTGCATTTATTATGAGTTAGGAAATACAAAATATTTCCCAAAAAAATAGTCTATTCATTTGTTTATTGGCTCTTTGTAGTTTTTCTATGAATTACTTGTAAAAGTCCCTTGTCATTTTCCATTGAGTTTATTTGTCTTTTTGATATTAATTTGTAAGAGAAAAAAGATGCTGGAGAGGCTGTGGAGAGATACGAATGCTTTTACACTGTTGGTGGGAATGTAAATTAGTGCAACGATTATAGAAGGCAGCGTGGTGATTCCTCAAAGACTCACAATGAGAAATAGCATTTGATCCAGCAATCTCACTACTGGGTATATACCCAAAGGAATATAAATCATTCTATTATGAAGATATATGCACACATATGTTTACTGCAGCATTATTCACAATAGCTAAGACATGGAATCAACCCAAATGCCCATCAATGATACACTGGATAAAAAAAATGTGGTGCATATACACCATGGAATACTATGTAGCCATATAAAAAATGAGATCATGTCCTTTGCAGGGACATGGATGGAACTAGAAGCCATAAGCAGGAACAGAAAACCAAATACCACATGTTCTACTTATAAGTGGGAGCTGAACAATGAATACATGGACACAGGGAGGGCAATAACACACACTGGGGCCTGCTGGGGGGTGGGAGTTGGGGGAGGGAGAGCATCAGGAAAAAATGGCTAATGTATGCTGGACTTAATACTTAGGTGATGGGTTGATAGGTGCAGCAAACCACCACGGCACATGTTTACCTATGTAACAAACCTGCACATATACCCTGGAACTTAAAAATAAATTAACACTTCTGTACTCCAAAATTAGAAGAGTGTGTGTTCATGTTTTACTGTGGTACATTTATGGCTCTATTTGTTTTTCTTTCTGTTCTTTTTAAAGCATGTCCTCTCTACCAGGACCAGATCTCAGGCTTCAAGAAGGGAAGAAGACTCTGACAAAGGAATTCTAAAGGACACCAGGATGAGAACCTTCTAGAAGTTGGAAGGGACACTGAAACTCACTAAGAGGGACCTAAGTCCTTTCAAAGGCTACTACCCTGACAAAATACAGATGGACAATGGAAGATCAGACCTGAATCAACAGGCTTTGGCCCTTTTGAGCCCAAGGACAGTCTATCTCAGTGGGTTGACTTGGCCTGGCCCAGTGCTGAGCCATCTGGGGGAAAAAGGGCTAGATATGTTTAGTTTCCATTTGGTTCCTCCATTTCTTGATGATATGACCTCAGGCCTTGGTCTTACTAAGCCTCTCCAGCTCCCAGTATATGAAGTTCAGGGCATATGTATATGTCTTGGAATCAGCTGTGTGATCCTGGGAGAGTTACTAAACTTTCTGGACCTTATGTTCTTCGTCCTTGTCTTCTAAGATTGTTGTGAGAACTCAAAGAGTTTGTGAACCGAAAACGCCTGGCATACAATAGATGCTCGCTTATTAGATGCTTAATTGCCTTTCTTCTCTTAATTGTCCGAATTTTATCACAGTCCAGATTATCCACATTCTCTGACTCTTGCCTTTTCAAGACTCAAGGGATCAATCAGCTAGCTAATCTGATAAATATAAATCCTAGGTAGGCAGGCAGGCAGGCAGGTAGTTAGGTAGGTAGGTAGGTAGACTCTATAATAGTTTTGTGGTGGCCCTGCATGCTGTGGTTCAAATGAGTAGTAACTAGGAATTTCAGGCGGGCCTACTTATGGATAGGACTGGTCCCATCTTCCCACTGGAGATTTTGAGTGGGAAGAATTTCCACAAAATTTTTGTGGGTATCTTTGAAGTGTTTTTCTAAATAGATGGGTGAGCCATACCTAGCGTCCCTTATTTTTTAGCTGAGTTTATAATACTCCCCAGGCAGCACTACATTGCCCTGAACAGGGATTTAATTCTGATTCAGGGAACAGTGCCAGCTTCTTAATGAAATGCCAACAGCTCTTTTTCAGCCTCCTGGAACAGAGCTCAGCTCCTGCTGGCTGAAGGTATTGCTGAATAATGGGGACAGGCAGCAGAATCCGGAGACCAGGTGGCCTGTTAGGGAATGGGCCATAAAGTCAAGAACATAGTCATAGAGGCCAGGTTGTCATAAATTAGAATGGACAGAATTGTCTGTGTGCTTACCTTACCCCGTCTATTTGGGCTGAGAGAGAGAAAGAGTGAGAGAAAGAGAGAGAGAGAGAGATTGATTGATTATTATATAGCAATGGAATTATCCCAATTTTTGACAGGCTTAGAAAACTTTCTCTATTTCGTCCTCTTTCCACACACATATCTATTGAGAGAAAAGCACTGTTATACTGACATTGTAACATAGCACCTGCCATATATCATGCACAGATCTCTTGACAGCCTCCTCAAGATACCCTGGAAATGAGGCAGAAACTCTGCCATGATGGCAATACTTAATGATGATTATTATGACAATAACTAGCATTAACTGATCACTAACCATGTGCCTTGCAATGTGCAGTTTATACACATTCTCTCTTTTAATCCTCACCACAGATATGAAATAAGTACTATTATTATCTTTGTTTTATGAATGAAGAACTAGAGGATCCAAAAAGGCAGATGATTTGCCCAAGATTTGAAAAAGAGGAGCCAGGATTTATACTCAGGGGGCCTGCCTCCAGGGTGGCCATGATTACCTGTGCAATCTTAATCATTTGTGTGGTCCACTATAGTTTTGTACTTACTATCTCATTTGCTTCTCAGAAGGACCTGTGGTGATAAACTCAGGCCACCCTGCTAAGCAGTACAAGAAGACCACATGCCCTTCTCCCCAAATCTCTAACATCAGCAGCATTCCTCTTCACAAATGCCTTAGCCTAAACTTTCTATAATTAGATACTATTTATTTAAATCACAACACTTACTGCCTCTTAAAACTACAATGCATACTGCATCCAACCTGCCTGATATGAGTCAATCAAGGGATCATGTTCATTGACCCGGATGTAGGATTAGAGCAAACATGGAACATGGCATACTATGTTAATGAATATGCTGGTTTCTAGCAAAGGCAAATTCTAGAGTAAAAACCTTATTAATTCAAACCACAATGGGCCATGATACATGACTTTTCAACTATCCAAGCTTGGAATACCCAACATTTTCTTGCAAAGAACATACCTCTAGTTAGCTGAGAAAGATATTGCTCTGAATCTTCCAGAGTTATGACTCAGTCATTATAAAACAAAGGAAAATCCCAAACCAAAACTCAACAGGACAGTCTTTAGAAGAAGGCCAAACTATTAGGAATATTTCATTCTGAGTATAGGAGATAATTTGTAAATGGAACTGGACATGTGTATTTTCCAGGCTCTGCACAGCTTTCCTTCACCTCCTTCCACCAGTCACTTGGTGCTAGCTAGCAGGAAGTCTATTCTCTCCTGACTAGGACCTAGACCAAAGCCTATAAGAAGCAGAATCTTGAGCAGCTCTAGGAGGCTGTGGCCCAGGGGAAGGAGGCAGCCCAAAGTCCCTGTCATAGTTCCCACAGTCTGCAGGTCAGAATTCATCTAATCTTTGTACCTTCTCTTTTTTTTTTTGAGACGGAGTTTCGCCCTTGTTACCCAGGCTGGAGTGCAATGGCACGATCTCGGCTCACCGCAACCTCTGCCTCCTGGGTTCAGGCAATTCTCCTGCCTCAGCCTCCTGAGTAGCTGGGATTACAGGCACACACCACCATGCCCAGCTGAATTTTTGTATTTTTAGTAGAGACAGGGTTTCACCATGTTGACCAGGATGGTCTCGATCTCTTGACCTCGTGATCCACCTGCCTCAGCCTCCCAAAGTGCTGGGATTACAGGCGTGAGCCACAGCACCCGGCCTTCTTTGTACCTTCTCTTATTGGTGCTCCGTGGACAAGTGAAAGCCGATCCTGAGAGCTGCTCAGCATACAGATTGTAGGGGCAGACCTGAGGATTATTCTGAAACAAAGGATGCAACAAACAATATTACTCTCATCTGAAAAACATCACACCTTCCCACCAACTAACTCTGTAGGGGAATGGGGATGCTCTGGGCCACTGCACATGATCATCTCCAACTCAATATGTTTCTTGTAACAACTTTTGATGTGACTTGCCCCCTTGATTATAAAAGTAATATATACTTATTGTAGAAAATTTATAAACTATATCACCCATTATCTCACAACCAGAAATAACCCAGTGTTAACATGTTTGTATTTTTTCTTGCATTCTTATCCTCCAAAATTGTGACCCTATGATACCTGTAATCCTATAATAATCAGGCATTTTTTTCTTTTAAAGAAAACAAACATTATATCATGAGGACTTTTATGCCATGATACAGTCTTCAAAAGTTTTGAAAATATTTTTGTTTGCTGTGTTGTTGCTATTCTAGCCAGCACTAGTATGAACATCTTTGTGCATACATATTAAAGCACCTTGTTATTTTCTCGTAATTGTCACATCTTATGGTGTTCAAGGGGAATATGAGGAATTCTCTTTAACCCTAGATTTCGGGGATCCTACTGGAAACCCTACAGTTAATTTTACTAGTTTGGGTTGGCTGCTGTGCCACCAATCCAATTTTAATCTTTGTATTGTCATTGCACTGTATCTATATTGCCCCTATGACTTGGGAAACCCCTAGACAGTTCACAGGCTAGATTAGAAGAGCCACAGTGGGTGGAGGCACTTTGGCCTAAAAGCTAGTCATCCAGGAATAGGATTCAGAGCTCTTCTAAGCACTTTATTTGCTCGTACCTGTCCTTCTGGCAAGGAACCTGGGCAGCGAGGGTCCTCTGAAGTACACTCATTCCCAAATCCAGAAAGGTACTGTATGTGACAAAGACACAAATGCCACCATTAGTAGGATTTAAAGAACACTGGCAGTCTACAAAGGTAAGAATTTCTATATGGACACACATGTGTATATGATGTTCCACATATAATATCTTTACTGTGTCTTAACATATGACTCAGGAAAGAGAATATGCTTTCTGTAAATATTAGACTTCTAATTAATCAGAAGAGTGCTGTATATTCCAATTAATCAGAAGAGTGCTTCTCCACCCTTAGCTGTACTTAGTTGATTTATGCATCTACACTGAACCTCCCTAAACTTGAGACTCCATTTCCCCTTCAAACTCTGGAAAAAAAAAAAAAAAGAACAACAACAAAAAAACATTTAGGAAGACGTGTGGATCCAATCCCAACAGCAAAACCCTCTCCAAACTAGTCTGGCTGCAGGCAGAAGCCTTTGCTATCTGCCTCATCTATGGAACACATCTATATTTGTATGAATGCATGCAAATAAAGTTTAAAGATATGGGTGTCCTTTAGGAGATTTGCCAGCGCAGAATTGTTTCACAATGACACAATGGAACCTACTCGGATTGCCATCTCTTCACTTTACACCCAGAGGGAGGGAAAAAAAAGTTAAGGGTTTCTCAACAGGTAAGTCATGCAGAGCCCCTGAAACTTACTCTTGCAACACTCAACACACTTGCGAGTTCTTGTGCACTGTCTGGCTCTTTGTTAGCCTACAAGCTGCATGAAGGCTGGGACTATGGCAGTCTTAGCTCATAGAAGGTACTCAGTGGAAATCTGTTGATTGATTTTTTTCACTTAAAGCCAATTCTAATGTAAGTGTATGTGTGCTGCCGTAAATAGGGTTAGAACTCTCTTTGCTCTAACTTAAATACCAATTGATTTTAGCCCAGGATAATGAAAGTGCAGTCTTTCTCAGCAAATAAAATGCCACCATCTGAACACATCTCCTAAAGAGATATAAGAAGGATGGAAGTGAGTGAAGGGTAGGCCCTCCGGAGTTCTCAGCAGCATGGAGATATAACACGCCTGGATGTGTGTGATGATTAGGTCAACAACGGTCTATATTTGAACAAAGTGAAGGCACTGTGGCTTCCATCACAGGCTGGTCTCAAATTCCATTTCACAGAATTGAAGATAATTTGGGGTTATTACCAATTCTCAGCAGAAATATCAGACGTGAAAGTTATGACCTAGAAAGCAATGGAGGTGAAATTATTCTTTTTGCCTTCAGATATAATATTTTGTATATTTGAAAATTTGTCATCACAAAAAAATATTAAGGTATATACTGATTTGTTAAAAGCAGCGGCATGCAGTTAGGATGATATCTTTGGGGAAATGGCAGACACTATCCAGCATTCTGATTCTCTGCTGCATCTAATTTTCTCCTTCTAAACTGAACCCCATGCTCACCATCAACGGGATTGAATTTGAGCTGCTGAGAATTGGTAATAACCCCAAATTATCTTCAATTCTGTGAAATGGAATTTGAGGCCAGCTTGTGATGGAAGCCACAGTGCCTTCACTTTGTTCAACTGCCACTTTATTTCTCTCTGCAAGAGATGAAGGCTGGAGTACAGCTGAACTTTCTGGCAGGTACCCGTGGATTTACACATTAACCTTCCCCATTCTTTGTAACTGCTGGCCTCAAAAGAGAGTTCAGGGTTATGCGTTTGGAACAAGAGTTAGTATATATGTTTCTGAAGTATTTGATTCAGACTGTGCTTTAAAAAATAGAAAAGAAAGTAGGAAGAACAGCTGGTGGTTTGGAAGGAAGCCACCAAGCACTGCGAGGTGCGAGTTCTGAATCTGTTTCTCAATCTTAGCTGCAGTGCATTGGCTAAGGAGGAATGTGAAAACTGCTGAGTCACTATCAAAATCAATTGGTTTTTCCAATTCCCCTGAGAGAAAAATTACAGATGAGTTTATTACAGCTTTAAAATGCCATGTCCCTCACTGCTGAAGGCATCTGAATTAAGGAAGTAGTAATTGCAGCTGCTTTCTTCAGACATTGAGCTCAAGGACAGAATCTCAACTCTGTTTTTATCAGCTGGGAAAATCCAAGCATTCATTTCCAGCTGGTTCAGTGCCTATGCAAAAGTATATCGTGTACAAAAATAAAATTAAAAAGCTAACATTAAGCATGTTTTCTACAGTTTGGATTTCTGAATAATTTGATCCGACAGAAAATTTTTTTTTTCAGGAGAATTATGTGCATACTTTCTAAATGCAAGATAAATTCCTGAGCTCCATGTGACTTCAGTACCACCAGTTCTTTGGCAGCTTACGAGTATACAGCTTTTTAATTCTCACCTGGTCCCCAGGATATGGTTTACTTGTCAGAGTAGTTTTATGAGGTGCTTTCTCCTCACTCTGATTCTAGGTAACACCTGATGAGATGGACAGATGGTGCACCTCACTTCCTCTTTCTGGGCATGAAGGAAAGAGAGAGAAGTCAGGGTAGAGCTACTGCTACTGTATGTGTGTGTGTTTGTAGAAAAGGAGTCTAATATTTCTAGTTAACCTTGATGGGAACGTAGAATATAGATTGTGAAGGGAACTTGTATATTACCGCAGTAGGCTGAATAATGGCTCTGAAAGATATGTATGGCTTAATCCCTGAAACCTGTATTACCTTTTCTAGCCAAACAGACTTTTGCAGATGTGATGAAGGATCTTGGAATGGGGAGATATCCTAATTATTTGGGTGTATCCTAAATGTAATCACAAGTATCATTATAAGAGGGAGGCAAAGGGAGATTTGGCTTCTAAGAGGGGAAAAGGTGATGCGATTACAGAAGCAGAGATACATTTTTTGAAGATAGAAGAGGCTACAAACCAAGGAATGTGGGTAGCCTCTAGAAGAAACAGAATCCATGGAAAAGGCAGGGAAACACAATCTCCCATAGAGTCTCCAGAAGAAATTGTTCCTCTCTGCAAGAGAGGAAGGCAGGCTGGAGTACAGCTGAGCTTTCCAGCAGGCACCAGTGGATTTACTCATTAACCTTCCCCATTCTTTGTAACTGCTGGCCTCAGAAGAGAGTTCAGAGTTATGCGTTTGGAACAAGAGTTAGTATATATGTATTTGAAACTGGTTTCACTAGGCTAAAGTTAAGGTGTCAGCCACACCTTTTGTGTTGTTTTAAGCCAATAAATTTGGGGTAATTTTTTATAGCAGCAACAGGAAATCAGTTATGTAGAATAGTAGGTCCCATTTCTGGCTAATCATTAGAATCACTCCCGAAGCTTGTTATATACAGACTCAGAGCAAGTGAATCAAGGATTTGGTGGTGGGGCCAAAGCCTGCAAGTTAAGCAAGCTCTTCATTTTAGAAATGAGGAAACCAAGGTTGGGAGAAGCGAAGTAACTTACTCAAAAACATAGGGTATTACGTTTTAAATTTAATTTTATTATTTTATCTTTTGAATTTTCTTCCCCCAGCTTTACTTTTGTGTAAATGCGATTTCATTTATGGCTTTGTGTTGACATATTCATTAAAATGAAGAAATAAAAAATGAGAAACAGTTTTAAAAATTATATAATGTTTATTGATTAGAATGAATATGATGCAATCTGGTTTTCTGTGCTCAGATTCCTGACCTTTGGAGTTAACCTTTCCTTGTAAAAGATTAGACAGCAGGCTGGGAAGAATGCCTTTGAAACTGAGAGCAAAGACTTGCATGTAACTTACACTGATGTCCTGGTGATGTGCATAATAAGTTGCTTAAACATTACAGCAGGATAGGATTTTAGATATAATTTATTTATAAATGGTAAAGATGTTTCCAACCCCCACTGAACTTCCTCATAGAATGTTCATCAGAAAACAAAGTTTCTATCTACTCTTTCCTCCAAGACTTCAACTCCTACCATTGACATCATGACACTCAGATCTATTCCCCTAGCCCTGTCCACTCCCCTGAAATCCAGATCCATATATCCAACCACCATCTGGGTATCTCAATTTGGCTGTCCCTCCAACAACTCAAATTTTGCTGACACTGTTTTGGACTCTAGAACATTCAGGCATTCTGCATGTGCTGTGCCCTTGCACTCACTCTTCCCTTCAGACCCTATCCTTCTTCACTTGGCTGGTTCCAACTTCTCTCTTAAGATTCAGTTTAGGTACAGGCTCCTTTAGGAAGTTTCTTTTGACTTTGCCTATCTCAGACTCTGTTCCTCTACTACATTAATCTGTAGTATCATGCACTAGCACAAAATATTTGCTGAATTAAAGAATGAGAGTTAACTATCAGTCAGGCATAAAGATAAAAAACCAAAGTTCATTCCAGAGTTGAGTGTTTTCAGGATTCCTATCAATTAGGAAAGTGTTTGGTTATTCAAACTCAGAAACACCTCCCTTTAACTGATGGATTCTTCAAACTCAGCATCAGTTAGAGTGCATTAGGGCACTTCTCAAACCCTGCATTCTGGGAAGAAGTCTGATGGGGGGAGGTCTGGCCCACCTGCCCTGAGCCAAGGTTCTGGGCAGTGCTATTCAGTCACATATGCATGTGTTGGGCACTGATGCAAGACTGGGCTGGGCATTAGGCATAGTTTTAGACATTAGGGACATATTCTCTTTCCTTGCCTTAAGATACCGGTTTAGTAGGGGCCATTAAGACCCCTTTTTGAGCCTGGACTTTGCATTCAAACATAACCTAGTTGCAATCCAGTCATCTATTGGCAGTGACCTTGGGCAAATCATAGTCTCTCCAAGCTTTACTTTTCTAATTGATTAATAGAATCAAGAACCTCTCTCTATACCCCAGATTTATTTTAAAGATTATGAGTTAATTCATAGTTAAAATGCCTAGCATCTAATAGCACAAAACCCATACATACTTTTCAATTGTGTATTACTAAAAAGAAGGAATGATTTACTAGAGGACATGCTAGGGCTTTTACTGGTCAATGGCTGATTGATAGCCTCAATTAACTGAATAGATTAAGCATATCTAATTGGTGGCAGAAGTGGTCCAAGAAGCTGCAGCAATGGGAATGTGTCAGAGCAGGGGGTGGGAAAGAGACAGTGAGAAACGTGCATGTCTGTAGTGGAGGGGAGCTCTTAGGATGTCTACAGGTTTCCAAGACAATGATTGAAATAAAGACAAAAAATGACGAATAAGATCTTCATTTCTTTCCTTTATCACCTTTCCCTTGTTCCGCAGCCCCAGTTGTGCCCACAGACACCACAATGAAGCCTCTGAACACAGGGATTTGAACTAGGGCTTCTCCAAGTTCTTTTCAACTCTGACACCCTGGTGTTCTCAGAAGCTTCCATAAATTTTGGCCGAAGGAGCCACAGCAAATTTGTCAGATGATCTCTTACCTTTAACTTCCATAAATTTTGGCTGAAGAAGCCACAGGAAACTTGCCAGACGGTTTCTTACCTTTAATTCGGCCATTTTCTCTCTGCTCTATGTGTGATGACTTCAGGAAACGCAGGCCCAGAGGATACAAAGCCACAATGCTTCTTTCTCCTTCAAACCACTCTTTGGATATTCTGGTTTCCACTGCTTCACTGTGCTTCACTGTCAGTGAGTCACTCAAACCAGCTGGGAGAATTGCCTAACTCATATATAGGGACAAAGTCCAACAAGCTTATTTTTTAACTGCTTACACAAGTGCTTTGGTTTTTAAACAGTTTGTTCCTATGTGTTTGCAGAGGCCGGGCTCCTCTTCACTGAGGCAGATATTGACCAATTATTTGTTCAAGTTAAAAGGAAGCTTATTTCAAAAGGCATATAATTTGAAGCTATCAGGGAAAGGAACTGTGGCAGATAGTGCCTGCTCTGTGTGTTGGAGAGTTCTCTGTTGAGTTCTGACTCAGGCTAGAAAGGAACAGGCAGTGCTGAGTCTGGAGGGCAGTGAGAAAAACCCCTAGACATTTACCAGCTCCAGATGTTTACACTGGGGTAAGATGTTTACACACAGCCACTTGATGACAAGCACCAGGACCAGAACCACTCAGTTCTCTGCAGGTGCTTCCCAGGAATAAGCTCAGGTTCTTGGGTAAGTATTAGGCATAGTTTTAGACATTAGGGACATATTCTCTTTCCTTGCCTTAACATATCAGTTTAGAAGGAGCCACTAAGACCCCTTTTTGAGCCTGGACTTTGCATTCAAACATATCCTGGTTGTAATCCAGTCATCTACTAGCAGAACCTAAAGCCTTTCACTTAGAGCAAACTGAGGTGTTTCCTATTGCTCTTTTTAATTTCTTAAAGTACATTTAGTTTTCTTATAAACTCTTTAAGAGTTTTGTTTCCTAATGTTTTTACACTTCTAAAACAGACTAAGGGATTACTCTCCAGCCACCTCCTCTATGACTCCCTCATTATTCATCTTGGCTGCTCTCCTTGGTCATTGGCAGGTAAAGGGGAAAGGGGAAAACATATTGAGTGCCTGCTTTTGTCAGATTTTTCCATATCTAACTTCACAAAAAAAATCTTGTAAACTAGGCATTATCACAACTCAAATGCCAACAGACAAGGGAGGAAGTATAAATGAATAAAATAGGCTAGCTGATTTTTCAAGATAAGATGAAGCTCCAATTTTTAAACATTGGCAATTAGAATGAGAGAGAGTGAGAGAGAGAGAGACAGAGACAGACAGAGAGAGAGAGAGTGCGAGAGTGAGAGAGAGAGACAAAGAGAAACTAACCTGTGATAGATGGCAAAAAAAATGCCCAAATTCCTCCTATCCTTGTATATGTGCCCCTTTGAATGTGACTTTGCTGTTCCTCCCATCAAGAGGTAGGGTCTTTTTCTTTGGCCAATAGCAAACATGACACAGAGTTTGAAAAGTGCTTGTGACTTAAGACAGGTCCAATTCTTACAGCCAGAGACACTGTGCAAAGTAGCTGGGCTGGCCTCCAGAGATCAAGGCAACAGCGCTGCAAGCCCCACAGTGACTGCCAGACATGTGAATGAGGCAGTCTGGCTGCCAGGTGACTGCAGACACATGTGTGATCCCAGGCAAGACCAGCAGAAGAACCACCAGTTAAATCTGGGCCAAACTGCTGAGCCACAGAATGGGGAACAAATAGAATGGTATATTTTACACTACTAAAATTTGGGATGGTTTGTTAAGCAGTGATAAATAACTGATATAATCATGCAGGTCAAAAAACATGTGCAGATTTGAAGTGGCTACAGGCTGCCAGTTTCAGATCCTCTGCTTTAGATAAATGGGTTTAAACAACCTCCAGGGGTTCCTAGGCTCCGGCATACTGCAGTAGCACAAGAATGACTGCCTGCATACGAGGTGCTAGCACAGAGTGGGCCAGACAAAAGGGGACATGTTGACAGGAAACAAGTGGCAGGCTGGTAGCCAACCCTGTGGACTGACGCCTGAGGACTGATAGGAAATCTCAGCATATATCAGCACAGACAGATAACATTGTGGTATGATGTAAACTACTCTGGAATTCATATGCTAACCTGGGAGGAAGGAAGGTGGAGACCCCAGCTTTATTGAGGCTAAGTTTTCACTATTCCTATAACAAGCACACTCAGAAAGTGAATTCGAGGACAAGATCTCTGGTGTATCTGAGTTTATGAGTACCTTGGGTCTTCAATCTTTATAGATCCTGGAAGTTCGTAGTTGGTGGTTAGATAAAGAAATAAATGGGAGCTAATAAAAGACAAAGGAAAATCTTTACTGCCTTATTTTTCAACAAACTTTCTAGGTTATTTCCATTGAACCAGCTTTGAAGGTAGATTTAAGAGGTGTTTTGTTTGTTTGTTTGTTTTTTTTGTTTTGTTTTTTTTTTGGAGACGGAGTGTCGCTCTTGTTACCCAGGCTGGAGTGCAATGGCGCGATCTCGACTCACCGCAACCTCCGCCTCCTGGGTTCAGGCAATTCTCCTGCCTCAGCCTCCTCAGTAGCTGGGATTACAGGCACACACCACCATGCCCAGCTAATGTTTTGTATTTTTAGTAGAGACGGGGTTTCACCATGTTGACCAGGATGGTCTCGATCTCTTGACCTCGTGATCCACCCGCCTCGGCCTCCCAAAGTGCTGGGATTACAAGCGTGAGCCACTGCACCCGGCCTGAGGTGTTTTGATTCTTTCCTAAGGTGTGAGATTTCTGAAAGGGTAAGAAAGTGTTAACAGTTCCCTGACTGAATGAAAATTACTTTGAGGGGTCTGAAAATATTTAAAATGGAATACATCTATTCCTTCTAAAAGGAAAGAATATACACACGGGATATTAACATATTATTTTATTATTTATTTATTTTTTGAGACAGATTCTTGCTCTGTTACCCAGGCTGGAGTGCAGTGGCACAAAAACGGCTCACTGAAGCCTCAACCTCCTGGGCTCAAGCGATCCTCCCGCCTCAGCCTCCTGAGTAGCTGGGACTACAGGCACACACCACCACACCCGGCTACTTTAAAAAACTTTTAGTAGAGATGAGGTCTTGCCATGTTGCCCAGGCTGATCTTGAACGCCTAGGTTCAAGCAATCCTCCCACCTTGGTCTCCCAAAGTGCTGGGATTACAGACATGAGCCACTGCACCTAACTTAATGTTATTTTTTAGAGTCAGAGTCTTGCTGTGTTACCCAAGCTGGAGTGGAGGGGCAACATCGTAGCCCACTATAGCCTTGAACTCCTGGGCATAAGCCATCCTCCAGCCTCAGCCTCTCAAAGTATTGGAATTACAGACATGAGCCATCATGTCCTGCTGGGATATGAGAATAAATAACACACAGCTACAGATAGTTCTGGTTCTATGTCTAATGGCTTTCCATTTTAATTAATGTAATTATACATTCATTTATTTAACAGTTTTTGAAAACCATCACAACATAGTATAAGTGCTCTGACAGAGAATAGCCCAGGGTTCTAGGGGGCACAAAGCCTGGATGAGCAGAGCCAAGGAGGGCTTCCCAGAGGAGACAATGTCTGAGCCAAGTCACATAAAGTAAGAGTTGGACAGAAAGGGCAGTAAGCGGAGAGAACAAGGTGTGCAAAGAGAAAAACAGAAGTGCAGCTTATGCAATAAACTATGTTTAGGGCAATGCAACTGAAATTGAAGTGGAGGGATCCAGTCAGGGAAAGCTTCTAGGGAAGCAGGAGAAATAGAAGGTATCTTCTG
Source organism: Sapajus apella (assembly GCF_009761245.1). Lineage (NCBI taxonomy): Eukaryota > Metazoa > Chordata > Mammalia > Primates > Cebidae > Sapajus > Sapajus apella. Next base: position 748,758 of record NW_022436980.1, on the reverse strand, counting down.
GACAGGGTGATCAGCATTCAAAGACACACAGTGGAAGGAGTAGGCTGTGAGTAAGGGTTAATACATACAGGTCAAATACATACAGGAGCAGAGAAAGGTCACAATATCAAAGCTGTGAGAGACAAAAAACAAAAGTTGATAAAAAAAACCAGGCAGAAGAGGATGGATTCAACGAACCAATATGGGGAATGTGTGAGGCAGAGAACCTGAAAAGCAGCAGAAATATGAAACTTTAGGTGTCTGCCCCTCCCAGATTCTACTGCAAGATAGGAGGTTTATTCTCTGCTCCAGAAGAAATGACACTAGCAAGTGGAGGGGTGGGTAGGACCAAAACTAAGTATAATCGGCAGTGATGAAACCTCCAGCCTCCTTCTCCCATTACATTTCCAGAATGTTATCAGCAAGTGTTCCCTCCAGATAGGAGACTGGAGGTTACTTCTCTAAGACAGTGGCCTGTAAATACAATATATTTAGGAAAATATATATATATAATCTTTCTGGAAATGCTTATTTTAATGAGGTAGATATCCCCTCTTTAATTCAAATATCCATGAATATACAATTCTTGTTTCTAATTCTTATTTCTAAAATGAGACAATACTTTAGTACCATTTCATCAGTATCATTTCATTCTATTTTTTGGTTTTATAGAACTAAGTGGAGAAATTTGTTCACATAAATAAGTAGATATAAATGGAAGGAATTTTGTTATAATCTCACTTCTTTGGAATTAAATCTCAAAAATCACAGTGATCTATCAATATTTTATCATAGATTAAGACATTTTATACAAAACATTTAAAAATTATTTTAAAAAAATAATCCATCCATCAACAACTCAGTTAGGTTCTTCTTTCTTTAATTGCATTGAAAGCAAATAATTGGAAACCTGAAGAAAAGGCTTCATTACTCAGCTACTAGAATCATTCATTTTAATTAAATATTATGCTTTCACTTAGAGGTTGTATTAGTCCCTTCTCATGCTGCTACGAAGAAATACCCGAGACTGGGTAATGTATAAAGAAAAGAGGTTTGACTCACAGTTCTGCATGGCTGGGAAGGCCTCCGGAAACTTACACTCATGGCAGGAGGGGAAGCAAACATGTCCTTCTTCAGGTGGCAGGACAGAGAATGAGTGCTCAGTGAAGGGGGAATCCCTCATAAAACCATCAGATCTTGTGAGGACTCACTATCAAGAGAACAGGATGGGAGCAACTACCTCCATGATTCAATTATCTCCACCAGATCCCCCTCAACAATACTTGGGGATAATGGGAACTACAATTCAAGATGAGAGTTGGGTGGGGATACAGCCAAAACATATCAAAGATGCTTTGTCTCATTTACTCAGAAAGAACTAGGAAATAACAATAATTTTATATATTTTTGCCATATAATTTTTTGATAAAAAGCTTTTTGATATTTTGACAGACCAGACAGAAGTTCTGCCACAAAAGATGCCACAAACTTGTGTATTTTTTACTAAAGTTCTCTTTGCTTTGCTTTCAGAAACCCTGTATTAAACAAATAATAATTATGGGGAATGGAACAGTGAAGTCCTTAAATAAAACAAATATTTAGAATTGTCCTTTTGTTGGCATCCTGAAGACATTTACATCCTGGGGCGATATACTAGAGTGCTATTATACCACTAGTGAGATACAGCTCTTCCTTAGTGGGAAAGGGTGACTGTGAAAACAGAGGTGAGAAATAAGAGCTAGCACTGAGCTGCCTTCACAAACAGATCAATTTAAACGAAGATTTACACAGGGCAATTGGTGATCTGGAAAATGATTCCCTTAAAACTATCTGTGCTTATATACCTCTTAGAGGGGATGCCTGTACCCACTCCAATTTGCAGACCACTGACCCACCCCAAGAAAGTGGAAAACATATCCAGAAAGCTTGGAATTGCTACATGGTAATGTGAAGCAGGGGGTGACAGGCCTACAGAATAATCACTACAAAATGGAGTTAGGCATCAGAGGACTCCAGGACAGATGTCTCTGAGAAAAAGATGGAACAGAGAGATTACCTGATGTACTTGATGGTACTGAGCAAGGTTTTACATCTTGGTTGGAGTTTGGGGGTTCCATTCTTCATCATTAGTTATTGATGACCTTGGCAAAGCTTAATATTATCCAGCTGAGAAAACATAGTACTAGAGAGGGGGTGTAGGATGACAAGGCACTGATTAGAAATAAAGCTATCTGGATTAAAAACAGAACCTAGAGGGAAAACAGTGGCAGTAATAAAAATGATAGCAGTACATGAAAGACAAGTATTTCCTATTTTGCCAACAGAAGACATGATAATCATCTCATGTTTAACTCAGTATGTGTAGCTTTGAGTGGGGAGGAGTGGCTCAGTTCATTAAGGTGAGATTAGGTTGAGGCAGCCAAAGGTGAGTTTTGATGAATTCTGCTATAATGGCACTCCTAAAGTAAAGAGTTCACAATCTATATTCTCTACTTTTTGATTAGTTTGTCTTTCTTAAAGGCTAGATCCTGACTTATCTGCATGAGAATAAACTGGTTTGTCTGTTAAAAATACAAAATCCTGGCTTTATCCTATACATGTAGAAAGGGAAGAGAGAGGAAATCCTGGAATCTGCATTTTAAACAAGGACTTCAAGGGATTCTTATACACTTTTGAGTTTGAAAGCCCTCCATTTAAGTCCTTAATGGAGGTGCAGATTATTTGTAACTGAATGCCCAATCCCTTTACTACTCTATAGAGCAGCCCCAGCTGACTCCAGCAGCAGATATTTTGCATAGGCAAACATACTGTGAAATATTTAAGGCATAGGGTTGGATTTCCTGGAACCCTTCCTCTCTCACCAAAGTGATTTAGCTCAGTCTTGGGACTGTGGATAAATGAATTTCTAATTTCCTTCTCCTCCTTTCACCAAAACAGAATCCTCCTTTGAATTTTAACAGATATTAAACCAACACAGACACCCTGTTAGACCTTTAAACTTCTTAAAATAGGAGATGTTACCTGTGCTTTAAAAATTCAATTAAGCCACCATCTAGTAACCCACACAAGGTCCTACCTATGGTGGGTGTTACTGTACACTATTGAAATGAGGACTTAGAAACTCTGATTAGGGAGAAATTAGGAGCTCTTCACCTTAGTCTGATGGCCCTGCATATCAGTTCCATGAAGTCCATTTTCAGAATGGACAAAAAAAACAAGTGTCAGGGCACCTGTATGATACCATGAATACCTCAAGTTTGGGAAATTCTAAGAACACAAGCTGAAGCTATTAAGAATCAATTCTTTCGAGAATAGCTTTTCTTAGAGCACTGAAGGGGAGAATAGCTTTCTTTCTTCACCCATCACTAGGTTCACGACTGAGGCACCTATAACAAAAGACTGATCAATGAGAAAAGCATACAAATTTATTTAAGTTTTATGAGACAGGAATCTTTAGAAATGAAGATGCAAAGAAACAGGAAAACCTGTATATTTTTATGTACAGTATCATGCAGAAGTATAATCAGAGGACAAAATGATATAATCTAACAATAATAAACTGTGAAGAACTCAGCAAGTCCTGTTTGTTCAGATTCTCCTTGGTGTCTCTGTATCTGTGAGGATAAAGGGTACCTCTGGAATAAAGGTTTTATGATCTACTTCAGAGGAAGGTCACTTAGGTTTTATGGCCTGCTTCAGAGGGGAAGGTGTGAAAAACCTTGTTACTGCAGTTTTTTTAGATATCAGGGTGCAATATTTTGGGGTTGTATGCCTTGAATCCCATCAATATTAAGGGGGAGAGACTAGCTTAAATCTTTACTTGGATTCCAACTAAGTCTTACCCACCCAAGGGGCAGAGGAGTGGTCATATATATGCCTTCACATCTGGTCAGCTCCACAATGAGTCAGAAAATTGGTTAGAGATCTAAATCACAACAGAAAAAAAAAATCTTTATTGCTACCAACTTGTCCCATCAAGAGAGTAAGATATACATATGTAAAGAAATAGTCATTCTGTCATCCAGGCTGCTGGAAGGCAGTGGTGCAATCATGAATCACTGCAGCCTCAAACTCCTAGGCTCAAATGATCCTCCCGCCTCGGTCTCCTAAAGTGCTGGGATTAAAGGTGTGAGCCACAGCACCTGGTCAATTATACTTCAAAAAAAATATATTTTGACATGTATACTTATTATCTATAAGCATTTTTCATGAGTAGTTCTCAAGAAGTCCTAGCAAAAAGTATACTTCAAAAACATTCTTTTTTAAAGAACTCTAGCTAATAACATTCATTTGGGTGAAAAGCCTTATTATGCTGCTGCTAATAACTGCAACAAATTTACCTTAGATTATTAAAAACTACTTTTTCTTAGAAAACTATAATTCAAGGAATCAGGCTTGGCTGCAGAAAGAAATGGAGTTGAGGAATACTGTTAATTTTTCCAGCTTGACCCCAGAACCATCAACAATGGTTTACTTTTTTGTTATTTATTTATTTTAGACGGATTCTTGCTTTGTCATCCAGGCTGGAGTGCAATGGCATGATCTCAACTCATTGCAACCTCCACCTCCCGGGTTCAAGTGATTCTCCTGCCTCAGCTTCCCAAGTAGCTGAGATTACAGAGGTGTGCCATCAGGCCTGGCTAATTTTTGTATTTTTAGTAGAGACGGGGTTTCGCCATGTTGGCCAGGCTGGTCTTGAACTCCTGACCTCAAGTGATCCACTCACTTTGGCCTCCCAAAGTGTTGGGATTACAGGCATGAGCCACTGTGCTCGGCCTATTTTTATTTTTTATGATGTAGAAAATAAAAAGTTCAGGATAATTTTTTTTTTTAATTAAAAGAAAGATAAAGAAAGCAGAGGGAAGGAAGGGGTTTTGATTTATTTTTTAAAGGAGAAATACAAAGAGTTTTAGTTGGTTTAAGTCTCTGTGAAACATTTGGTTTCTACTTCCCAACTATACAGCCTATGCCACAACATACTGTGACCAATTCTACATACAGATCATGATTTGCATAGCTCTTCTTTATGTCAAAAAGAAACCAGGGGTAGATCCTTTCAAAGAGGAAGTAAAGAAAGGCTGGAGAATAGTCTAGCTGATGAAAGCTGATTTAAAAATCCTTTTCCAAATTCCCAAGACTGCCTTTCTAAAAGGACTCTCTAACATTCTTATTTTAATATCCTCTTGCAGCATACCTTGATTTCCAAGGTACTTCTGGAACCTAATTAAAATGGAATAGAAAGTGAATTCGGTGTTTTCTACCTAATTTTAAAATGAGAAACAAAAACTGTGTATTTATTATTATTATTATTTAAAAGTATACAGCAAAATCAGGAGTACAAGGATCAGCACCAGAGCCAGAGAGAGAATATGGGTGATAAAATGCTGAATAAATTGTTTTTAGAAATCAAGTTCATATGCTAAGGAAGAACTGGGGCAGAGAAGATTAAGCAAGCAAAAAGATGGGTTAAAAAAAGTAATGATGAACTATTATGGACACACACGCACACACACACACACACACACACACACACACTCCCCACCCCCAAAAAGCTTTGAAGTGATTATGAAATCCAGGAATCCTAGTTCATAATTCATGTAAATGTGTTGCTGTGGAACTTATTTTTACTTCTCTCCATAAATAAATTGTTGACACAAGAATAATATTCTCAGTTTTCTGACTATAGCTAAGGGACATTTCAGGAATTGACTTTTCCTGAAAATAAAAAAAAAAATGGAGAGAAGGCTATAAATGTCTCTCAGTGCCCTTGTGCAGGTCTTAGATTTTACCCTACCTATTTCCAAATAAAACAGCAAGAGACTGCAGACAGCAGCAACCTAAAGAGTAAGGGAGCTGTCAATTTTTCACATCATTTTACCAGAATTCTTTTTTTCTGGTATTGCTGTTCTGTATGTATTATTAATCTGTATTTATATTTAACTCTAGCTATTAGTCCGCCTCTTCCAGCCACTGAGCCATTTGCAAAGGAGAGAAGAGGGAGACAGGGTTGCTATTATTAGACATTTCTGTGTGTGATGAGGGTAGAGACAATTAAATAACACCATTTTGCATCTTTGAAAATGACAGAGATTGTTTGGGGTGGACAACTCAGGGCTGGTTAACAGGACCTTTCCCCTCAAGAAGGTAAAACAATAGAGATACATTTTTCAAGTACTGTACTTAAGCCTTCAGCAGTGAGTGTGGGAAAATTACAGACCCATAAAAACCCTCCAGTTCTAGGCAAGAGTAAATTTTCTTTGGAGTTCACTGTCATTGCTCATTTACTGCATCATTTTGACATCATCTCATATTTCCACAAGGCTTTTACATAATCTATAAACAGGGACAGAAAGGTGAGGAATACAGAGAACAGGAACAAAGTTTGGACCTCCCATGTTGTCACTACCTTTCATTTTTCCATTAAAGGGTGAGGCTGAAGGGTAGCATTTTAAGACGTCTTCATTAAAAGGCTGTAATGGTAATAATTGACACAGCAAGAGGAAAGCTGTGAAAGACTGCCACTGCTTGCTCACTCTTCCAAGGACGAGTGTAACTCAGTCATAATGAAGGCTCTTTAATGTTCCTGCCCCAAACCTTTTCCGATCAGGAAAGCCTGGAATCTACAGGCAAGAAAGACAATTATATTAAGTCTCAAGAAATAAAAGTTCAAATACTAATAGTAATTTTTTCCTTCTTTTCCATTTCTGTATGTTAGCCAGTTTTTCCTTTAAAAAAAGAAAACAGTTTTCTGAGGTTTTGCTCAGAAAACCACAGATTAAATAATAAAAAGAAAGTTTACCAAAATGGAAAATATCTGCCAACAAATTGGTGACAGTGTCATCTAAATCAGAAAAACAAAGATAAATCTCATAATACCTACTAGACTTTTATATAAATTATTTGTACTGTGACAGACTCTGAACGTATACTCTTGGAGTCCCAAGGAAATCCTTTTTTTTTTCTATTTTATAATGTAATCTTATTCCTAGATTATTCTTGTTTCCTAGACCCTTATTTTCCCTTTGTTCTGTTTTTCTCCTTTTCAATTAAACAGGATAGAAGGAAATCATTGTTTGTGCCTACAAAGGGCTTTCTGCAACTTTTAAAAATCACTTCTGAACTTAAATTTGGAAATCATCTATCTAAATTTAAAAATCCATTTTATCAAGAAAAAATAGATACCAACCTGATTACCTTCTCTTAAAAAGTATCTCTTCTCTATGACCTGTGAAAAACAAAGATTTTAAGGGCTTAGCACATATACCTGAAAAAAGGGGCTAACTGCAATGACCACAAATGGTACTAAAAGGAATATATGCGAAATAAGAATCTTTTCCATAGCAGTAGATATGTAGTAGAGTGAGCTAAAAATCCGGTGTTTAATGAGATCAGAATTGTGGGAGAATTTCCATAAAAGCCTGCCTCATTCCAAAAAGCATTAATGATAGATCAAAAAATAAATGAATAACAAAAACTAAATAATGATAGAATGACATCCATGCAATTCTTAGAGTATGGTAGCAAATATGACTCTAAGTTTCCTAGCAGTCAGTCCCAAAATGTACTAAACAAAATCCACAAGATAAAAAAAGCACTTGCCTGCTACAATAGTCTTGTCTTATTTCTTAAAGAGGAGACTGCTTAACAGAGCAAACCACCACATCCTTATAGTAAGTGGTGACAAATTCTATATGGCCTCAATATAGACAGATGACGCAACATCAAAAGCAGTCTAATGACTGTCGTATTGTCTATTTTTTTTTTTTTAACTAACTGCACCTTTACTTCAGTAGTTTCAGAATTGTCTGCATTTGTTAAGTAGAAAACACAAGTTCAAGCAGTAGATGCATTTGCACAAATCCATCAACATTTTTGAAAAGAAATCCTCACAATATATGTTCAAATGTAATGAGTTTAAGAGCACCATGTTTTCATCGATTTTTCCTCCAAACTGCTGTAAACACTGAAGAGCACCATGTTTCCATATAATGAAAAATATTTTCAAGAATAATATATTCTGTTCTAACACTTGAGAAACTGCAATGGCTACAGATGAAGTATTATAAAGTCTCTGATTTAGGATGGCTTGAGTACAATTTTTTGACTTTATGGTGTTGTGAAAGCAAGATGCATTCAGTAGAAACTATACCTTCAGTGCCCATACAATGGGCACTTTTTTCACTGTCAGTATAGTATTCAATAAATTACAGGAGCCATTCACAACTTTTTAATAAAACAGGCTTGTGTTAGATGATTCTGCCCAACTATAGGCTAACATAAGTGTTCTAAACATGTTTGAGGAAGGCTAGGCTAAACTGTGATGCTTGGTAAGTTAAGTATAATACATGTGTTTTTGACTAACAATGTTTCCAATTTTCAAGGGGTTTACTGAGATATAACCCTATCGTAAGTTGAGGACTATCTGTATTTTCTTTACACAGACTTGCTGTGATAAGAAAAGTTAACCAGGTAATAACACAGATCAGCTGGAGATAAACTTCAAGGCATTCAAATTTGAAATTATGCAGCTAAGAATTCCTCTGAATGAGAATAGAGCATGTTCTTCCAAGGCCAATGCCAGCTTGCTCTCTCTGGTATGATAGCCATTCATCCAGATTCTTGCTGTCTTGGAGACTATGGCTGTATTATTTTTAGCCACAAGATACCCAGGGCAAAGTTGCATTCACTTACCCCAGAGGTAGAAAAGTTGGTTCATTATTAGTGTACATCTTAAAACAATCCCACAAAAAACAAGAAGGAGACTGATTCCCTTTCCTCTATGGCAGGACAGGAAAATCTGATTATTCTGGAGTGCGAGGAATTACTACTAATTGAAAGAGGCTGGAGAAGGAGTTAGATTTTCTTTTGGAGAAGAAATCTTTATGCTAAATTCTGGAAGAACTGAATGAAATTTGGTTGTCAGCTCCTTTGGTTTCAGGCAATCACCTCAGTCTGGAGGTCTGGCCAACCTCCTAACCCACATACCTTTTGTTGTGATTTAGACAATAAAAAGAGAAATGAACTTTTTGGTCTTGGTTATAATTCTTTACCCCTGACTTGCAATGTTTACTTCTGATTTTTTAAAAAAATAAAGCCTTCCTGACAACTTGGATCATACCAGTTAATAACCAGTTTCTCTAGGATATAATTTAGTATATCTTATTTTTTAATTTTAGAACTAATAAGTTATTTTTAAATTTAAACAACACACTTTGGGATCTTTCAGATCTATAAGATGTTGCTCTTAGGGGACAGGATTTTGTATTGATGGGGCCATGGATCTAAACCAAATGGAAGTTCTTACATTTTAAGTTTGAAAACAATGTGGAGAGAAAATCTGGCTCCTTGCAGTGCTACACATTTTTCATGTCATGGCACACACAGAAAATGCTAATATTTGTACAGCACACTGGGGAAAATGGAAGAGGCTGCCTATCACCCAACCTCCCACCCTGAGGGCTCTGGCTGCTCTGAGAACTGAGAGAAATCAGTATACAGGTACATCTGTATCCTATTTGCCACATACCAGTTAAGAAGTTTTGCAGTGAAGCAAGATTTTCCTAGTGGCCTAATACTAATCAAGGAGGGGGCTGGGGCTTATCTAATGATGACAAAGAGGCCAAATATTAAAACCCAAATTATCTAAAGCTGGGGCTTATCTAACACTGAACAAAAGGGTCAAATATTAAATCCCTAAATACTTAAAAGAAAAAAAAGTGATTCATTAAGAAGAGCGATAGGAAGATGATTTTCTTAGGCAATGACACTTAAAAAGAAATATAATACAGGAATTAAACTTTTTCAATAATATATGCAAAAGGACATCCTATTTTACCTTACTATGCAATTTCAATATTAAGCAAACAACTTAAACTTGGTTAATACTATGTGCAATGCAGGTGTATGGCCTTGTGAAGGAAAGATAAACAGTGCTCTAATTTACCAGTATGCTGAGTCATTCCACATTTTCCTTCCAGTTGAGGACAATAAAATGATGCTAGCAGAGAATCAATAACTGGAATGCAATAGTGTTCTGAGAGGGGAACACTAGGAAATCAAGAAGACAACATTACCTTAAAAGGTAACAGTAATATTTATGTGGGGAATATTAACAGGTGAGAGAGCAGAAAGAACTAAGGGCTTTAGGCAGAATCTCCTCAGTTCGGTGTCTTTGTGGGAGTGGGAGGGTGATTAAGTGAAAAAAAGAGCGAGAAAATGGGTAAATAGAAATTCTTTTAAGAAGAGGAATTAGGTATTTTTTAAAACCCCCATTTAAGTCCAGTAGCTTTTACCCTTTACTTAGAGAACACTGGTGATGGAACTAATACGTCAGCAAACCTTGGGCAATTATACCAACAGGTAAGAGAGGTCAAACAAGTATTATTCAGGCTGTAAAGTTTTGGACAAAAAAATAAAGGGTCATAGGATTCTACAAAAAAAATTTAAACTCTCATAATATATAAATTAAGTTTAAAAATAACTGAATTGAAGCCATTACCTTATCAAAAAACCTGCTGAGCTTGACAGCATTGGAAGAACCTGCAGCTAAGTACCGTGGATTTGTGCAATCCTAGAAGATAAAACATAAAATCCACAATTGAAAGTTAGGAAAGCCAAGCACTTTGCTGTTTATAACCTGTCCTGTTGCATATTTTTATAGGCACAATACTCTCATAAAATATTCAAATAACTTTCAAATTATGATGCACAAAGCAAGGAAAGTATTAAAGGAAAATAAGGCCACCTAATTTTTGTCGTTTAAGCAATTTTAGAGTATACCAAATCAAAGTATTCATCATCAAATCATTCACAGAGGAAAACAAGATTACTAATATTTTACTAATAACAAAACCAAGGTACTAATGGGAGTGACCTACCTAATTTACCCTGAAAACCAGAGAGAGAGCCATTAAAAACAGCGTTTCACTTTTAGTACTAGTTATTCACCAGTACTCAACTAATTTAGTTCTAGGCAGTTCATATGAATAGGAGAAAGTATGAAAATAAGGATTTAGAGGCACAAAGAACAAACCCAACAATTGCCAAGGATTTCTCACTCTTTGGATGCAAAGTACTACATCTTTTGGTAGGCCACAAAGATATATTATTTTTGGTAATAAACATCTACTATTGTTTGATAATAAAGATATATTACTACTCTTTGATGGAATTTTTTTTTTCTTTTTCTTTTTTTTTACATTTCAGGCAGTGGCCAACAAGATGGAATTTTTTATAGGAAAAAAAAAAAAAATGGGGCCCAGAAGGGACAAAACGATCTGGAACATTAATCATTACAATAACTTTGCAAAGACCTTAGAAGGCCTACGATCCACTGGAATTCCAGTATAGCTTCTTTTTTTCTTTTGCTTGTCACCATCGACTTGCCACCTTGAGAGATAAGAGTATTTTGATTTTTACCTAAAATGTCACCTAAGACCGAATTACAAGGGCTATTATGTAAGCTCCTTTGCAAGCATGAAATTTTGTCTTTTAGCTATAGACCCTCTGTGCCCCTACAAATTACTGAAATTACTGTTGTTACATTTATTCTGTTTTGCAATCTCCAAGTACACATGATTCCTTTCTAATGAAGCCTCCTATTTTATTCATATGTAACATTTCAAGGCACACATTTTAAATTTTGGCCAAAAATTATAATGCATTCTCCAAAATCACAAAAAAGAGAGGCTACAACAAAGTTGTCAAAGATCACAGAGTACTAGAAACCAGGGGTCTTCAAAGCTGGCAAGCTCTGAATCTGAATATCCATCCCAACATTTCCAGGCTGTGTAACATTGGTTAGGTTACTAAACCTTGAAATTTGGGCTTACTGACTTGTGGAATGGGATAACAATATTTTATCCCATGGGGTTTTGTAAAAAATTAAATAATGTATACCTGGACATAGCGGGTACTAAAATATTAGTCGTCTTCTCTCTTCAATCTAAGAAAATGCTAACAGATTCAATTTTCAGGCATAACAAGCACTTACCATAATAAAGATAATTCCAAATATGTATTACATAGACTGAAACATCATTGCACAAACTATGGTATTTAAAGTAGTGTTTGAACACATTTCTACAGCAGTTGGGGCATATAAGAGACAAACCTTAGACCTGTGGTAGAAATGTTTTACAAAATAGATACTGATTAGCTAGTCATCAGAATGTCAAAAGTTTGAGATGATTCTAAATAAAGCTAAAGTACTAAACAAAAACTAAATCAAACAGCAAACAAAAAAACACCCCCTAACTTTAATTCTATGGTTCCATAATTTCAGGTTGACCAGCCTAGAGAAACACTATGATTTTTAGGATGAAAAATTTAGAGCTGAAAGAGCCATCTGCCATTTATCATGGCTGAGGGAAAAATCTGAAAATTAATAGCTCCAAATAGCTTGTCTGAGCTTGAGAAAGGACTATTAATTACGGAAGATACTTCAATATGATCACTTCAAAATAAATACATAACAGAAAATTTTTTATGGGGTAAAATAAGCCTAACAGGATTTTAGAAAATAAGTAATCATTCACCTATTTATAATTTAAACAATTCACATTTATTCAGGCAGTTATTAACTTTGATTCCATCTTTGATGTATACATTTGTTAAATCTTTTCCACAGTTTTAAGTAAATTCATACAGTAACTGATGTGGTTAGCACTAATATTGTTACATTAGTTTTTATTTGAGGCTTTCTTTATATTTACTTGCTGAATCTTTTTGATTGCTATTTCTTTTTGAAACTCTCGTATTCAATTTTCCTCTCATTTTTTCTTCCCTGCATTCTCTGACCCTTTCCTATTGTCATTTGTGCTGTGTTTTTGTCGCTGTACACTAATAAAGGCCAAAAACATGTTATATTTGAACTCTTTGGAAATCATGTGTGCTAAAGTCCCACTACCTGAGTACACTTACATCTGACTTATAGTTAAAAGATGGCCTTGACTTTGTAAGGCAAGTAGGAATAACACACACACACACACACACACACACACACACACACACACGTGTGTGCACGATTATCACAGAAACTCACAAGCACTAGAAACAGATATATTCTGAAATATATTAAAAGTAAGTACTGAAACAAATTTAGGTGTTTTTATTGGTAAATTTCCCTTTGGAAATAATGTTCAATGTAATCTCTGCACTTTTCAACAAGAATATTATATATCTATATAGCAAGAATCCTTTGGAATATCATGGTTCAGTGCTGACTACCTGGGGTATGCACATCAAATATTCCATTGTGGCAGCTGAGAAAAATGAGGGGCTCTCCACTGCAAAGCAGAATGTAAAAAACAGTGAATGGCAGGCAGAAGTTGGGGGTAAAGGTGGGGTTGAACCAAGCAGTGTTCACAAACATTGATTCACAGAATAAGGGCATCAGAATCACCTGAGTTATTTGTTAAAACTACAGAGTCCTGGTCCTCCTGCCAGGCTTTATGAATAAAAAGCTTCAGCTGTGGGGCAGTTATTCAGAAATTTCCATAGGTACTATTGGTAATACATATACAATCAGATTTGGGTCACTGTTGGTCTAGATGATTTCTAAGTTTTTTCAGTCCCCAAATTCTCAAGGTGAGTTGAAGGATTAATTAAGTGGAAAAGAGGCTTAACCACAGAACATAGGCTCTGAATCTGAATACCCTATTTGACCTGAGTAACCTTGGTCTAATTCTCTCTCTCTTTCTTGTCTTCAGCTTTAAAAAGAGGATAGTAATAGTACCTATCTTACAGGGTTGATTGTGAAGATGATGCATGTGAGATAATGAATGTAAATACCTAAAACAGTTTTCAACCCGTAAGTGCTTAATAAACGTTGGCCATTAGTACTATTACACCACCGCCACTGTATTTCTGGAACGCCAGTGCACAGTTGCAAAAATCCTATTTATGAACAATGACATAACCATGACTGAAGTTGCTGGCCAGGATTCTTTTCTGGGATCCTAACGGAATTACATGACAAACATTTCTTAGCTTTTTTAAGCACTCAGTTCTAATTGAGCTAGCTATCTCATCAAGGGACTCAATTCTCTATATATGTATAAGTGTACAGAAATTAGTCCTTATGACGCACTCATAGTTTAAAGTTTGTAATTTTCTCATGTATCTGTCAGGTTGCCCTTTAAGGTAAAATTTGTAGTTTAAGAAGCTAAGAGGCTTTGTAAAAGCAAGAATAATCAACTCATAGTGTCATTTTAATCAATTTATTTTAATTTTGGTGTGATTTTTAAAAACTTTCTCAAGAAAAAGGCCATTGGGCCAGGTGCAGTGGCTCACGCCTGTAATCCCAGCACTTTCAGAGCCTGAGGCGGGCAAATCACTTGAGGTCAGGAGTTCTAGACTAACCTGGGCAACATGGAGGAACCCCATCTCTACTAAAAATATTTAAAAATTAGCTGGACATCGTGGTACACACCTGTAATCCCAGCTACTCAGGTGGCTGAGGCACGAGAATTGCATGAACCCAGGAGGTGGAGATTAGAGTGAGCTGAGATTATGTCACTGTACTCCAGTCTGGGTGACAGAGGGAGACTGTTTCAAGAAAAAAAAAAAAAAAAAAAAAAAAAGAAAAGAAAAAGCCCATGATTTAAATTATTCACAGAATAAAGTCTGAACATTCCAACAGGTCAACATAAAAGGCTGAAGTGACTGTGCACATCTCTCAGTCTAGATATGTTGATTCAATCTTGACTACATTTTGGACTAGAATCCAAATAGTCTGATTTCAAGTATAAAGTTTCTTTCACTAGAATATATGATTTGAATATGTCTTTAGTTTGGTCTTTACCTGATAATAATACAAGCATGCATTAGTCAAAATACACACCAAATTAATCTCTTCTGCATTGAAATCCTCAGCCAGGAAAGCAGTCCTAGTTAAAACTTCATGGCGCTTTGTTTCATGAATCTGGTCCAGTTTAGTCCCTATTACCAACAGCGGTATTTGGTTATCAGCAAACTGTTCTCGATCATAATCCCTGTGGTAAATAATAATGAAGAGGTGAATAGAATTTACCTTTCTGATGTAAATGTGTAATATTTAAATGGAACTAATTTAAACTATTTTACTGAAAATTAACTGATTTCTGCTCTCTTTACCTATAAAACTACTTTCCTTCCAATTTCTTCCAACTACTTGTTCTTTCATCAACTCATCCTCCTCTTCTATCAGATTCCAGTTATTCATCTAACTTCTCAAAATTTGGTCCCATGTTTTTATTGAGTATTGAATAATACTGAATAATTGAACAAGTATACAGTTAATAGACTTGACTTTCCACATAGCTCTGTCTTCTGAGGCTAACATAACAACTCAGGAATGTTTCAGAGTAGAAGCAGAGAGTGGTTTTAAGTCTCAGTGTATAGAAAACCCAAAAGCCTAGCATGGCACTTAAGCCTTGTGCTAGAAGACAAAATGGCAATCTTCTTGGGTATCTTTTGAGGTGTGCATTAACTCTATATCTACAATACACATTTCTGTCTGAATTGTAGAGAAATAAGAAGCATAAGAAAATCGAAATCAAGAAGCTGAAGCCTGAAATAAATCAAATATAGGTGATACTATAGCCTGGGAAAGATGGGTTAAACACATGGAAATGGAAGGAAACAGCTGAAATGCAAAACGAATAGTAAAAGGAAAGGACTTAGTACCAAGTAGTTGTTTTTCCTGAAATGAGAGCAATGGGAAATAGAGGACAGGCAGTAAGAATCACTTAGGGTTAGTAGTTTTGGATCACTGGCTAGTACAATTGTTATTTTTTAAAAAATTTATCCAAAGAACAGAGTGGTGATGTAAATGATACTTCTCATTACTGAAAAAAATGCAGGGCTCATTGCTGTTGAATTAATTTAAATTCTACTCATATATTAGAAATAAAACAGATTTGGATTCTTGACACGTTAAAAGCTCAACTTACAACAGTCAGCAAAATCTGGCTGTGCAAAATTTATGACAGTAAATCAATATTGTATGATCCAATCACTATAATCCAGTTGAGTATAGCTTTTTTTTCTTCGTGTAAAAAACTTTTCTTTCTTTTTTCTTTCTTTCTCTTAGAGAAATTCTAAATTTGGGTAGGGGGAAAAGTTATTAAATACTTATGCCCTTCACAATAATCTTACAGAGCCTCAGCAAACTGTTCAGCCTCAGAACACAACTGTTTTAACTATATAACCTCCCATCTCACAAAAATATTACTGTTCTATTTATTGCATCAAAGCCAGTAATAGCATGATCAAGACCTTTGATTATTCATAACAACAGCAACCCTAATTAAAGAGACATGGTTCAAAGCTGCAATTCGCTTTGTCAGGGAATAAAGTTTTAAGAGTATCTTTCCTTTAGGACTGTTTCCTCCTGTCTCACTTAGAATTTTTGCTTATTTTCTATCAAATATCATCTTTGATATACACACATTTCTCACATAGTCTTGCACTATTCCTTGCACATTGACAGATTTAAAGCATATGAATATAATTTGGTCTCTTATTTCTCTTTACCTTTATCTTTTTCATAAAATGTTGTATCCAATTTAAAATTTAACCTTGAAATCTTTTTTGGTAAACTTTTGAAGAACTTTATCATGGATGGATAAGGCTGATAACTCCTTATCATCACAAAGAGACACACAGCCAGGTATCATATTACATCCATAATACTGGGTGGAAAAATAAAGACCAAAAAAGCTTCCATCTTTCAGACCACTATATTTAATTACCACTTTAGAGAAGATTTAGAATTCAGAAACAGAGTTTAAAAGACAATACAGGGAGACAATCAGCAAATCCAGAATGTAGGAAACTGTACAAGACAAATAAGCCATCTTCTTCTACAAATAAACTGCTAGGAAGTTGAGAAAAAAAACAACCAAGAAGGGAGAACTTAAGATGAAAAGACACTTAAGAAACCAGATACAACCAGTGTACCTTATTTAGATACTTTTTTGAAAAAAATCAACTGTAACATTAATGAGACAATTGGGGAAATTAAAATAATATTTGGTTATTAAAGAATTATTAAATTTTTAGCTGTGATAATTACATGTTGTCATGTTTAAAAAAGCCTTTATGCTTTAAACTATACATGGATGAAATGATATGATGTTTTAACATTTGGTTCAAAATAATCCAGTTGAGAGTGGGAGAAGATAGGAAGTGGGTAGAGGTATGGATGAAACAAGACTGGCCATATGTTGATAATTGTTGAAACTAGGCAACAGGTATATGGGAGTTCATTTTCCATTCTTTGTATTTACATACGTTTAAAATTTTCCATAATAAAGTTAAAAAATTTTTTATTGTGGTAAAAACCACATAAAATTTACCTAAATTTTAAAAATATGGCTAAAAACTCAAGCTGATATAAAAGATATACGCAAAGCAGTCTTGCTCCTACCACTATACCCATCCACCCATTTCCTCGGCCCCCTATAGGTTCCATTTTTAATAGTTTCTTATTTATCTCTTCACTGATTCCTTATCCAAATACAAATACATATTCTTACTTCTTTCCTTTCTTACACAGCAGGATGTATACGATGTATATTCCCTGCATCTTGATTTGTTAAACCTAATACTGTACCCTCTGTAGATCTTTCTACTTTAGTTCCTAGGGATCTTTCTGATTTTTTATTTTCTTGCTCTGTCACCCAGGCTGGAGTGCAGTGGCGCAATCTTGGCTCACTGCAACCTCTGCCTCCTGGGTTCAAGCAATTCTTCTGCCTCAGCCTCTCAAGTAGTTGGGGCTATAGGCACATGCACCACCATATTCAACTAATTTTTGTATTTTTAGTAGAGACAGGGTTTTACCATGTTGGCCAGGATGGTCTCGATCTCCTGACCTCATGATCCCCCTGGCTCAGGCTGATTCTTTTTCAAATGTTGAATACTGCTTCAGTATGTGGATATGTCATTATTTATTCAATGAATTTTTTGTTGCTCAGACACTAGAGTTGTTTCCAAATCTTTTGATGCTACAAAATAACGCACCAACGAAGCACACCAATGTATTAAGCTTGTTTAATACCTTGCAGGTTTATCTATAGGATCAAAATGAAGCTGCAGTGTCAAAAATGCAAATGGATATAGAATTTTTACTGAATTCCCTCACACAAATGCAGATTTCTTTCTGATATGAATACACTGTCTCTTAATCCTAAATTTAAGGACAAGTTTCTTGAGTAAAAATCTTAGTAGAAAATAGAGAACAAGCTAGGTTAATGAAGACATCAGTGATGAAAGGAATTGAGATAGGAAACAAGAAATATCAACTAGGCTTTGAAATGTGGGTTTTAAATTAGTTGTGGTTATTCTTTATCAGGTCTTACAGGAATCTACATATAATTACTCAAGCTTAATACTACATTTAGGTTTCACATAACAATTAGACTTCTACACAGAAAACAGTCTTTGAAAGACTTGCTTTAATCAAAAAATAGAAAATGGGGTTCTGTTCTAGGTAAGACAGAATAAGCAAACTCTATCCTGTCTTTTCCAGTGAATGCAACTGTAAAACCTGGACAGGATGAATTAAGTGGCTATTTGAGGACTCTGAAAAATTAATAGTAGTAAACATATTGAGAAAGAAGACCACAATGTAAAGAACCATTGAATTAGCAGTGAGATTATGATATTTTTCCCTTCCATATCCCCTTATCTGAATGCAGCTCAGCTTAAAACCCAAAAGCTTCAACAGAAAACTCCAGAGGAAGGCCTACAGTTCTGGCTCATGAAACAAGAAAGGGGGCTCCTGAATGCTTGGAGATAGTGTAGAAATACAATATTTTTTGTTCTGTCATAAGCCAGCCTCTGAGCAATTCCATGATGGTTGTGGCAAAGGCTGTAACACAAAGAGAATGCTCAAAAACAGTGGTCCCCAACCTTTTTGGTACCAAGGACCGGTTTTATGGAAAACTATTTTTCCATAGACAGGTGTTTGAGGGATGGTTTCAAGATGAAGCTGTTCCACCTCAGATCACCAAGCATTAGATTTCCACAAGGAGCCTGCAACCTAGATCCCTCACATATACAGTTCACAATAAAATTCACACTCCTATGAGAATCTAGTGCCGCTGCTGATCTGACAGGAGGTGGATCTCAGATGGTAATGCCCACTCACCTGCCACTCACCTCCCACTGTGTGGCCTGGTTCCTAATAGGCCATGGACCAGGAGTTGGGGACCCCTGCTTATGAACACAGAGGAAGGAAAATCTTTCTCTTTGACTAATAGAACTGCATCCCAAGATGGTAGGGCAAACTCTCATTGCTTTTATTCTTTGTCCTTCTACCACTTGGCCCTGGACGTAGGTGCAGTTGTGCAAGTGTATGACAGAATTTGGACAGGAGACCTAAAAAGGGAGCCCCAGCAAATCACAAACTATGGGAGAGATTATAGAGAGGGTGAAGTTTCAGAAAGTGACCCCATGAAGTAGTTCATACATGCTTGAGCTCATTGTCAAAGCTGTGCATAAATGGATTTGATCCTACTTAGCATACCAAAGACACTGAAAACTGAAACAACAGCCATGTCACATACTGGGTGTTGCACAAATACAAAATAAGCACAATTATATAAAGTATGCTCTTAGATCACAATAAAATTAAGCTAGAAATCAACAGCAAGGAATGACCAGACAGCCTCTAAATATTTGGAAACCAACCAACACAATTCTAAATAGCTCATGGGAAAAGCTCAAGGAATATCAGAAAATATTTTGAACTAAATGAAAATAAAAGTAAACATTTGCAGGATGAAGCTAACACAATGTTTAGAGGAAAACTTATAGCATTAAAAATGCTTGTATTAGCAAAAATGCAAGGTATCCAGTCAGTAATCTAAGAAACTATAAAGAGAGAACAAAATAAACCAAAAGCAAGCAGAAGGAAGGAAATAAGAGCAGAAATCAATTAAACTATATACAGAAAAACAATAGAGAAAAATCAATGAAACCAAAATCTGCTTCTTTGGAAAAAAAATCAACATAATTGACAAACGTAGTTCTACAATTCTGACAAGAAAAACAGAAAACATAAAATACCAAAATCAGAATGAAGAAGATCATATTACTATAAACTGTGCAACTATCAAAGGGACAATAAATACGGTAAACAACTCTATTGATATAAATTCAAAAATTTAATGAAATAGACGAATTCCTTGAAAATCACAAGCTACCAAAACTCACCCAAGATGAAATAGGTAACTTTAACAATCCTAATTACTAAAGACATTGACTTTGCGGTTAAAAATAAGCAATCTCCAGGCCTAGGTGGTCTCTTGGTAAATCCTACCAAACGTTCAAAAAAGAAATAACATCAAATATACTCAATTTCTTCCAAAAAATAGAAGAGGAAGGAATACTTCCAATTCATTATATGAGGCCAACATTATCCTCACACCAAAACCAGTCAAAGACATTATGAGAACAGAAAACAAGACACCAATGACCAAGGAATGAAAGGCTAGTTCAATATTTTAAAAATAGTGAATGTAATCCACCATACTAACAGTTGAAAGAAGAAGCCAAATGTCCCTATCTATTGATGCAGGAAAGGCTTTTGACAGAATTCTGTTCTGTTTGACAGAAATCTGTTCATGAGATTAATAAAACTGTCAGCAAATTAGGGATAGAAAGAAATTTTCTCAACCTGATAAATGATGTCAACAAAAAAACCTAAAGCTGACATCATACTTAGAGTAAGACATAGATATTCACTCTTATCATTCCTATTTATTATCCTTTTGGAAGTTGCTGCCAATGCAATAAGGCAAGAAATAAGACAACAAGCATACAGAAATAATAGGAAAAAATAAATCTGTCTATGTAGAGCACCCCAAAGATTTTACTGAAAAACTCTGGTCACAGGATACAGGTCAGTGCTCTAAATCAATTCTATTTTTTTTTTTTTTTATACTAGCAATGGACAATTTGAAACTTAAGTTTAAATATACCATTTATGGCCAAGTATGGTGGCTCACACCTGTAACCCTAGCACTTTGGGAGGCCAAAGTGGGTGGATCACCTGAGGTCAGGAGGAGTTTGACATCAGCCTGGCCAAGATGGTGAAACCCCACCTCTATCAAAAATACAAAAATCAGCCAGGCATAGGGCACATGCCTGTCATCCCAGCTACTTGGGAGGCTGAGGCATGATAATTGTTTGAACCTGGGAGACACAGGTTGCAGTGAACTGAGATCATGCCACTGCACTCCAGCCTGGGCAGCAGAGCAAGACCCAGTCTCAAAACACAAAACAAAACTTTATATTACCTTCAAAAATATTAAATATTTTTGTATAAAATAAAACATGTACAGGATTTGTGTGTTGAAAACTACAAAATGCTGATTAGAGAAATAAAAGAAGATCTAAATAAATGAAGAGGTATATTGTGTTCATGAACTGGAAGATGCAACAGAATAAAGATGTTAATTCTCTCCAATGTGATCAATAGGTTTAATGCAATTCTAATTAAAATCCAATGAAAATTTCTGTCAATATAGGCAAGCTGATTTTCAAAATTTATGTAGAAAGATAAACTAGAATAGCTAAACAATTATGAAAAAGAATAAAGTAGAAGAAATCATACTGCTCAATTTTAAGACTATAATCAAGATAGTGTAGTACTGGTGAAGGGAGAGACACATAGATCAATGGAACAGAACTACAGTCCAGAAATAGACTCATACTAATATGGCCAAATGATTTTTGGCAAAGGAGCAAAAGCAGTTAATTCAATGGAGAAAGGATATCTTTTCAACAAATGGCGTTGGAACAATTAGACATTCATATGCAAACATTAACCTCACAACTTGTATAAAACTAACCTAAAACAGATCATAGATCTAAATGTAAACCTATAAAACTTAAAATGTTTTATATAAATGTTTTACTATAAAAATGTAAAACCATAAAATCTGTAGAGGAAAACATAAGAGAAAGCCTGCATCATCTAGGATTAGGCAAAGAGTTCTTAGGATATCTAAAGCACAATTCATAGAAGAAAAAAAGGGAAATCAGAATTTATCAAAATGAAAACTATTGCTTTGTGAAAGATACTGTTAAAGTAAAAGATAATCTATAGACTAAAAGAGAAATCTTTGCAAATCAAACAACTTACAAAGTGCTATTCTGGAGAGTACATTCCTGTGATTGCTATAACCTTTCAAACCAATTGTGAAATAATTCTGGGCTTACCCATTTGTCACCAAGACTCCAGTTGGCACCGAATCCCTGTTGAGAGCTTCCAATGACCAACGATACAAGTTTTGGGAGGACTTCTTATTTGTTAAGTCGTGTACTAAAATAATACCTAAATCAGAGAAAAATATGTTAATCCTTTAACAATTTCTCTTCATTTCACAATTGGCCAAATGAAGCTTGGTGAACAGAAGCATGGTTGCTTAATGAATCTAGCATTCTAGTATGACTAACAACTCAGGCACAATTATTTTAAAATTTCCTCTACAAATATTTATAAATAATGAGCCATAAACCTTTCTCTGTCAGTTTTATAACTATTTACTTTACCAGGGCTGACAAAATGCCATTAAACTTTTGGCAGATCTTTTATTCACTCAACACTTCCTAAGTGCCTACTGCATGCCTGTTCCTACTTGTAGAACTACTACATTAATCAAGAGAATCAAAACTACTTCAAGCATATACAAAATTATATTCATTCAAAAAGTTATGTTGTTTC
The DNA here is from genome assembly GCF_009761245.1 of Sapajus apella. Taxonomy (NCBI): domain Eukaryota; kingdom Metazoa; phylum Chordata; class Mammalia; order Primates; family Cebidae; genus Sapajus; species Sapajus apella. The sequence goes on along the minus strand of NW_022436980.1, from coordinate 726,065 downwards.
TTCACTGTACATAGTACCGCCATAGATACCAGTACACACACATTGTATTTATACTTACTAAAAATAACATTAAATAATGAAAATCTATTAAAATAGTATTGACTTAAAATAATTGCTATTATTTAGCTGACAAAACAGTGTCCTGTACATCACCTGAGGCTAATCAACTCAAATGTCTAATTTTCTAGTTCTCTGAATAATGATTAGTTATGTAAGATTACTACCTGTAAGAGATAGAGCAAAAGAAATGTGTCACGGCCGGGCACGGTGGCTCAAGCCTGTAATCCCAGCACTGTGGGAGGCCGAGGCGGGTGGATCGCGAGGTCAAGAGATCGAGACCATCCTGGTCAACATGGTGAAACCCCATCTCTACTAAAAATACAAAAAAAAAAATTAGCTGGGCATGGTGGCGCATGCCTGTAATCCCAGCTACTCAGGAGGCTGAGGCAGGAGAATTGCCTGAACCCGGGAGGCGCAGGTTGCGGTGAGCCGAGATCGCGCCATTGCACTCCAGCCTGGGTAACAAGAGCGAAACTCCGTCTCAAACAAAATAAAAAAAAAAAAAAAAAAAAAAAAATAGAAATCTGTCACTAGAAGAGGGTGGGTGGAGACACTAAAAAGTAAAGAAGTATGGCTAGTAGAAAATACATGCATGAGATTGAGACAAATAACAAAATGTAATGAGGCTTAGAAATACAATTAAAGAGAATCAATTAAAATCCTAGATAGAAAGGTATATCAGGTAATTAATTATTACAGTAAGATATAGACAAAAGAGGAAAAACTTTGATGCCCACTAGAATTTAGGATACCATCTTATGGTCAAAACACTATAGGTTACAAACTCCCAGCTTTTTTCTATAATACCCAGATTGTGAATAGCACACAAAACTGATGATTCCTCCATCTTCAAGAGGTGGTATGTGTCAATTTGAAAAAGAAAAACAGATTAGGTAGAATTAGCTGGCTTCTACAGTTTTTACAGCGATCTGTATAACTAAAGGGCTTGTACAAGCTATAGTTGACTTGTTCCAGCCAGCTTAGATAAACCTGTATCTCTTCTAATGTCTGAAACCATTAATAGAGATCTGACACTTGCCCTAATATCCAATTGTAACCACTCGTCCTTCCTCAATGAGGGATTTTAATCAGCATCAATGGCATAGATTTAAAAAAAGAAATAAAGAACTGCCATTAAAGACTACAGCTAATATTTATTCAGTACTTATGTGCTAAATATTGTGCTTTACATGTGTTATCTAATTTAATTTTCAGAAGAGTCCTATGAGGTAAGAATTATTATTTTTATACACAAGAGAAAAAGGAAGTTAAGAGAGGTTGAGTAACTTGCTGTTGGTCACATAGTAAATCAGAATTTGTACTCAGGTAATCTGACAGTAAAGACTGCAGAATAAAATCTCATTTTAGGGCAAAAAAGTGGCATATATTTTCTCCGTTCCATTTTCCCCATGTTATAAATATTGCAAAACACATGGGTAAGAATTTTGGACTGGGGAGTGAAGGAATTACAAAGGCCTAAGATGACTATTAGATGGACAGGGAAGACTTTATTGAGGATCTCTAGGTGAGACTTTTGAGCTTTCAAGGGCATTGGAGTACCCATTTTCCCTATTCCTTTCCTTTCATTTGGGCTGAGAGTTCTTGCTTTGCAGAACATGTGCTAGAACAGCTAAGGTGGGGCCCAGCTGAAAGGAGTCAGGGTGATAGCTAATGATAATATAGTTTAATCTTAAGGGAGAGAAGAAAAGACGTTCTATTATTTCCTCCTGGGATTACTAGCCTAGGTTACCGGAGAGGGAAGAATGTAGGGTATTAAGGGAAGAAAGTTATTGCTAAGAATATGAACTATGCATTTGGATAGAATGATCCTTATGTTCATTTTCTTAGGAAACTATGATTGGTAGATGGAATAAAGAACTTTGAGTGCTTCTACCAGGAGGAATGTTCCAGAGTTAGGGTGAAAGAACATAGAAACAGGTTTTTCAAAAAACGGATTTTTTTTTTTTATCTTTAAAAAATGGAAATATATCTCAGTCTTATCTGCAAAATCAACACAGGATATATGCAATTCTTTCAATAATATTAAAGGAGACAAATCACTAATGAATAGTAAGTATAGAAGAGGTAAACAAATATTGATTAGATGGATTTTTCAGCACTTACAAGTTTACAACTCTGAATTCCATAGCTTCTAGGATTTGAATAGTATTTATCTGTATGATTTATTTATAATTTTAATCATATCTGTCTCAAAAATACCTAAACATCAAAGGTGTTACATACTCGGACTTCTCTGTGCCAGATCAGATAGATATCTTACTTTGACAAGTCATTTTACTGATACAAGTTGATTATTCTAGTATAAGTCTAAACTAGGTTTCACTTCCTTCTCTTTCTTTAAAAGGTCAACTCACACTATACTAGTCTTATTGCTTTTCTTATTTATATGTATTCTATTAATATATACCATTATAATATATACATTTTTGCATGATGGTGACATGTATTAGGTAATGTTATAACTGCATTTTGTCTCATTTATGAATGCTCTGTTTCTTCACTAAGACTGTGACTTTTCAGATAGAATTCTGAGCTAAATGGGATATAGGTCTGAACTGACACATCTCATTTTGTATTCTATAGTATGTATCCAATGAAAAGAACCTTCTCTACTTCTTTTTGTAGAATCTACAACATCTTATGATATTGGAAGACATCAAAAGAGGAATATAAGGAATGAACATACTGAATGAATGCAATGCTTACCTAATATTGAAGATCTAAGCATAGCATAAATGCGGTCTATTAATGGCTATGAATTTACCAGGAGGGAAATGCCAAATCCTTCGGTATATTAATCAAACAGAAGTTGAAATTATGTTTCACAGTAAAAAAAGATTTTAAAAATGAATTTTAAAGAAGACTAAGAAACTCTATTGGCAACTCAGAAGTATAAGCAGTTTAGTCTCTTGACACAGACTAGGTACTCTATGAATGGAAATTATGTCCTATATTACACACCTCCATTTGGAAATCTGCTCTAGGTATCTGAGTATCTATAACTGGATAAAATTTTACACCCATAAAGACCCCATTAAGCAGCTCTCCATAACTAGGTGAGAAAGAGCCTTAGGGTATATTGGTATATTTTGAGACATACCTATACTGCCTACTTGGTATATTGTGAGAAAGAGCCTCATGTCTCTTTCTCAGGGGCAGATGAAAGAAATCCCTCTGTCTCTTGTTGAGAGATATTAAGTTTACGAATATTGATGAATACCGAGTGTATAGTAGAATATATCGTTTGCTAGGAAGCATGACGGCAAGGAAAACCTAGCCGACCCCCTGCCTAAGTGGAAAACCATTTGGGGCATTCCAAAGTGGCAGGACAATGTATAAATATCATACACCAGTTAAAACAATTCTTTGAGATATCTGACCCTGCCCCCGTGGCTCCCTCAAGGAGAATACCTTTTAGTTTGTCTGTAGTCAGTGGTAAGCGGGTAACAGCTGCCCACTTGGTATATTGTTGCGTTATGAGAAAATATAGAACACCTGTTTCTTAATAATAATCACCTGTTAAGAGAGAATAAATAAGTGGATCAGGATCCGCTTGGGGCCTTCAGCTTGGAATGCTGTCAGCCCCCGAGGCTCTCAGTTCAGAAGGCTGCTGGCTCCCGGGATAGACCCACTTTGCTGTTCTATCTGGGTGTATGCCTCTCATTTCCTTCAGCGCCGCCTGGGTGACAGTCTCTTCGGCTGGTAATCTCTGTGATACCTGGCTTAAGACTATGGGACTCCTATGATCCTACTGTACTTACTCAACTCACTGGACAGATAGCACTCCCAGATGACAACACTTTGAAGGTTCCATGTTTTATGTCAAGTACCAAAAACACAATTTTATTTCTCAATATTTAGTTTATGACAACAATATAAATAGAAACACTTAGACAAAGCAGAAGTTTAACGTCCTGAATTACATGGTTACAATGTAGAAACACAAACAGATTTAAATCAAGGGTTGTGAGCATATTACATCTTTCTCAAATTAAGACAAGTCTGGCATGCTACGACATTCCATGTCAGATGATCTATACTCATAGACCATTAATATATAATAGAAATTTAAAAATGCTTTACCATTTACAGAGTTGTAGAATACTGCTCTTGTGCTCTTCACGCTGCTGGCACTGCCCACAGAGCCTCCAACATCCCATAATTCTATGTAGTACGTCTTCTCTTCTGGGGTTCCTTCTTTGTAATCATGAACCTAACAAATCAATCAATTAAAATAATTATTACAGCCACTGAACTGGTTAGCACCTTCATTCCATTTTAAAACATTTCAGCATCTTACTCTTTCTGATCACTACCATTTTTTAAGCTTCCTCTCTTTAATTCTTTAATAATATTGACTCTAGAGGATCTTACAGTTAATTGATCTTAACGTCTTTCACAGCTCTCTGTTCCACTTCCAAAGCCTCACCTACTTCCTAACTAAGCATAAATTCCATGATCCATCATTACTGTCATTCCTTTGCCCCTCTCTCACATTGCACTCCTCTGACAAAATTCTACTCTTGGTTATATCCACCTTTTACCCTCTTCCATGTCTACAACCCAGCAACTGAATGTGGAGCTCAGAAAAATATGCATTCAAGATGGATAGATACTTTCTAAATTTAAGTGTACCTTTGGACCTGTCCTTTAATCGGTTCCACAGTTAATTTACCATTTTCCTCTTCCAGATAACTACTTTATACTTTTTCCTCTTTTTAAACTTCCAATATCTCTTCCCCATCCTCAATTACAACTTTGCTTCCTAATGCAGCAGCTATTAGAAAAGAACTTCTACAACCTGTTCTTCCTGTATCTACTCACCTCCCTCCATCTGTGCCCACATAATCTGCTTTCCTTCTTGCTGTTTTCTTAGGCTGCCTGTGTCCCTAAGGCTAAATCCTCCTCCTGTGCATGAAATCCCATCCCTACTTTCTTGCTCAAAGATGTAATTCCACCAGTTCTCCCCTCTCTCCATTATATCATCAAATTTTCCTTCTCAGCTGGATAATTCTCACCATGCAATTCAATTCTCAGCATACAAACATGCCATAAATTTTCTCATCTAAAAAAACCCTTCTCTTGACTTCAAGTCCTCTTCCAGTTACCAAACCACTTTCCTTTTCAACAGCAAAAGTCCTCCAAAGAGTTTTCTATTCTTAGTGGTAATTCTTTTATTCATATTCTCTTTTGAACTCATTTCTATCACTAAACTATTCCTTGTCAAGGTCACCAATGACCTTCACACTGCTAATTCCAATGGTCAATGAACAGTTTTCATTTTACTCCCCTATCTGATGCAACTAATCACTTCTTGTGCCTTGCAATACTTTCTTCACCTGGCTTCCAGGATATCACATTGTTCCAGTTTTTTTCCTATCTCATTGGCTAGTGCTTTTCAGCTTCCATTTGGGTTCTCCTTATCTCTCTGATTCTAAATGCTAAAGTTTCAAGATTTAGTTCTTCAATCTCTTTTCTTCTTTATCAATACTTGCTCTTGTGGGAATTTCATCTAAAAGGCAATTTTCTTCTTCCAGTTACTTGGGCCAAAAACTTAAGATTGATCCTTGACTCCTTTCATATTGCATTTGTCAACAAGCTCTATTATTTTAACTTTAAAAATATGTCAAAAATCTGTTTCTTTCTCCCTACCTCCACTATTACCACCCAGGTCAAAGCCTCTATCTCCTTGTATGAATTGATGTAATGGTCTGCTAACTGATCTCCCTACTAGAGGCATCCCCCAACCTCCCTGTTTGTTTTCCATACAGTAGCTAGAGTATCCTTTTAAAATACAAATTATATCATATGCCCTTTTGCTCAAAACCCTCCAATGACTTTCTCACTCACAGTTATCTCCAAAGTCTCTCTTTTTCTCATGTCTAGGCTCTAGAAGCATTTATTGCCTGTACTGTATAACTATTCAGAAACAAATTACGATAGATGGCAAGCAGATTAAAGTATGCTGGTTCATGAATATAGATCAGCATCTTCCAAAAATTAAAAAAAAAATTTTTTTAAAGAAATATACATGCCAATCTTACTGAATCAGGACCCTTGGGATCAAATACTAGGTACATGTATTTTGAACAATTCTCCAAATGACTCTGCTGTAAACCCCTCATTAAGAACTGCTGCTTTTGGCCGGGCGCGGTGGCTCACGCCTGTAATCCCAGCACTTTGGGAGGCCGAGGCGGGTGGATCACGAGGTCAAGAGATCGACGCCATCCTGGTCAACATGGCGAAACCCCGTCTCTACTAAAAATACAAAAAAAAATTAGCTGGGCATGGTGGCGCGTGCCTGTAATCCCAGCTACTCAGGAGGCTGAGGCAGGAGAATTGCCTGAACCCAGGAGACGGAGGTTGCGGTGAGCCGAGATCGCGCCATTGCACTGCAGCCTGGGTAACAAGAGCGGAACTCCGTCTCAAAAACAAAACAAACAAACAAAAAAAACTGCTGCTTTTATGGAATGGGACTATTCTGGTATTGGCAGGACTAGATTCTACTCCTTGATTGCCACTGATCATCCCTGGTATCTTGGAGCCTCAGTTTCTTTGCCTATAAAATGAAAGAGTTGTAATATGTGATTTCTAAAGTATCTATTGGCTTTTACATAATAATTTAAAAAACAAGGTAGCTCAGTAGTTAAAATAAATGCCTGTCACAAAATGCACTAAAACTCAAATACTATATTCTACTTAATGCTTTACACTTTTACTTATTCACAATTTTTTGTCCAAAGCCAAGTAAAAATTTAAATAAATATGCTACTCTATAAACAGCCACATTGACATTAACAAGATGATTATCAGACTGACATCAAAGACAATGTGATAGAAAATGAGAATAGCACAGTCACAGTAGTTGGGGACCATTTGGGATAACAGAAATTAATTCTGTATACTACAATAGAAGGCATCACTATTTTGTTATATGGCAAAAATATACGTGATCATGCCAAGTCAGCAATAAAAAAAAGTTAAATCAAGCAGAAAAAACATGTTTTAGCAAGATTTCCAAGCAAAACAATGAGAAAAAACAGTATGAGGTATTATAAGGAGTAAGTAATCTATCTGTTACAAAAAAGCTCAGGCACTTCAGTGAAGTTTTCCTGATCCTACCTTTCTTCTGGGCCCAAATCAACCAGAGCAGGTTTGGTACTCCTCCTATTTGCTTCCATAGCATCCTACACACCTCTATCATTTCATTAAGCACACTGCCTTATTTATCTACTGATATCTTTTCTTCTAGACTCTGAGTGTAAGGGCCGGGACCATGTATTATTCATCCTTTAGCCCTAGAAAACAGCATAATATCTAGCATACATTACATGCTTGGACATGTTTGTTAAATAAATGAATAAATTTAGAATAACTCATCCTCCAGGTTTTTTATTATATTCAGTTTATTATCTAACAAATTCCAGTGTTTCTCCAGTACAATTCTGAGAGCAAACTAAATCAAAACCAGTAAGAAGTTTGTTAAAAAAAAAATACAGGGCTGGGCGCGGTGGCTCAAGCCTGTAATCCTAGCACTTTGGGAGGCCGAGGCAGGTGGATCACGAGGTCAAGAGATCGAGACCATCCTGGTCAACATGGTGAAACCCCGTCTCTACTAAAAATACAAAAAATTAGCTGGGCATGGTGGTGCGTGCCTGTAATCCCGGCTAATCAGGAGGCTGAGGCAGGAGAATTGCCTGAACCCAGGAGGCGGAGGTTGCGGTGAGCCGAGATCGCGCCATTGCACTCCAGCCTGGGTAACATGAGTGAAACTCCGTCTCAAAAAAAAAAAAAAAAAAAAAAAAAAATACAGATTCCTGGACTATCCTTGAAGCTTCGGGGATGGGGCTCAAAAGTCTGTATTTTTTTGTTTGTTTCCTTGGTGAGTCTAATACATGATTAAGTTTGGCAACCACTACGCTGCACCATTTTTTTCTCTGAATTATTTCAAATGTCTAATGTTGCCTTTTCAAAAACACTGTAACTCCTTTGAGAACAGCTACCATCCAATATAAATTTCTAGGGAGCATACCCTCTTAGCCTTGCATTGTATCAAGCCTGTTAGCCAGCATCTTTCAGGCTATACATACTTCCAATCCAGACTGACTCACTCATCTATACTCTTCTCTATCACAAATTACCTTTCCTAGTCAAATCTTTTCCTGTTTCCTTTTAAAATCAGAAGATTGTCCTCCTTCCTTTCCAACTTAATACTGGCTAAGTTTAACCCAATTCACATGGAATGAATCCCAAAAACTTTAAATCAGTAGCTTATAGCTTGTAATTATGATGTTACATCTTTCACATGTGAGAGTAATCTCCAAGGGAAAGCTTGACATTATAACAAGTATTGCTCTTGACACAGTAAGTAGTACTTTGGTGCTATACCAAGAACCCAAGATGATGGGGGGTAATGCCAAACTATAAGAAATGTGTTTTATATTTAAATCAGGTCATCAAGGATGTGATACTTAAAGTCATTATGGACCTTACAGCTATACAATAAAGGACTTTCTTAACAGGAAGCAACAGTACAGCTGATCATCAAATGGAAAAAGGAACAATACTCAATGTTGCTGCCACTTTGGACCTTGTCATTTATTCAGCTTTTGACTTTTTCTTGAAAACCAAATCAAGACCTATGTACATAAGGTTTTATTTCATTTGAAGAGTTCATTGTTTGTAATTTTTAAAAAGCAAAAACACATTTAGAAAAAAAATGATACATATCAAGAAAGAACAGTGGATATTGTAGATACTAATAAGTTTGGTTTAGTATTTGTACCTGCAGAATCATTATTAAAGAGAGGAAGGAAGGTAGGAGGTCTTAGGAGGGAGTTGGAAACAAAGAGAGAAGGGTGAAAAAGAGCAACTAGCAGAATACACCATGGGAGCAGAAATTAATTTCTCTCATTCACTGCTATACTTTCAGTTCCTTGCACAGTATCTGATACCAAGGAGGTACGCAACATGTGTATTGAAGGAACAAATGAACAAATGAATAGTGTTAAGGTTACTGCTAACTGTCTCTTCCCTTCTAGTTACTGGTCTTTTGCCTTCAGTCAAGCTTATTTTTTTCTATTAAAAAAAAGCCCTTCACTTTCCTTTCCATTCTGTACCCATTTGAAAAAGTGACTTAAACCTCTGTCTTTATTCTGCCACAGATATTCCACTGCACTTTTAAAGGTCAGCACAGACTTTATTATCACCATATCCAGTATTGTTTTTCCTCTCAGTCCTGATAACTCTAATGTTTCATACTAAAAATCAATCCGTCCTTCAGGAAATTCTCATCTCTCTTTGCTCTTGTAGTTCATTTTGGATATCCTTCTATTTCTGTTACCAGTCCTTCTCTGACTCCTCTTTTCCCATCAACTCTCTCAATATACCCCAAGGTCCTCCCCTCCTATTTCTAAATTTTCTCTTTTAGAAATTGCATCAGTTCTAGTGATTCAGAATTATTTCTATAAAGAGGATTCCAACTCAGAATTGTCTTTTGAGTGTCAGCAACTCATTTCCAGGACAGTTCCAGCTGGGTAGCTCACAGATACCTCCTTTCACCAGGTCCGGAACTGAACTTACTATTGTTTCTTTCTATAATATAGCCCTCTTCTTACAGTCCACCTAGCCACTTACTCAAGCCACCCATTCAATAATTAGTGCCTAGGATAATTTTACACTTACTTTCTTGAACTACTGTAACACTTATTTTCTATATCCGTGCTGCCCCGTGGAATTTTCTACAGCCATAGAAACGTCCAATACAGGCCAGGTGTGGTGGCTCACGCCTGTAATCCTAACACATTGGGAGGCTGAGGCAGGCAGATTACTTGAGGTCGTGAGTTCGAGGCCAGCCTGGCCAAAATGGCGAAACCATATCTCCACTAAAAATATAAAAATTAGCTAGGCATGGTGACGTTTGCCTGTAGTCCCAGCTACTTGGGAGGCTGAGGAACAAGAATTTCTTGAGTCTGGGAGGCAGAGGTTGCAGTGAGCCAAGATTGTGCCACTGCATTCCAGCCTGGGCAACAGAACAAGACTCTGTCTCAAAAAAAATCAAAAATGTCCAATATAGTAACCATTAGCAATGTGACTACTTAGCAATTAAAATTTGGCTTAACTGAGGAGCTAAATTTTAATTTTAGTTAATTTAAATTTAAATTGCCACAAGAGGCTAGTGGCTACTATATTGAACAGTGTCAGAATTTTTTTTTTCTTAATACTGTTCTGGAATAGGAGGCAGTACAGAGTAGTGACTAGGTGTTGAGAAATGTTAAGTTTATGAATATTGACGAATACTGAGTGTATGATAGAATATACTGTTTGTTAGGAAGAACGATGGCAAGGAAAACCTGGCCAGCCTCCACCTCCCCCCACCCAAGTAGAAAACTAGTTGGGGCATTCCAAAGTGGCAAGACAATGTATAAATATCATACACCAGTTAAAACAATTCTTTGAGATATCTGACCCTGCCCCCGTGGCTCCCTCGTGAAGAATATCTTTTAGCTTGCTTGTAATCAGTGGTAAGCGGGCAACAGCTGCCTACTTGGCATATTTTTGTGTTGAGAAAATACAGAACACCACAATTTGTTTGTTAATAATAATCACCTGTTCAGAGAGAATAATTAAGTGGATCAAATCAGCTTGGAATGCTGTCAGCCCCTAAAGCTCTCAGGCTGCTGGACCCTTGGATAGACTCACTTTGCTGTTCTCTCTGGGTGTCTGCCTCTCATTTCCTTCAGCACCGCCTGACAGGGAGTCTCTCTGGCCGAGCTGGTACTCGGTAATTAGCAGCACAGGTTCTTGAAGAAGACTGTCTGGGTTTGAATCCCAATTCCGTAAGTTAATAACAATACGATCATTAACCAGCCATGCAGTAACCTCTGTGCTTTAACTGCTTCTATGTAAAATGAATAGGGGCACTAATAGTACCTGCCTCATAGGGTTGTTGTAAGAATTAAATGAATTAGTATGTAAATGGTGGCCTAGGCAAAGTAAGCAATAAAGTGTCCTACCTCATATGCTTAGAGAGGACAGAGACTATTCCATTAATTTCTCTCCAGAGTCTGTACATTGTCATGCTGTCCAAAGAGGAATTCAATAAATATTAATTATATGCAATGTGTAAATTAAAATCCCATTAAAGTGAACTAGAAATGACAAATCAATTTCCTTATTTACAATTTGTGAAAAGATTAAATTTGTTGTATTGTTTTCATAATTAAGAGTAATTAGGCAATTATATTACTCCCATTAGACTTGGGACAATGAAGTTAAAGACAGGAATGAATAAAGAATACAACCAAATAAAACTTCTCTTCTTTTTCTCTTCAGTTCAGTTACGAACACTTCTGTACTAAATACTAATTCCAAAATGTTACTAATTACTGAGTACATACATTAAACTCATTAGCTTTACCTGGAACTTAAGATTAAACGATTACATGATCATCACTATTATCTTTATTTTTAGTTGGCTCTTAATAGATGTGTAGTAAAAAAGGCAACTGTTTCTAAGAGTTTTGAAAAGTGTGTATTCATGAATTTACACTAATTCTGGAGATTCCTTCTCACAGGTTTCACTAACATAAAAACTGTAACTGCAATATAAAAGCTGCTATAGGTAACAGTGTTCTCCCAAGTTATTTAGGTAAAGGCTTTTTTAGTTATTCTTTCTGTAGAAAAGAACTATTCACTTTATTCTAACAACAGTCAAAATGATTTACATGTCTATGACAACTTTCCTTTAAAAACATGTTTTGCTTGTCACTCAAGCAATGCATTCTTCTCAAAAATAGAAGACATGGCCAGGAGGGGTGGCTCACTCCTATAACCTCAGCATGTTGGGAGGCCGAGGTGGGTGAATCACCTGAGGTCAGGAGTTCAAGGCCAGCCTGGCCAACATGCTAAAACCCTGTCTCTACTAAAAATACAAAAAAATTAGCCAGGCTTGGTGGCGGGCGCCTGTAATCCCAGCTACTCAGGAGGCTGAGGCAAGAGAATTGCGTGAATCTGGAAGGTGGAGGTTGCAGTGAGCTGAGATCACGCCATTGTACTCTGGCCTGGGCAACAAGAAAAAAACTCCATCATAAAAACAAAAAACAAAAGAAAGAAGTCAACTGGCTTAAGATACAATGAACAGTAAAGCAAGTCACTTTCAGCCCATGTCCCTTCTTCCACAATAATATAATTCAGATCAGACTGTCTTTAAAGGAATCAATTAGAGCCACACTCTTACCAGTAACACCAGTCACATAATTATACATTTGTGTTTTGTTTTTTTGTTTTTTTGAGACGGAGTCTCACTCTGCCGCCCAGGCTGGAGTGCAGTGGCACGATCTCAGCTCACTGCAGCCTCTGGCCTCCCAGGTTCAAATGATTCTCCTGCCTCGGTCTCCTGAGTAGCTGGGACTACAGGTGCCTGCCACCACACCTGGCTAATTTTTGCATTTGTTTTAGTAGAGACGGGGTTTTGCATGTTGGCCAGGCTAGTCTCCAACTCCTGGCCTCAAGTGATCTGCCTGCCTCAGCCTCCCAAAGTCCTGGGATTACAGGCATGACATTTGTCTTTGACTGCTGTAGTTTTTAGCCCAGTCTTCTTTTGGGCAGTTTCATGCCTTCCCCAGTGTTCCTTGGAACTATGCAGAGTTTTCAAAAATCTGTACTCTACCACAAGCTAACTGCAAGGGAATTCCAAACTTCACTTTCTCCCAAAGCAGAATTTTCTTTCTTTTGTTTTTTTTTTCTCTTTTTGAGATGGAGTTTCATTCTTATTGCCCAGGCTGGAATGCAATGGCATGATCTTGGCTCACTGCAACCTCAGGCAGTGAGGGTTCAAGTGATATTCCTGCCTTAGCCTCCCAAAGTGCTGGGATTACAGGCATATTTGTCTTTGACTGCTGTAGTTTTTAGCCCAGTCTCCTTTTGGGCAGTTTTATGCCTTCCCCAGTGTTCCTTGGAACTATGCAGAGTTCAAAAATCTGTAGTCTACCACAAGCTAACGGCAAGAGAATTCCAACTTCACTTTCTCCCAAAGCAGAAGTTTCTTTCTTTTGTTTTCTTTTTCTTTTTTCAGATAGAGTTTCGCTCTTGTTACACAGGCTGGAGTGCAATGGCGTGATCTCCGCTCACCACAACCTCTGCCTCCTGGCTTCAAGCAATTCTCCTGCCTCAGCCTCCCAAGTAGCTGGGATTACAGGCAAGCGCCACCATGCTCGGCTAATTTTTTGTATGTTTAGTAGAGATGGGGTTTCACCATGTTGACCAGGCTGGTCTCGAACTCCTGACCTTAGGCGATCCGCCCACCGTGGCCTACCAACAGGCTGCGATTATAGGCATGAGACACAGCACCCACCCCCAAAGCAGAAGTTTCTAAAGAGAATTACTGATGTTACTTCTAAAACTTGGTCAGTGTCTTGAACCTCATGTTGGCCTGCTCTCTGGGACTTTGCACAAAAGCATTCCTTGCAGGCACAATCAAGTCACCATTCCACATACAAGGGACTGCTGAGATAAAATTTCTTATAGAAACTTTGCCATCAGCTACACTCAAGACATTTATATCCCAGTTATTCCCTATTACCATACATAGCGAGTCCTTAATTGGTCTCTTACATTCTCATTCCCAAACTGCTTTTGCTTCCTCTACCCATTATTAAACTCCTAATTGTTTCCTTCTCCAAATATTTCCACTTTTCTCCTGGAATCTTACTCCATGGTTACAAAATTCCATTACACTCTATCCTCAATCTCATTCTATTAACAAATCTCTGCCTCTACCTTGAAAACACAACTTCTCCTTAAGTCTTCTCAGATAGATGCTGTTTACTTTTCAATATTCTACTGTAATTACTTTGGAGTTCAGAAAATAGAAAATGCCTTGCTTATTCTCCAAAGCTACTTCTAGTACATTATTCCTCTACCCTTATATTAAAAATCTGTCTTCTTGGCCGGGCACGGTGGCTCAAGCCTGTAATCCCAGCACTTTGGGAGGCCGAGGCAGGTGGATCACGAGGTCAAGAGATCGAGACCATCCTGGTCAACATGGTGAAACCCCGTCTCTACTAAAAATACAAAAACATTAGCTGGGCATGGTGGTGCGTGCCTGTAATCCCAGCTACTGAGGAGGCTGAGGCAGGAGAATTGCCTGAACCCAGGAGGCGGAGGTTGCGGTGAGCTGAGATCGCGCCATTGCACTCCAGCCTGGGTAACATGAGTGAAACTCCGTCTCTAAAAAAAAACTGCCTCTACCTTGACCTGTCTTCTTTAGATGCTTTGAACCATCAGCTACACTCCCCCACTTCTTGTCTTATCGTTAATATGTACTAGCTTCCTATCAGCATCTGATTTCTTAGTCTTGTCCCTCTGCTCTATAAGTCCTGTCATTAAATACTTCGATATCCACTTGGCAATTTGATTCCACACCTTACCCAGTATTTCTCAAGGCATTATTAACCTACAACAGAATCATCTCAGATGCTTCTTAAAATGCAGATTCTTGGGTACCATTCATAACTCTGAGTCAGACTATCTGGAGGCAAGGCCCAAGAATCAAATAAAAAGACTAAGACTGTCAGACTGGTCATCAAAACAAAATTTAGCTATATCCTGCTTACAAGAGACACCCCATAAATAAAAGGACATAGGAAGTATGAAAGTTGAAATACGTAAATAAGATAAACCACACAAACACTAACTAAAAATAAATTGGTTTTAACTATTTTAATATCAGACAAGATAGTCTTCAAGGCACAATGTATTAACAAACATAGGGAGGGACATATTAAAATAAAATGTTATATCCTTCAGGAAGTTCAAACAATCTTAAATTAGTATTCATCTCGTAATACAATCTCAAAGTATATAAATGAAAAATTGACAGAATTAAAAGAAGAAATAGACAAATTCACTCTTACAGCTAGAGATTATAATACTTATTCCTTAGCAATCGATGAAAAAACAAAAACAGGCAAAAAACCCCCCACCCGATAGAGAAAAATTTTAAAAATGATTAACACATAGTTAGAACACTGTACCCAACAATTACACAATACACATTGTTTTCAAGTGCATAGGAAATTTTTATCAAAATTGACCATAAAACTGGGCATGGAGCAAATCTCAACAAATTTCAAAGGAAGAAATCACACAGCATATGTTCTCTAAGCATAATGAAAGGTAATGAAATCAATCATTAAAAGACAATAGACATTGTCAAATGTTTGCAAATTAAGAAGCATATTCTAAACAACCCATGAATCAAAAAGAAATCGAAATGGAAATTAGACAATAGTTTGAACTGAATAATAATGAACAAAATTTTAGAAATGCAGTTAATGCTATGCTTAGAAATTTTAGAGGCTTAGAGCTCTAAAAGGAAGTCTGAAAAAAAATTAAGCAATTACTCATTTCAACAAGTTAGAAAAAAGACAGTAAATTAAACCCAAAGACAGTATGGTCATAAAGATAAGAGCAGAAACTAACAAAGCACAAAAGAAACATACAATAGAGAAAATCAACAAGGGAGAAACTGGTCTTCCATAGACCTCTGGTAAGACTGATCAAGAAAATAAGAGAAAGTGCACAAATTATCCTACCAGAAATGAAAAAGGAAATATTGTTCAATGATCTTATGGAAAAACAGTAAGAATACAGAAAAAAAATTTTAGTGTCAATTTATATGAAACGAACAAATTATTTCAAAAATATAAACTACCAAAATTGACACAAAAAAGAATAGTTATTTTATTATTTTATTTAATGTTACTTAAAAACTTCCCACGAAGAAAAACTTAGGTCCAGATGGTTTCACCTGTGAATTCTTTCAAATATCTAAGAAAAAAATAATACCAACCTTAAACAAAATCTTCCAGAGAACAGATACAGGGATTAATACTTCCCAATTTATTTTATGAGGCTAGCATAAGCACGACAGAAAACCCACAAGGAGATTACAAGAAAATAAAATGATAGGTCATTTTTTCCTATGAATTTACACGCAAATGTCTGAGAAAAATATTAGCAAACTAAATCTAGTGATATATGAAAAGAGCAGCACAACAAGACCAAGTTAGTTATTACAGGATTGCAAGGTTGGTTTAACATCGAAAAAATTAATCAACATAATTTACCACAGTAACAGAGTAAGTCAGGAAAATCATGATTATCATGAAAAGACAACTGATAAAATTCAATACCCATTCATGAAACAAACTCTCATTGTAATAGGAATAGAAGGACATTTCTTTAATCTAATCAAATATGCCTATTAAAAAAATCCTCCAGCGAGCCAGGCTCAGTGGCTCACACCTGTAATGCCAGCATTTTGGGAGGCTGAGGTGGGCAGATCACCTGAGGTCAGGAGTTGGAGACCAGCCTGGCCGATATAGTGAAACCCCATCTTAAAAAGAAAAACTCCTCCAGCAAACACTTTGCTAAATAGTGTTATACTGAAAAGTTCCCATGAGATTGGGAATGAAACAAAAATGCTTGCTGGTGCCACTTCTACTCAACACTGTATTGGAGTTTTAGCTAATTCAGTAAGACAAGGGGGAAAGAAAACCAAGACAAAAGGTGAACAACATGAACAGAATGGGCACTGGGTAGGGATAGAAAAAAGAAGTAAGGCAGGAAGAAGGGAAGGGGCAGAAAATTGGACTAAAGGTCAATTACAACTTCACACTGTAAAGCACTAGGCTATAATTTCCCATTATTAAGCTTCTCTGATCCCTCCTACAAACCTGTAGACTCAATAAAGCAGATGTTACTGACCTCTATTTTCCAGATGATATAATTATGCCTCAGGAAGGTAAACTGATTAAGGTCACTCAGAAGCGAAGGGGAACTGACTTAGGAGGTGAGGGTTTAAATCTGAGTTTCTTTTCAATATGTCATGCTCTTTCACAGAATGGGAGCTAGAAAAATCCAAAAGGAAAATTTGTCCAGAACTTGCTATTGGGTCTCCCAAACCTAAATAAAGTTGCCACTGAATTTAGGAACATGTTGGCTAAAATGACACAAAATAGGTCCGCTTCTACTTCAAACTTAAAGAAACACTATACAAATACTCTGAGGCAGAGAGAAAGAGAAGAGACAGGAGAGACAGAGAAGACTAGCTCAAGAGAAAGTTAAGAGAAAGAAAGGAATATCCCCAAATGCTAGAAATGAACAAAAAACTTAAAATCAGAGTGAGAAGTGGGAACTGACATAGATTCAGATATAGCTTCAGGGGCTGGTGCCTGGAGTCTTAATGCCCATCCAGGAATAGCAGACCTGTTTTCCAGCTTTAAAGGCAAAAGTACATGTGGGTGAGTGATGAAGACTAGACTGGAGTTGCCTTTTTGAAATCTGGACCTTTGATGAGCTGCCCAGTCAGTGAAAAGAGAGAGTTGGAAAAATATTATCCACAGGCTCAGGGAAATGGCAAAAACTTACCATCAGGAACCTCAGACAGAAGGTAGAGAGAAAATAAATGGTCCACGAAAAATGGAAACTACAGGTCTGTGCTACAATCAGATGCTGGGGAATTTACATTATCTAGAGAGTATGGAAACTCTGAGCTAACAAACTGAAACCCTTAGGGTCCTGGCAATAACAGAAATGAAACGGGACTGTATAAAGATACTTTCACAATACAGCATACGAGACTTCCACGGGGAGAGGAAAAAAATCCTGTTGGAGATGTGATCGTTTCAAAGAATTACAAGCCATACAAGGAGATACAGCAAGGAGCATAGCTAACTCTCCTCCAGAAAAAAATAAAATAATCCAAAAGAAACCATAAAGTAAGTATGTTAGAAATAATTAAAATAAAAAGCAGACACCATCATGAAGGATCAGGACATTTTGGAAAATTTTTACATTTTAAAAAGACCTAAAAGGGACATCTAGAAATTAAAAATTATAGGTATTTGGAATGAAAAACTGAGTAGATATATTAAAAAGCAGATTAGACATAGTTGAAGAGATTCTTAGTTAACTGGAAGGCAGATATGAGTACATCATCCAGAAGGCAGCAAGGAGAAATATTAAAAGTTATGAAGAACAAAAATCTAATAGAAAGTCAAGAGGAAGGGATAGAGGAAATGAGGGAAGACAATGGCTTAAAATTCTGAAAAATAAAGACATGAGAACCATGACTACTTCTGAATAGAATGAATAAAAACAAACCTATACCTAGACATAGGTTAGCAAAACTACAAAATATCAAAGATTTAAAAAATATATATTTTAAAGCAACCAAAGAAGAAATTATCTTAAAAATGAGTAAGAGTCTGATGGAAGATTTCTAATCAGCAGCAATGTAAATGAGAACTATGGAACAACGGTTTCAAAGAACATAAGGAAAATAACTATCAATCTAGCCAACTACTATTCCTTCCCTATATGTTTCTTAACTCAAAGGAGAGAGGTGTGCCAGCAGATGAGAGACTTGTCAAAACTAGCTGGCATTAGCAAAGACCAACTGTATCTAGGAAGGTATTTAATTTAATGAAAACTATACCAGATTCCCAAACACGAGACGGAACAAATGACTCAGACATGTAGCTCCAGGAGCTTTTGCCTTTATATTATACTTCCAGCTAAAAGTTGGCAGTCTTAATAGCACAAGCTTAGGCAGAATTATTTAAGGAGGATGCTATGTGAACTCTAGATATATGGCATAGTGATTAAACTGAAGTCTGTGGCATCAGACAACCTGTTCAAATCTTGACTCTACCTTACTTTCTGCATCTACACATCTCAGTTTTAAAAACATGAAATAAGAAGAGACATGCAAAGCACGTGGCATAGTACCTGGCACATAGTATGAATCTGATAAATCCCAGCTATTATTATTAATCTTGACCATGGTACTGTAATTTGATTATGCAGTTTGAAGCATTTATCTTTAGTATGATTACCGAAAAACTAAAATATAAAAGACACATACTCTGACATCCACTGAGCAGCCCACAGTCCATGATGGATTTCCCAGCACTTGATTTTGGCATAGAAGATGGACTAATGAAGATTTCCCAACACCTGTAAGAGATACAGGAACTCTAGTCACATAAGAGACAATGTTGAAATCTGTTTTGGATAGACTAAGACTAAGACTATACAAGAATAATGTTAAGTAAAGCATAGTTGTTAGAATGCCATACCAACAATATAAGCTTCACTGAATAAAGTGAAGATGGTAGAGCGCAGTGGTTCTCTCAAATTTGGCATCAGAATCACCTGGAGGGTGGGTTAAAACATGGAATTCTGGGCTCCACCCCCAGACTTTCTGATTTAGCAGGTCTATCTTGGGGCCCAAGATTTCTAACAAGTTCCCAAGTGATACTGATATTGTTCCAGGGGCCTCACTTCGAGAACCACTGGTCTAGGACAATTTCATATTAATAATTCCTTTCCTTTTGAATGACTTAATCAATTTAGCCTATTTTGGAATTATAGAATCTTAACAGATCTTAGAAGTAATCCCTCTGTCCTGCAACCAGTGCTGAGGCCCCCTCCATGGCATCCTGTTAGAGGGTCTCCCAGACTGTGCTTGAATACTGTCAGTGAGAGAGAGTCACCATTTCACAGTTCTAAATTTAGACACTCCAGTACTTCCATATAGTGATTTTTAAAAAGCAGCCAACCACTTAGCCAAGACTTACATTTTAGAAAAAAGGACAATTCTACTCCCTCTTCCACATTATGACCCTTTACGTCACCATCTGATCTCTTTTAGATTTCTTGGGCTTAGGGAAATCTAGTTATTAATGCTAAGGGTAGCATTCAGAGATTTGTATGAAGAGGAAAGAGACTGAGCTCTTCCTCTACATCCATGTACGGAGTCACTCACTCATTTAATAGCATTTTGGGGGCTCTATTATGATAAGCATGGTTGGTGAATCTTTACAAATCACTAGGTTTATAAAAAATTTAGATCATCTCTTTGATCATATTGTGTATGAATCTATTGTTTATGTTTATTTCTTATTATAAAAAGTTATATTTACAATCTAGAAAGTATACACAAATCAGGGCCAGGCATGGTGGTTCACATCTGTACTCTCAGTGCTTTGGGAGGCTGAGGCAGGAGAATCACTTGAGAGCAGGAGTTTGCGACCAGCCTGGGCAATGTGGCAAGACCCCAACTCCACAAAAAATAAATTAAAAAAAAATTAGCCAGGGCTCATGCCCTGGCCTGCGTCTGTAGTCCTAGCTACTCAGCAGGCTGAGACAAGATGATCCCTTGAGCTCAGGAGCTGGAGGTTGCAGTGAGCTATGATCACACCACTGTACTCTAACATGGGTGACAGTGAGACCCCATCCCTAAAAAAAAAAAAAAAAATCACCTTAAGACTACTGTCAACATGTAGGTTTATTTAATTCCACAAGAACACAAGAACAGTTTTTCTATAAGCAGGTGGTTATTGTGTTTATATACAGCATACTAAAAAACAATAAAACAACACAGGCCTTTGCTTCCATAGCTTGTTCTGTCTGGAATATCTTACCCATCCTCTCCCTTCCCTCCCCACTCCCATTGGCCTGGTGGATTAATCATTGAAGACTTAGCATCATTCTGTAAAGTATTTTCTGACCCCACACAGGTAGAACTAAGCATAGCATCCACCATCCTCTGGGCCTCCACTGTATCCTGTACATTTTCCTACAGAGCACTTAAAATACATTGTATTACATGTGTTTGTTTATAGGTTTTATTCACTCTACTTAAGTTCCTTGAGGGTTTTTATGCATCTTTTTTATCTTCAGTACTTAGATCAGACCCTTAATTAGTATTTATTGCCTAAAAGTTTCCATATTATTCCAGAATATTCATAAACATTTAAAATATCTCCATAGTACTTCAGAGAATAGGCATAAAAATTTACTTAACCATTCTTCCATTATTAAATATATAGGATGTTTTGTAATTTTTGATATGCTACTGAAAAGTTACTTCTGTTTAAACCTTTAAAATTAAAATTATGTTCTTAGTATACCTTCCCAGAAGTAAACTCAGTACTACAAAGGAAACATTTAAAGTTCTTGATATGTATTGACAAATAACTTTCATGGGGGTTACACTGACACCAGTCATACACTTGAGCCTGAAGGTCATGTTGCACCTCAACAATATCATGTAGTTGGCTTTTCATCTTTGTTAAAGATGAAACCCTAAACAGTAAGAACAGTTGAAGTGCTAGGGAATAATGACTAACTTCATTTCTTTAAAAATTTTGGGAGATTCTATGTCTTCACCTTTAGAACTAAATTTGATCAAAAGAATGCACTTGATTTGCTTCGGGGGGAAAAGGCCCAATATAAATAAATGTCACCTCCAAATATAGATGTTTGATAATATGTTAAACTAGTCCCTAATCTCTGAAAGGAAGAGAAAACCATATGGTAGTGAGACTTTTAGGGTTCCTTACCAAATTACCAACTATCGCAATAGGATACAAAACAAAACTCCAAACGCTTTTTTTTCTTTGAGACAGGGTCTCACTCTATCACCCAGGCTAGAGTGAAGTGGCACGATCCTAGGTCACTGCAGCCTCAAATCCCTGGGCTCAAGCGATCCTCTCACCTCAGCCTCCCGAGTAGCTGGGACTACAGGCATGTACCACCATGCCTGGCTAACTTTCTGTACTGTTTTTGGTGGAGACAGGGTCTTGCCATGTTGCCCAGGCTGGTCTTGAACTCCTGAGCTCAAGCAATCCACCCACTTGAACCTCCCAAAGTGCTGGGATTACAGGTAAGACCCACCTCGCCCGGCTAAGTCATTTCTTTGTATATTTGTGAAACTCTCAAAATTTTATGAGGAAAATGGCCTTTATTCAAAAATAAACTTGCAGGTTTGAAGCAAAGGCCAAGGAAGTGTAAAAAGCATATTCTAAGCTGTCAGATTGTGTACTTTTAAATTGCAGTTAAAAGGAGACTGACAAAATTACCTTTAAAAAGATAAAAAGACAGTAACTAATCTTGCACATAAAGCTTAACATGAGCAAATGTGTGACAACATCAATCACTTTCCTGGCTGTCATAGCCGTGTCTTCTGCTTTACAACTAAACCATAAGGGGAAGGGGGGCAGTGGGGAAGCTTACTAATTGCCTGGTTACTTTTCCACATTTAATGTAGCAGCTAATCCTACCCCTGTTATATAATGCATTAATTCCACAGTTATAACCCCAGAACCTAATACAGTGCCTGTTGGAAAGAAAATAAATTGACTAGTTGCAGCAGTTTGTAATATGAAGGGATTGTTAGATACAATAATAGAAAATGGAATTATAGAGGACAGAAAACACCCACTTCACACATCATGAAGAAGTCTGTTAGTTCTGGATTCCAGTCTTAAATTCTACTTGGTAATACTCTTGCCAAAATGGAGTGATTTTATTAAATTAACTTTGACACCACTTCAAGCTACCTGACAAAGAAATGAAGTTGACATAAATCGTGATTATGTTCAGAGTTTCAAAAGGCAACTTTCTTAGGGGAATATTAAATAATTTTCTCTGTAAAATATTTCATAATGTAAATAATATTCAGGGCAATGTGAAAACATCCTTAATATATCTTTGCCTTCCACAGTTTTATTTAGTTTCTGTAAGGGTAGTTTTTAGGCCTCTCCACCTCCAAGCGTCTAGCACAATGTCTTTGCTCACAACACATGCTCTTAGGCCAAATCCAGAACAGCACATCCATAAAATGCAAAGTTAGCATTTATTGAAGTTCCTACGGAGAGTTGGATTATGGAGGAAAAGATAAGGGCAGTGAGGTGGGAGCTGGAAATGCGGACGGACGTCAGGGTCAGCTGTAGTTTTCAAATGTCCCAGGTGTCAAAAGAATTTTTTTTGCATCCATTGAGATTAAAAAATAAAAAAGAGAGCCCCTTAGTAACCAGTTAAATGGTTACTTTTGGACTCATAAAAAAAAAATAAAATAAAAATAAAAAAGAAAGAAAAAATTTTATCACTAGGATTAAACTGGGCTCAGCATTAAATCCTTGCTGCTTCAGAATAAAATTCTTACTTTAATTTCTCTAGTAACAGGTTTTCAATGAAGACCAAACGAGAACAAGGAAATAAAAAGCTCAGTTAACAATAAAACAGGACCATTACCCAGTATTTTATTGCATAATTATAGCTTAGCGTCTAACTACGTGGCCTCTGCGTTCAAAAGGATTCTGTCATTTACATCTCTCTGCCTCACTACTCTCATCTGTAAAATGGGATAATATGACTGACCTCAGAATTAAGTGAGTTAGTGCATGCCAAGCGCTTGCCAGTGCACGTTTCTCAATGAACGTTTGACTTCCTTAATGAACAAAATCTCTTGAAGGCACGGTCCTACTAACCAGCCTTAACACAGCACCCGATGCAATACACAATGCCTGCCTTTTTTTTTTTAAATAAAAGAATTGACAATACACTCTAGGCTGGTGTCGCCCGGGAAACCGATGTGGAAAGCCGCGAAGGCAGAAGGCCCGGGCTCCGCGACCCGCTCCCGCGCGCCGCCGCCGCGTCGTCACACGGAGCAAAGTCCTCTGGGAAGTGTAGTCTTCAAGCCTTGTGAGAGACTTCAGACCCAGGCCGAAGAGCCAGGAAGTTGAGGGAAGAAAGTTTAAGGGAGGGTTATTGGATAAGTCAAAAGTGTCTGCAGCCCCAGACATGAGTTTAGCCGCTCACCTGAGTCTCCCAACACCAGTACCTTCACTCGATCCAGGGAGGCCATCTTGCCACTGCCTTCTCTGGGTTAACGCCTGTTCCGGGATTGTAAGCCAATCAGAGTTGGGTATGGGGGCAGAACCTTCAATTTCATTGGCCGCTCGGAGCGTGACTTGCCTGATAAAAGGCTTCACTGAGCTGATTGGCTGGTGTGGTAAAAGGTATCGGGGTGTTTTCCAAAGCTGGTCGCAGGAAAAATGCGTTTTCTTTGTCGCACAAGGGCGTGGCTCATTTAAGCCGGTAGTTGAAGCTCTGAGGGCAGCAGTAGTGGGAGTGTTCGAGGATTCGCTTTGGTAAACCTTGTTCCCTGTTCCTTGTTCGGAGTTCCCTGGCCGGGCATTGCATTTTATGCTTTTTCCTTCCTTTCGCACCCTCTTAACTATCCTCCCGTAATGAGTTACCCTCTTGCCTTGGTCCTCTAAAGAACCATTGACCCCGGAGCGGCCCGTGTGCGACCTCGGGTAGGGCGGGCTTGGCTGCCCCGAGTGTGGCCCTGGACCCAACTGGGAGAGTCTGCGGGAGTTTGGGGTCTTGGGGTCTCGCAGTCTCGCACTGGGGAGGCGTGCACATCACCGAACGCGTTTTATGGAAGGCAGTTGGATCCTAAGATTTCGCGGTAGTCTGCCGCTATGTGTGTGAAGGCGTGCAAAGTGCCATGAAATGCAGTAACAGAAAACCGCAGTCAGATGTGTAGAGTCAAAGTTGTTCTAGAACTGGAGTAGTGGTATACTGAAGTAATCTAACTGTACTCTCTGCGTCCACTCTTTTGTCGTTTTGTTCTCCACTCAGCAGTCAGCACAGTCTTTTAACATAGGGAATTTCATCCACTCACCTCCCGCTTAAAACTATTTTAAATTTAAGAAGGGAGTGTCCAATAAATAGCCTGTCCGATTCTGCCGTGGAAGCTAGAGTGTAGAGGAAGTGAAGTGGGGGGAAGCTGGCAAAATGAGCCATGTTGGAACAACATGTGCCTAGGAGACATTTGGAAGGTTTTATGGAATGACTTGTCTGGCTATGCTAGAGGCTGGAAATTAATTGGTGAACAAGATAAAGTCTGATCTTAGGTATAGAGACGGAGAAAGTACAAGAAGGGGAAAGAGCCATGCAACATGTGAAAGGGGATGCTTGTATGCTACTATGGGGAGTCTTCTGCCTCTAGGAGGAAATGTTTTTGAGACTTGAAGGATGATTAAGAGAAGGGGATTTGGGGTAGACAGAGGGCAGAGGGTGCATTCTTTTCAACTTTGTTTCTCTAGCTCCGTGCCTGGTGCACAGTAGTCCTTAAATGCTTTTTTTTTTTTGAGACGGAGTTTCACTCATGTTACCCAGGCTGGAGTGCAATGGCGCGATCTCGACTCACCGCAACCTCCGCCTCCTGGGTTCAGGCAGTTCTCCTGCCTCAACCTCCTCAGTAGCTGGGATTACAGGCACGCACCACCATGCCCAGCTAATGTTTTGTATTTTTAGTAGAGACGGGGTTTCACCATGTTGACCAGGATGGTCTCGATCTCTTGACCTCGTGATCCACCCGCCTCGGCCTCCCAAAGTGCTGGGATTGCAGGCTTGACCGACCGCGCCCGGCAGTCCTTAAATGTTTATATGATTAAAATAGACGAGGGTCTGGACTGGGGTAGGGATGTGAGGCTGGGAGATGACTCATGGACTATGAAGATCAAAGGAAGAAACAAAGGTCCTGGGTGGTCCCACAGTCACAAGTCTCCAGAGACCAGCCAAACTCCTTCCCTAATAATGCCAGCTGCTCTTCGGCTTCAGCTTATTGTTTCCATGTGGGCAGATGGGTTTTCTTTTTCCTCAGATATTTCCTATTTTTCAAGAGGAGCTGGAAGTTGAAATGTATGTGAACTCTTACAATATTTTAATGTTGACAACTAATTCAGAAAATGTTTGAAACATTCTTTGGGTGAAACGATGGGTGGGGGGCTGCCATTTTGAGAACTCTTACCTAAGACGTGTAGAGATTGAGTAAGGAGATTCAGCGTGAGTGGGAGGTGGTGGAGGAGAGAAAGCAGTGGTCAGGAAGGAGGATTTTAGAATGCGGAGAATTTTAACAAGGTGGCACAGCTTGATTTCATTCCTGAGCTCTAGTTTTCATTTGTTCTGCTACATGCTGGGTATATTCAGAGGAATATCCTATGGTATTTCCTCAGAGACACTTCTAAAAGTGATTTCCTCATTTCTTCCAAATCTGCACCTCGTCAGGTGTCACCTATTACTCATGCCAGTACTTTTCCCTTCCTAGGTACGCTGGCTCAAAACAGAGCTATTTAAAATTTTTCCTACTCTCCTACTGTGTATGCAATATATTTTGTTGGGTCCTTTTGATTTTTTTTCTGTAATAACTCATTCATTCTGTTCTCTTCTTGCAATTTTTTGCCTTCTTCCTTAGTTTAGGTTTTCTTACTATGCCCCCAATACTTCCACAGTGCCTCCACCTTCACTCACTTCAGTCTATTCCTCATGCTACTATAGGAGCCACTTTTCTAAATAGGGGATTTATTACAAATGCCAATACTTCATTGAACTCTTATGCCAGCCCTGTTGGTAGAACACTTTGCATCAATTATCTCACTGAGTTCATACATTAACTGTATGAACAGGGCACCGTTAATCACTCTTTTTTTTTTTTTTTTTTTGAGGATCATGCCCTATCACTAGGCTGGAGTGCAGTGGCAAAATTATGGGTCACTGCAGCCTTGACCTCCTGGCTCAGTTGATCCACCTCAGCTGGTACTACAGGTGCATGGCATCATACCCGTCTAAGTTTTTACATTTTTGTAGACATGGGGTCTTACTGTGTTGCCTCGACTGTTTCTGACGCCATATGTTGTGTTCTGACAACTGCTGAAGATATAAAACAATAAAAAACCAAAACTGGGTTCAAGTACAATGTATAGATCAAACTGAAAAGGAGAGATAGTATGTCCAGTAGTATGCTGTGGTACTACTTTGGTGTTGAGCCCAGGCACTTGCCAGGCATCCTTAAGCCCTGGGGTAACAGGAAGCGCTCTAGGTTCATAGATTTGGATCTAGGTGCTACTTTGCTGTATCTTATTGAATATAGTCATACCTGAGTATTCATAACCTAAAGTATGTATTTTCTTTTGACTGACTTTTACTTTTCCTATATTGCAAGAAGGGCCTTATATTTTCCTCCCAAAATATGTGCATAGGTTGGTTATAGATTGGTGTGTAGAGTTTCCTTGTAGTGTGGTACTGTGGATATCAAAATATTTCTTATAAAAAGGATATTAAATCTGTTAGGGTTGATAACCACTGATTTCAAATAAAAGGGTCAGTTGAAACTAGTATTAACAACAGAATATGAATCCTTGTTGAAATAGTTCAATGGAATGTCTCTGTTAAAAATTATCCTGTGGAGCCTGGCCAAGATGGTGAAACTCTGTCTCTACTAAAAATTCCAAAATTAGGTGGGTGTGGTATTGCATGCCTGTAGTCCCAGCTACTTGGGAGGCTGTGGCAGGAGGATCACTTTAACCCATGAGGCAGAGGTTGCAGTGAGCCAAGCTTGTGCCACTGCACTCCAGCCTAGGTGAGAGAGCGAGACCCTGGCTCAAAAAAAATAAAAAAAAAAAATTATCCTGTGGGCTGGCTGTGGTGGCTCACACCTGTAATCCCAGCACTTTAGGAAGCCCCCAAGATGGGTGGATCCCTTGAGCCCAGAAGTTCAAGACCAGCCTGGGCGAAACAGTGAAACCCTGTCTCTATAAAAAATACAAAAATTAGTCAGTCATGGTGGTATGCACCCCAGCCCACTGGGGAAGCTGAGATGAGAGGATTGCTTGAGCCCAGGAGGTTGAGACTGCGTTGAGCTGAGTCACACTACTGAACTCTAGCTTGGGCAACATGGCAAGACCCTGTCTCTATTAAAAGAAATTAAAAAGATTCCCTGTGGACTAGCAAAATTTAATTTGGAACATATTAAGTTGATACGGAAGCTGTCCTTCCTAAGCACTTTAATTACATTCTTATTAATGACAACAACTCCATTGAAGTAGTTGATACCAGCCTTATTTCTCAGATATTAAAGTGTGGCTTGAAATTGTTTAAGGGATTTGCTCAGGACTACACAGTTACCAAAACACAGGCTGTCTACTCTGAAATTCAAAGCCCAGGTTCTTTTAGTAAACCACATGCCAATATGGGCTTTGAGAAGACAGCTTTCTGGGCCATGGCATGGAAATGAGATACACTTAGTTTCTGCTTTGTCAAGGGATCCAGTATTTAAGAATATTTTGGGCTGTTCTCCCTCACTCATTGTCTATCTTTTTAAGGACTGCATGGTCCTTACTTGATTATCACATTTCGTTTTTCAAGGTTGGTAAAACTATCTGGACCTAAGTATTATTTTTTTTCAGTTTTGCAACAGTTAATGATTTTGTCAAGCATCCCAGGTGGTGATTACTTATGTGTTTATTGGTTTGTTCTGATTTTATTGTGAAAGCCTGACTATGTGAAACATCCTAGAATCTTGGTAGAAAAATTTTTCTCAAGAAAGGAAACACTTTTAGGAAATGCTAAGTGCTAGGTTTCTCAGTGTTTCTAGCATTCCCAAAGAATAGTGAGTGTTTCATGTAGTTTTTTTGTGTTTCTTTTCTGAAATAAAATAGACTTGACATATATCGTTTCATAAATAATGTTACTTTTTAATCAAACACACTGTAGATTGTAACACACTTGTAGTATGGTACTGTGGATCTCAAAATAAAAAGTAGCCATTTTAGAAATATGTAAAGCTTTTTAGGTATCATCTTTTGTGTACTCTAGAGGAAAATCTTGTTTTGCTCTGTTAAATGCTTAGGTATTAGAATTCTTAAACTCTTTGAGTACTTCTCTGGCACTCCAAGAATAGTGGTAGCTATAAGCTACATGTTGATTATTCTAGATTTAAAAGGATTACTATGTCCTTATGTCTGGCTAATTTTCTCTTTTTTTCTGAATTCAGTATTGCCAAAGATGGCAGACCCAGATGTCCTCACTGAAGTTCCAGCAGCACTGAAGAGGTTAGCCAAGTACGTGATCCGGGGATTTTATGGCATTGAGCATGCCTTGGCCTTGGACATCTTGATCAGGAACCCCTGTGTGAAAGAGGAGGATATGCTGGAGCTGCTGAAGTTTGATCGGAAGCAACTTCGATCAGTTTTGAATAATTTAAAGGGAGACAAGTTTATCAAATGCAGAATGAGGGTAGAGACTGCTGCAGATGGGAAAACCACTCGCCATAACTACTACTTTATCAATTATCGTACTCTTGTTAATGTGGTAAAATATAAATTGGACCACATGAGGAGGAGGATTGAGACCGATGAGAGAGATTCTACCAACCGGGCTTCCTTCAAATGTCCTGTCTGTAGTAGTACTTTCACAGACTTAGAAGCTAATCAGCTCTTTGATCCTATGACAGGTGAGGTTTGTCCAGTTTGTGAATCTTTAAGTAAAATAAAATGTGTACTACCCTTTTTCTTAAATTGACTCATCTAATTTTTAAACCATCATATGTATCATAAAAGTGAATGGATCAGTGTAAGTCACATCATATAGTCTTACTGTCCTGTTTGGCTGTCATACTACTTTGAGAAGCCTTTGCAAAGCCTTTCTCCCTCACAAGGGAGTGTACTCATCCATGGGGTTTTCTCACTCATGGCCCTCCTGCCTCTGCCCACCTCCCCTTATTCACAACTGCAGCCTAATCTGAAGGGTTGATTTCTCTACCACTTTGAGGCTATTCTAATTTTATTTGTGACCTCTAGACAGTTGCAATTCAGTGTATTTAAATTCTTTGTTAGTGGAAAAAGAAAGTGTTATCAGGAGTATGTAGCTAGGTTGTCTAATTTGGATTTGGGGAAGGCCTGTGAAAGAAGTTAACAGCCAAGACTTAAAAGATAGTAAGTTAGCCTGATGTAATAAGAGGGAATTCTTTCCAAGATAAGACATTTAGTGTCCTTTAGCTACACATTATTATTGGAAGAAAATTGTCAACAAGATATGTAATTGGCCTGATTTGGTTGAATAGTTTTAAGGATTTTTCTTTTTTTTTTTTTTTTTTTTTTGG